>NW_024730668.1:15393709-15405830 GCF_018991925.1 Homarus americanus | reverse complement strand
TTCTGCGCACGTACCAAAGTGCTCTTGGGTGCATGTGTACCGAAATGCTCTTGGCGCATGTACCGAAGTGCTCTTGGGTGCATCGCAACCGAAGTGCTTTGCGCATGTGTACCGAAGCGCTCTTTGGCGCATGTGTACCGAAGTGCTCTTGGGCGCATGTGGTACCGAATTGCCTGGGTGCATGTGTACCGAAGTGCTCTTGCGCATGTGTACCAGAGGCATTGGGCGCAAGTGTACCGAAGTGCTTGCGCATGTGTACCGAAGTGTTCTTTTGCGCATGTACCGAAGTGCTCTTGGGTGCGGTAAACCGGCGTTTTGCGCATGTGTACCGAAGCGTTTTGGCATCGGTACCGAAGTGCTCTTGCGCATGTGTACCAGCGCCTTTGGGTGCATGTGTACCGAAGTGTTTCGGCGCATGTGTACCGAAGTGCTCTTGGCGCATGTGTACCGAAGTGTTCTTGGCGCATGTACTGAAGCGTTCTTGGGTGCATGTGGTACCGAGGCGTTTTGCGCACTGGTACCGAAGTGTTTTGCGCATGTGTACCGAAGTGCTCTTTGGTGCATGTGTACCGAAGTGTTTTGGGTGCATGTACCGAAGTGCTCTGGGTGCATGTACCGAAGTGTTTTGCGCATCGCTACCAGTGTTTTGGGTGCATGTGTACCGAAGTGTTTTGGTGCATGTGTACCGAAGTGCTTTTGGCATGTGTACCGAAGTGCTCTGGCGCATGTGTACCGAAGTGTTTTGGTGCATGTGTACCGAAGTGTTTTGGCGCACGTGTACCGAAGTGCTCTGGCGCACGTGTACCGAAGTGCTCTTGGGTGCATAGGTACCGAAATGCTCTTGGGTGCATGTGTACCGAAGTGCTCTTGCGCACGTGCACCGAAGTGCTCTTGGGTGCATGTACCGAAGCGCCTTGGCGCATTGCTACCGAAGTGCCTTTGGCGCATGTGAACCGAAGTGCTCTGGGCGCATGTACCAGAGTTCTTGCGTGCATGTGTACCGAAGCGTTTTGCGCATGTGTACCGAAGTGTCTTTTGGCGCATGTGTACCGAAGTGCTCTTGCATGTGTACCGAAGTGCTCTTTGGCGCATGTGTACCGAAGTGCTCTTGCGCATGTACCGAAGCGCTCTTGTGCACATGTACCGGAGTGCTCTTGGGCGCATGTGTACCGAAGTGCTCTTGCGCCGTGTACCGAAGTGTTCTTGCGCATGTGTACCGAAGTGCTCTGGGCGCATGTACCAGAGTGCTTGCGCATGTGTACCGAAGTGCGCTTGGGCGCATGTGTACCGAAGCGCTCTTTGCGCATGCGGCACCGAAGTGCCTTGCGCATAATCGAAGCGCCTTGGGCAAAACCGAAGGTTCTTGGCGCATCGTTCACCAAAGTGCCTTGGCGCATGTGCACCGAAGTGCCTTTGGGTATGTACCGAAGTGCTCTGGCGCATGTGTACCGAAGTGCTCTTGGTGCATGTGTACCGAAGTGCCTGCGCATGTGTACCGAAGTGCCTTTGGCGCACGTAAACCGAAGCGCCTTGGCGCATGTACCGAAGCGCCTTTGGCGCATGTAACCGAAACGTCTTTGCGCATGTGTACCGAAGTGCTCTTGCGCAACGCGGTACCGAAGTGCCTTTGGTGCATGTGTACCGAAGCGTTTTGGGTGCATAACGAAGCGTTTTGCGACGACCGAATCTCTTTGGTGCATGTGTACCGAAGTGCTCTTGGCGCATGTGTACCAGAGTTCTTGGTGCATGTGTACCGAAGTGCTCTTGGGCGCATGTACCGAAGTGCTCTTTGCGCACGTGTACCGAAGTGCTCTTTGCGCATGTGTACCGAAGTGCTCTTTGGGTGCATGTGTACCGAAGTGCTCTTGGGTGCATGTGTACCGAAGTGCTCTTGGCGCATGTACCGAAGTGCTTCCGGCATGGGTACCGAAGCGTTCTTGCGCATGTGTACCGAAGCGTTTTGGTGCATTGCACCGAATGCTCTTGGCGCATGTACCGAAGTGCTCTTGCGCATCGCAAAATCGAATGCTCTTTGCGCATGTGTACCGAAGCGCTCTTTGCGCATGTACCGAAGTGCTCTTTGCGCATGTGTACCGAAGTGCTCTTGGGTGCATGTGTACCAGGAGTGCTTTGGGTGCATGTGTACCGAAGTGTTTTGGCGCATGTAACCGAAGCGCTCTTGGCATGTACCGAAGTGCTCTTGGTGCATGTGTACCGAAGTGCTTTGGTGCATGTGTACCAGAGTTCTTGGGTGCCGTGTACCGAAGTGCTCTTTGCGCATGTGAACCGAAGTGTCTTTTGGCGCATGTACCGAAGTGCTCTTGCGCATGTGTACCGAAGTGCTTTGCATGTGGTACCGAATGTCGGGTGCATTGCACCGAAGTGTTTGGCGCACGTACCGAAGTGCTCTTGGCATGTGTACCGAAGCGTTTTGGGTGCATAAATAGCGTTTTGGGCGCATGTGCACCGAAGTGCTCGGTGCATGTGTACCGAATGGTTTTGGCGCATGGGTACCGAAGCGCTGGGTGCATGTACCAGAGTGTTTCGGTGCATGTAAACCATGCTCGGCTGTGTACCGAAGTGTTTTGGGTGCGTACCGGCGTTTTGCGCATGTGTACCGAAGCGCTTTGGGCGCATGTGGCAACCGAAGTGTTGTGGCATGTGGTACCGAAGGTTTTGGGCACGTGTACCAAAGTGCTCTTGCGCATGGGTACCGAGCGTTCTTGCGCATGTGTACCGAAGTGCTCTTGGCATGTGTACCGAAGCGTTTTGGGCATGTGTACCGAAGTGCTCTGCGCATGTACCGAAATGCTCTTGGCGCACGTGTACCGAAGTTTGGGCACGTGTACCGAAGCGTTTCCGGCGCATGTGTACCGAATGTTTGCGCATCGTACCGAAGTGCTCTGGCACGTACCGAAGTGTTTGCGCATACCGAAGCGCCTTGCGCATGTGTACCGAAGCGGTTTTGGGTGTACGGTACCGAAGTGCTCTGCGCATGTGTACCGAAGCGTTTTGCGCATGTGTGTACCGAGTGCTCTTGCGCACGTGCACCGAAGGCCTGGTGCATGTACCGAAGTGCTCTGGGTGCATGTGTACCGAAGTGTTCTGGGCGCATGTGCACCGAGCGCTATTGGGCATGTGTACCAGAGTTCTTGCGCATGTGTACCGAAGCGTTTTGGCGCATGTGTACCGAAGTGCTCTTTGCGCATGTGTACCGAAGTGCCTTGCGCATGTACCGAAGCGTTTTGGGCATGTACCGGAGTGCTCGGCGCATGTACCGAAGTGTCGGCGCATGTGTACCGAATTTGCGCACGTATCGGCGCTCTTGCGCACGTACCGGCGTTTGGCGCATGTGTACCGAAATGTTCTTGGCATGTACCGAAGTGCTCTTGGCGCATGTACCAGAGTCCTTGGGCGCATGTGCACCGAAGTGTCTTGCGCATTGCACCGAGTGTTCTTTGGCGCATGTGTACCGAAGCGCTCCGCATGTGTACCGAAGTGTTTTGCGCATGTGCACCGAAGTGTTCTTGGGTGCATGTACCGAAGCATGGGTGCACATGCGTACCAGAGCGCTCTGCGCATGCGGGTACCGAAGTGCTCTTGTGTGCATGTGTACCGAAGTGCTCTTGGCGCACGTACCGAAGCGTTTTGCGCATGTGTACCGAAGTGCTCTTTGGCGCATGTGTACCGAAGTGCCTTGGGTGCATGTGTACCGAAGCGTTTTGGGCGCACGTGTACCAGTGCTCTTGCGCATGTACCGAAGTGCTCTTGCGCATGTGTACCGAATCGTTTCTGGCGCATGTGCACCGAAGTGCTCTTGCGCATGTGTACCGAAGGTTTTGGCATGTGTAACGAGACGCTCTTGCGCACGTAACCAGGCGTTTTGGGCACGGTACCGCGTTTGGCATGTACCGAAGCGTTTTGGGCGCATGTGTACCGAAGTGTTCTGGGCGCATGTGCACCGCGTTTTGGGCACGTGTACCAGCGTTTCCGGCATGTGTACCGAGTGCTCTGGGTGCATGTGGCACCGAAGTGCTCTGGGTGCATGTGCACGAAGCGTTTTGCGCATTGTACCGAAGTGCTCTTGGGCATGTACCGAGATGTCCTTGCGCACGTACCGAAGTGCTCTGGCACGTGGCACCGAAGTGTTCTTGCGCATGTGTACCGAAGCGTTCTTGGGCGCATGTGTACCGAAGTGCTCTTGGGCGCATGTACCCCGAATCGTTCCGGCATGTGTACGAAGTGCTCTTGGCATGTGTACCCAGGCGTTTTGGGCGCATGTGCACGAAGGCCTGGCGCATGTGTACCAAGCGTTTTGCGCATGGGTACCGAAGTGCTCTTGGGCATGTAACCGAAGTGCTGGTATGTACCAGAGTTCTTGCGCAGCACCGAAGCGTCTTTTGCGCATGTACCGAAGCGTTTCTTGGTGCATGTGTACCGAAATGCTCTGGGCGCATCTAGCTGCTCTGGCGCATGTACCGAAGTGTTTTGGGGCATGTACCGAAGTGCTCTGGCGCATGTGTACCGAAATGCTCTTGCGCATGTGTACCGAAGTGCTCTTGGGTGCATGTACCGAAGTGTTCTTGGCGCATGTAAACGAAAGCTCTTGGTGCATGTGTACCGAAGTGCTTTTGCGCATGTGTACCAGAGTCCTTGGGCGCATACCGAAGCGTTCTTGGGTGCATGTGTACCGAAGCGTTCTGGCAATTGAGTAGCTCTGGCGCATGTGTACCGGAAGTTTTGTGCACATGTACCAGAGCGTTTTGGGTGCATGTGTACCGAAGTGTCTTGGCATGTAACTGGCGTCTCTTTGCGCACGTGTACCGAAGTGCTCTTTGCGCATGTGGCACCGAAGTGCTCTTTGGGTGCATGTACCGAAGTGCTTTGGGCGCATGTACCGAAGTGCTCGGCGCACGTGTACCGAAGTGCTCTGTGGCGCATGTGCACCGGAGTGCTCCGGCATGTACCGAAGTTCCTTTGCGCATGTGTACCGAAGCGTTTTGCGCATAAATTAAAGCGTTTTGGGTGCATATGTACCGAGATGTTTTGGTGCACGGCACCGAAGTGCTCTTGGCGCACGTGTACCGAAGTGCTCGGCATGTGCACCGAAATGCTCTGGGTGCATGTGTACCGAAGTGCTCAAGTAGTGGTACCGAAGTGTTCTTGCGTGCATGTGTACCAGTGCTCTGGTGTATGCGTGTACCAGAACGCATTGGTGCAAGGTACCGAGGTGCGCTTTGGCGCATGTACCGAAGTGCTCTTTGCGCATGCGTACCGAAGTGCTCTGCGCATGTGTACCGGCGTTTTGGGTGCATGTGTACCGAAGTGTTCTTGGCATGTACCGAAGCGTTTCGGTGCATGTGGCACCGAAGCGCTCGGCGCATGTGTACCGAAGTGTTTGGGTGCATGTACCGAAGTGTTTTGCGCATGTGTACCGAATTGCTCGGCATGTACCGAGCAGTTCTTGCGCACATGTACCAGAGTGTCTTTGGGCATGTGTACCGAAGGTTGGTTGAGCATTGCATCGAAGCGTTTCGGTGCATCGTGTACCGAAGTGTTTTTGCGTGACACGAAGTGCTTTGGTGCATGTGTACCGGCGTTTTGGGTGCATGTACCGAAGTGCTTTGGGCATGTGTACCGAAGTGTTCTGGCATCGTCACTGCGCGTTTCGGTGCATGTACCGAGTGCCTTGCGTGATGTGTACCGGCGTTTGCGCATGTACCGAAGCGTTTTGCGCATGTGAACCGAAGTGTTCTGCGCATGTGTACCGAAGCGTTTGGGTGCATGTGCAACGAGACGTTTTGCGCACGTGTACCGAAGTCCCTTGGGTGCACGTACCAGGCGTTTTCGCATGTGCACCCAAATGCCTTGCGCACGCATCGAGCGTTCTGGCGCACGTGTACCGAATTGCCTTGCGCATGTGTACCGAAGCCTTTGCGCATGTAACCGAAGTGCTCTGGGCATGTGTGGCATTTGTCCCGGCACATGTGCACCGAAGCGTTCTTGCGCATGTGTACCGAAGTGCTCTTGCGTATGCACCAGCGTTCTGGCGCATGCACCGGGCGTTTCGGTGCGGTACCAGAGTGCATTGGGCGCATGTGCACCGAGGTGCTTTGCGCATGTGGCACCGAAGCGTTTCGGTGCATGCAACCGAAGTGCTCTTGGGCGCATGTGTACCGAAGCGCTCTGGCGCATGTACCGAAGCGTCTTTGAGGCATCGTTCACCGAAGTGCTCTTTGCGCATGTGTACCGAATGCGCTCTTGCGGCTGTAACGGCGTTTTGCGCATCGGTACCGAAGTGCTCTTATGGATGGTACCGAGATGCCTGGCACGTGTACCGAAGTGTTTTGGGCACGTACCGAAGTGCTCGGCGCATGTGACCGAAGTGCTCGCGCATGTGCAGAATGTTTTGGGTGCACGTGTACCGAAGTGTTTTGGGCGCACGCACCAAGCGTCTTGGGCGCACAAAATGAATTTTGAGTACGTGTACCGAAGCGTTCGGCGCACGTGTACCGAAGTGCTCTGGCGCACGTACCGAAGCGCCTGCGCATGTGCACCGAAGCGTTCTGGCGCATCAACGAATGTTCTTTGGCATGTGGCAACCGAAGTGCTATTGGGCGCATGTGTACCAGAGTCCATTGCGCATGTGCACCGAAGTGCCTGGCGCAAGTGTACCGAAGCGCTCTTTTTGGCGCATGCACCGAAGTGCTCTGGCATGTGTACCGAAGTGCTCGGCATGTGTACCGACCTCTTGCGCAGTACCGAAGCGTTTTGGTCACGTACCAGAGTGCTCTGGTGCATGTGCACCGGCGTTCGGCATGTGCACTGGCGTTTTGGCATCGTGTACCGAAGCGCTTGCGTGCGTACCGAAGTGTTTCTGCGCATGTGTACCGAAGCGTTGTGGGTGCATGTACCGAAGGTTTGGGCATCGTTTACCAAAGTGCCTTTGGTGCATACCATCGAGTGCTCGGTGCATGTGCACCGAAGTGTCGGTGCATGCACCGATGCTCTTTGCGCATGAACCAAAGTGCTCTGGGCGCATGTGTACCGAGACGTTTCGGCAATGCACCGAAGTGCTCTGGGCGCACGTGTACCGAAGTGTTTTGGCATAAAATCGAATGCACCCATGCATGTACCGAAGTGCTCTTGCGCACGTACGAATGCTCGTATCAAGGCCTTGCGTATGCACGAAGTGCTCTGGGTGCATGTGTACCGAATTGCTCTTGGGTGCATGTGTACCGAAGTGCTCTTGGGCATGTGTACTGAAGTGTTTTGCGCATGTACCGAAGTGCTCTTTGCGCATGTGTACCGAAGTGCCTCTTGGGCATGTGTACCAAGCGCTGTGGGTGCATGTACTTAGCGTTCTGCGCATCAAGCTTCAGCGCCTTGGCATGTACTGAGTGCTCTGGTGCACGTGTACCGAAGGCTCTTGGCGCATGTGTACCGAAGTGCTCTGGCAGCATGTACCGAATTGCTCTGCGCATGTGTACCTGAAGTGCTCTTTGCATGCACCGAAGTGCCTTGGCATGTGTACCGAAGTGCTCTTTGGGTGCACGTGTACCAAAGTGTTCCGAGCATGTGTACCGAAGTGCTCTGCGTATGTGTACCAGAGTGCATTGCGCAAGTGTACCGAGGTGCGCTTGCGCATGTGTACCGAAGCGTTTCCTGGCATGTACCGAAGGCTCTGGTGCATGTGTACCGAAGTGCTCTTGCGCATGTACCGAAGTGCTCTTGGTGCACGTTTACCAAAGTGCTCGCGTATGTGTACTGAAGTGCTCTGGGTGCATGTACCGAAGTGTTTGGGTGCATGTGTACCGCGTTCTTGGGTGCATGTGTACCGAAGTGTTTGGGTGCACATGTAACAGAGATTTCTTTAGACGTGTACCGAAGTGCTCTTGGGTGCACGTGTACCGAAGTGCTCTTGGGTGCATGTGTACCGAATGTTTTGCGCATGTGTACCGAAGGTTTGCGCACGTGTACCGAAGCGTTTGGCATGTACCGAAGCGCTCTTGGGTGCATGTGTACCGAATGTTTTGGCATATGTACCGAATTGTTTTGGGTGCATAGAAGTGCTATTGGGTGCATGTGTACCAGAGTTCATTGGGTGCATAAGTGTTCTTGGCTGCAAGTGTACTGAAGTGCCTTGGTGCATGTGTACCGAAGTGCTCTGGGTGCATGTGTACCGAAGTGCTCTTGGGTGCATGTGTACCACTGTTTTGGTGCATGTGTACCGAAGTGCTCTTGGGTGCACATTACAGTCCAGCGTAGTTGTTCATGGATAATGGTAGCCTTGATGCTCCTACAGAATACTGGCATTGGTTTTCTTGTCTTCCCAGCGAACTCGATGGATGGAGCGAAGACTAACTACGTTGGTGAAAGTTTTCAAGTACCTTGAGGTGCCACTTGTATTTTATTTATTTATTTACTTTTATTTTTTTTACGGGAATTAGCCCTCCCGGGCACAGGACACTAACCCAAATCAGGGCCTGGGGGGCGAAGATATAATAGTAATTATAATAATAATAATAATAATAATAATAATAATAATAATAATAATAATAACAAAAATGAAAAAATATATCAATAGTGAGAAACGATATACAGTGTGTATGTTGTGTTATCAATAGTAGGGGAAACAATTGAGACCCTGCCATTGTGTGTAAATGAAGTAAAATTCAGATCAGCAACTTGGGACTTGGTCACATGTGACCCATGTCTCGCTACCATATACAGTAGATAGGGTGGGGAGGACAACTGCTCGATATACGTGCAAGTTTGGAGACAATTTCAACCCCCTACAGCTGAAGACTCGGTTTCGGAGGTTCGCCAGAGGCTTGAAATGCACATCTGATCCGATGCTAAATCTCTTCATCTATGTGCGCGGTGATGGACAATTGGGAACCAAGATACCGAAAGTGGGTAACATTAGAGAGGGTAGTACCGTTAAGATGGGTGGATGATGGAGGTGCGTCTGAACCACGGACAGGATGAAAGAGCATCGGAGTCTTACGTACATTCACCTCAAGGACGAGGTGTGCATATGCCTCTGCATAGGTGTTCAGGATCTCCAATAGGTCGCGTTCAGTGTGAGTGACAAGGTTGAGATCGTGTGTATAATGAAGCTCAGCAATGAAAGCTGCCGGCACCTTTGTTCCTGCCTGGAGTCGTCTTATGTAGAAAAGACCCTTCATCCGGTACTCGATGTCCACCTCGCCGGCTAAATTGGCGCTGGCACACACACACACACACACACACACACACACACACACACATGCAAATGATTAGCACACTTTGATGATTAGACCAGGGAAGAGAGAGAGAGAGAGAGAGAGAGAGAGAGAGAGAGAGAGAGAGAGAGAGAGAGAGAGAGAGAGAGAATTACCGTGACAAAACTCACTTATGTACATCTTAATAAGCCAATTAAGGCCATACTCATGTGTAACCCTCCTCCTGGCTGAGTAAACTCCCCCCTTTCCCCATCCTGCAGTGCTGCCTGTCGTGTCCTTGTCAAAGAGGTGCATCAATCGCGCCCCGTCCTCCTCTAATTAGAGTAATTAGGGTATAATGGCCAGAGGTATGAGTCTACAGTACTCTTTCACATATTTATTCTGTATGTGTGTGTGTGTGTGTTTTGCACAGAGGGTGGTGAAATGCGTCTAGTGTGGCAGCACAATGTTAGTGTTAAGGTGCAAGCACTGATTGCTCCCTCTCGCTATCAGCTACCGCTGCTGGCTATCCTTCGTGGCGAGCAGGGAAGCAACTTGCATAAGTATTCCCCTGCCAATACACAGCTTCTTCACCATCAAGACTCCTGCTGTAAATCCTGGTGGCAACACACGGTAACAGGGTGCCTGTGGCCCAGGCTAAACCAGCAGGGGATCTTGGAGTAGCAGTGGGGCCCAGGAGGACGGCGCATAGGCTCACTGGCATATGGACACGTCCTGGCACCCACCAACCATTGCCCCGCTGCCTTTCGGATTAACCTTGGTAGGTATAGGGCTACGGGAGTAAACTCCGAACGAAAAATCTGTGGTGGAGCCCCGCAACAGGCAGACATGTTTACAGAGCTCCAACATGAACCTAACGGCGGTATAAGCGTAAGAGGTGACCACCGTGGAAACCTAACGACTGCACCGGCGGACGAAAGCAATGCCTGATGGACAGGCTACTAAGGCAAAACCCATCAAACTGAGCTATCGGCAGTCCATTGCAACTCTCCCTCTCCCCAGTCGTTGCAACACTTACACCACTGGAGCAGGAAAAGGGAGAGCCAAGATGTGGCAATCTGTGCTCCTGCCTAACCACATAAATCAACTCATGCAGAGCCATCATCTAGTTCATCATACCTCTCATCATCATCAAAACCCCTATACCCCAAAAGTCCTATGGCGACGGAGGAGTGGCGACAGGAACAGGCAGAGATGACTGCCGGGAGTCTCTAGTCACAACTCTGCACATGGGCGGCACAAATAAGATGGTCGTTCATGCACTGGGATCTAGACAGCAGTGCAGTCCGGTCCTGTCTGTGCGAATGAGCAGCCCTTTCAAGAAACCACTCTTGCCTCCACACATGGCGAGGGGACTAGAAAAGGTACCCTAAACATAGTATGCTTAAAAAGCCAACCTAACTGGGCAACTGCGCCCAGTAAGGTCATCCTTATGCGGTCGAAAACAGTCAAAATCACAGATCCAAGCAAAAACAAACCATACAAACTCGTATGGTCATTGCCTGAAATGTCAGGACCCTTCTGGATACTGGCACAAATGAGCATCCTGAAAGAATAACTTGCCTTGTCACAAAAAAGCTGGCTAGGTATAACATCGACATAGCAGCCATCAGTGATTCCCGGCTCCCAGATGAGGGCCAGCTCACAGAACAGGAGTCAGGCTATACCTTCTGGAAGGTTAAGCCTGCTGCAGAGAGAAACTTAATTTTTGGAGTTGGCTTTACCATCCACCAACCCATCCTACACAGACTAACTGAAATGCCTATTGGGATCAACTATCACCTCATGACGCTTCGAGTGCCACTGAATCACTCACGTCATGCCTTTTTCATCAGTGCATACGCCCCGACACTGGAGGAAGAGGATGACACCAAGGAGGCCTTTTGATGCCGACCTGGGACAGAGTAAGCAAACTTCTATCCCTGAGAAGACAGGGTTTTGTTCCTTAGCGACTCTTTAATGTCAGAGTTGGCAGAGATGCTAGCATTTGCCAGGGAACCATAGGGGAAATGGCCCAGGGTAATCCCAACGACCCGTTCTCCTCAGCGTGTGCTGCGACAGCCCTCACTATCACCAATTCCTGTTTCGCAGGCTGACAAGTTCAATGGTTCGTGGCAACACCTACGATCCAAACACCGACATCCTATTGATTGGCATCATTGTCAGAAAAAGATTGCCGAGATGTCCTCACCACCCATGCCATGAGTGGCCCAGACCACTGTGACACTGATCATCGACTGGTAAGGACCAAGCTCACTTCACGTCGCCTCAAAGGCGAAGGCAGCAAGCCTGTAGCGGATTTATTAACACGCGCCCGAGGATCCAGTAATAGTACATGCTTTTCAGAGAGCAGTTTTAAATATGGGCATATAAACATCGCAACAGCAAACAACGCAAATCCCAGAGGAATGGGATACTCTCAACACTGTTATGACAAAAACATGCAGAGAGACTCTCGGCCAGATCAAAAGAATACACCAGGACTGGTTTGATGAAAATGACCCAGCAACCAAAGTACTCATCGATGTTAAACGTGCAACTGATACTTTCCTCAAGAAGAAAGCGGCAGCCCAGTAGCAACTTTGCATTCTAAAGAATTACTGGCTTAAAAATATAGCATGTGAAATACAAAAGCATGCAGATCATCACAAGATGCGCGAATTTTTCAATTCCATTAAAACCTTTTATAGCCAATCCACCGTGGCGCAACCCTCCGTCTATCTGAAAGTAACTCCCTAATTAAAGATGAAGAAGGCATTCGTCAGCGCTGGAAAGAGCACTACCATTCATTGCTCAACCGAAACACTGATGTGGATTTCTGACTACCCAGCAGTAGCAGGTCTCCTCAGCATCTCGAGTTGATCTGCCCCAGCTATCCTCCATCCCTGCATGAG
>NW_024730668.1:15333709-15388709 GCF_018991925.1 Homarus americanus | reverse complement strand
TGAAAATACATGAATAGTTGACTGTGGATTTTTGTGCTTTACGTCAAATGCATTGAGAATAACAAGCTGGTCTCCCTCTTCTAGGTCGTGCTGACCAGTAGTCATCTCACGCATGTTTACAATTTCACATAGGGGACAGTTGGCTATCATTGTTGTATGGTGCATGGCAAGAAGTCTGTGGAACTTTCCGTGATAGTGCTTGACCAGCTTATCTGAAAGATAGTGGGTGAGTTCAGCTTTGGTGCTGATGTGTGCCAAGATTTTTTTCTATGCCTTTGATCTCGGTATCATCATTGACATGGTAATGCATAGGAGTTTGCTTCAGAGCTCTCTTATCTCGAGTTACTTGTTTCAATGAGGTTTGAATGTATTGGTCCAACACCACCCTGACTTCATCATAACTTGCTCAATGCCTATAAACTTTGGGGAAACTGTTGAGCATTAGACAGGTCTGGGGGTTTTCTTAACCATGTTCACTAAGCACATTGCATCATTGATGAGCACTGACGGAGCATCATTTGTATCTTGAATGCACATTAAAACACAACCTTTGACGCTAGGCGAAAATCAAGACCATACGTACGAAGATATTTGCTCCCTTTGGAGCTGAAAAATTATTGAAAATGGCCTCTTGGGTAAACAAGTGTGAAAATTCTACACTCACTACCATTTTAGTCTCCCAAGTAAATGCTTCTGTAAGAAATTAATTCAATTTTGTCGCCTACATTTACTATTTTCCATTCCCTCATGAGCGCATTTTGTACCGTAACAGTAATATTGCGTAATTTTACAGCTCTAAAATATTATCTAAAAACCGAACAGATTGTTGGCAACAAGTTAAGTTTATTTGATCTATTGGCATGTTAACAACTAGAAAATAATAAATACAAAAGTTGGCACGCAGTTTAAAGGAGGTCCCAAATGTGTACATATGCTGCCGGACTATGACCTGCCACCCCCTCATACTCCGGCCCCCGTCATTCCCCGGCCCGCCTCTCCCCCTCACTAGTGAATGCTTCGGATTCACCCACGAGTCGACACTCCCAGGGCTCACACCTCACGGAGAAGGTGGATTGACAACGCTGAGTGAACTCGTCAGAAATGTCCCCAACTGTAGTGTACATAACAGTGCAGGCATACAAACAATGTACATAGACAGAGCAGGTATACAATGTACATAGACAGAGCAGGTATACAATGTACATAGACAGAGCAGGTATACAATGTACATAGACAGAGCAGGTATACAAACAATTTACATAGACAGTGCAGGTATAAAAACAAGGTACATTGACAGTGCAGTTATAAAATCAAGGTAAATCGACAGTGCAGGTATGCAAACAATGTTAAATAGTATGCAGATTCGACCAAACGAAGCCCAATAAGGCCATGATAAGCTTCATGATACTCAACCTGAAGTACTGTACTTACTTTCACTCAGGACCAAAGATGGAACTTGAAACACCCTCAAACGTGTACCTTGGATATCAGAACCAACCCAGGATTTACCTGCAATCAACCCAGGGTCAATATGAGGTGGGTGAGGTTGGAAAATGTCATGGTGAGTGTAAGATGGTCTCCCTGCCGACAAGATTTGCATGACTAGATTGGATTGCAGGACAGGACTACTTAGAGAGGTGCCCCGACGGGTAAGGACCCACTCGAGAGATGGGTCGAGGAGGCGAGTAAGTGGTATTGCTTGGGGCGGGGGGGATATTGGGAGTCGTTCTTGCTAGGAATGACTGCGTTGACGGACAAGGCCAGAAAAAACGTCTGCTCTGGTTCAACAGTTCAAGATGATTTTGTCAAAACGAAACAGTCGACAGAGAGAGTTTCGTTTAGGATAGTTCAGGCCGGCTCTGTCTGCATTGTGGTTAGCGCTTTGTTTTGTATTATGGGTAAACTATGGCATATTGAGAGATGTGTTATAATATTATTACTGCGCATCAACAACTAAGGTGTTTAAGCGCGTAGCAAGGTTAGTAATTACACTATTCCATCAACAATTTGAAATTTTTAGTAATGAATTAAGAGCGGCGGCGTTACTGTTACATACGGCTCTCGGGGAACAGATATAATCGACGGAAAATAGCATCGCCATGGCAACTGTAGCAGCAGGTAAGGTGAAGATTCTAATTAGTTCGAGACGTAAGCAACTTTACCTGAGGGAGGCCGTGAAGGTGAAGGTAATAAAGGAGGTGTTTAAGGTCTTTCTATCTCTGTCAGTCAGTCAGTCAGTCTGTCTGTCTGTCTCTTATATACATTATCTAACTCTGCATCTTCGATTCTCGTGAATTTAACTTATGACAATATACACACACACGCACACACACACACACACACACACACATATATATATATATATATATATATATATATATATATATATATATATATATATATATATATATATATATATATATATATATATATATATATATATATATATATATATATATATATATATATATATATATATATATATCATGTTTTTTTACTTGATCTCATGTTTTGGAAGGTCACCTTGTGTACATAAGTTTCTCTCAGTCTGTAATTAAGTTGCCTCTGAAGATGTCTTGAAAAAAGACGAAAGCTAAGGTTCTCCATTATTTCCCTTCTCCCTGTGTGATTTTATCAGGATTTATCCTATCCACGTTTTCATTGTGGATCTACATATATATATATATATATATATATATATATATATATATATATATATATATATATATATATATATATATATATATATATATATATATATATATATATATATATTAATGTCCCATAATATTGTTGCCTAATATTAGGTATACTATGATAATATCTAAATTAAAAAACAATCTTCCGATGGCGTCTTACACTTACACACACTCACTACTACTACTACTACTACAACTAATGATAATAATAATAATAATACTTTGCTGTCACTTGGAATCGAGTATGACGATCATCCAGCTATGATACTGTACAATGATTTGATATATTAAGGACGTCACCTTCGTTGGTAAGCTCAGAGGTGACACAAGAGGCCGATACGAGACCGGCAAGGGCCGTCCACAGATGTTGCACGTGTGGAGCGCTACATATAGTAGCCCTCTGAGTCTTACATACAGTTCATTCACCTCAAGGCCGAAGTGTGCATACGAATCTGGTAAGTGTCCATAATCGCCAGTAGATCGCGTTCATTGTGAGCGACTAGGGTGAGGTCGTCTGCATACTAAAGTTCAGTGAAGGAAGCGGGTGACACCATTGTTCCTACCTGCAGTCGTCTTACAGTATGCTAAAAAGTCCCTTCATCCGCTATTGGATGTCCAACCCGCAAGCTAAATTGGCACTGGCACGAGTAAGGAAGGCAGCCTGGTGCCAGTACAAATTCTTATTTAACCCCGTTTGGATGGGGAAGAACTCAGACTGGGTGCCATTGTGCAGCACACTGCCGTTCGTTCCATCGTGGAGTTACCTCAAATGGCAGAAACAACTGCGGGTCCGCCAGAAAGCTTCTCTGTTGACCGAGTCGAAGGCCTTAGTAAAGTCGATGAAGGCCATGTACAAGTCATGACACTGTTCTCAGCACTTTTCCTGAATTTGGCGGACAGCAATGGTCACACACACAGACACACACACAAACACCACAACCCCCCACCACACCCACACACCACACACCACCACACCCACACCCACACACCCACACGCCCACACCCACACACCACAACCCCCCCACACACACACACTCTCCACACTTACATACACCTAAGACCATCTCCTAAAAATCAACATGTTTGCAAGTAGTTATTCTACCGGGTAATGAGAAATGTTTCCAAATTATACACCTGTAAAGGATTAATGTGCGCCAGGTTAATTGACCGCAATGCCCTGGATGTTACTTAATGTCCACGATGCATTATCGATCATATTTATTATTTATTTCTGCCTTAAAATTTCAGGTAGAGTTAAAGGTACAAGCAGAGTTATAGGTACAGGGAGGATTATAGGTACAGGGAGAGTTACAGGTACAGGAAGAGTTATTGGTACAGGAAGTGTTATAGGTACAGGAAGAATTATAGACACAAGGAGAATTATATGTACCGGGAGAGTTATAGGTACTGGGAGGGTTAAGGTACAGGAAGAGTTATAGACACAAGGAGAATTATATGTACCGGGAGAGTTATAGGAAAAGGGAGAGTTACAGGTACAGGAAGAGTTATAGGTACAGGGAGAATTATATGTACCGGGAAAGATATAGGTACAGGGAGAGTTACAGGTATAGGAACCGTTATAGGTACAGGAAGAGTTATATGTACAGGGAGAGTTATGGGTACAGGAAGTGTTATAGGTACAGGAAGAATTATATGTACAGGTATAGTTATAGGTACAGGTAGAGTTATAGTTACAAGGAGAGTTATTAATACAGGGAGAGTTATAGGTACAGGGAGAGTTACAGGTACAGGGAGAGTTATGGGTACGCTAGGAAGTGTTATAGGTACAGAAAGAATTATATGTACCAGGAAAGATATATGTACAGGTATAGTTATAGGTACAGATAGAGTTATAGTTACAGGGAGAGTTATACGTACAGAGAGAGATATTAGAACAGGGAAAGTTATAGGTACAAGTAAAGTTACAGGGAGAGTTATAGGCACATGGATAGTTACAGGTACAGGGAGAGTTACAGGGACAGGGAGAGTTACAGGTACAGGAGAGTTACAGGTATAGGGAGAGTTACAGGTACAAGAAGACAGGGAGAGTTACAGGTACAGGGAGACTTATAGGTACAAGGAGAGTTATAGGTACAAGGAGAGTTATGGGTACAGGGAGAGTTACAGGTGCAGGGAGAGTTATACATAGGGGGAAAGTTAAAGGTGCAGATAGAGTTACAGGTACAGAGAGAGTTACAGGTACAGGGAGAGTTACAGGTACGGGGAGAGTTACAGGTGCGGGGTGAGTTACAGGTAATGGGAGAGTTACAGGTACAGAGAGAGTTACAGGGACAGGGAGAGTTTCACGTACAGGGGGAGTTACAGGTACAGGGAGACTTACAGGTACAGGGAGAATTACAATGAACTGGAAGAGTTACAGGTACACGGAGATTTACAGGTAATGGCAGAGTTACAGGTAAAGGAAGAGTTACAGGTACAGAGCGAGTTACAGGTAAAGGGAGAGTTACAGGTGCAGGGAGAGTTATAGGTATGGGGAGAGTTATAGGTATGGGGAGAGTTATAGGTATGGGGAGAGTTACAGGTACGGGGAAAGTTACAGGTATAGGGAGAGTTGCAGGTAAAGGGAGAGTAAGAAGTAAAGAAAGACTTACTGGTAGAGGTAGAGTTACAGGTAGTGGGAGAGTTACAGGTAAAGGGAGAGTTACATGTACAGGGAGAGTTACAGGTACATAGAGTGTTACAGGTAAAGGGTGAGTTACAGGTACAGAGAGACTTACAGGTCGAGGGAGAGTTACAGGTACAGGGAGAGTTATAGTTACAGGGAGAGTAATAGGTACGGGGAGACTTACAGGTACAGGGAGAGTTACAATGTACTGGGAGAGTTACAGGTACACGGAGATTTACAGGTAAAGGGAGACTTACAGGTAATGGGGGAGTTACAGGTACAGAGAGAGTTACAGGTAGAGGGAGAGTTATAGATACAGGTAGAGCTGCAGGTACAGGGAGAGTTATAGGTACGGGGAGAGTTACAGGTACACGGAGATTTACAAGTAAAGGGAGAGTTACAGGTACAGGGAGAGTTATAGGTACGGGGAGAGTTACAGGTACGGGGGAAGTTACAGGTATAGGGAGAGTTACAGGTAGAGGGAGAGTTATAGGTACAGGTAGAGCTGCAGGTACAGGGAGAGTTATAGGTACGGGGAGAGTTACAGGTACACGGAGATTTACAAGTAAAGGGAGAGTTACAGGTAAAGGGAGAGTTACAGGTACAGCGAGAGTTACAGGTACAGGGAGAGTTACAGGTAAAGGGAGAGTTACAGGTACAGAGAGAGTTACGGGTAAAGGGAAATTTACAGGTACAGGAAGAGTTACAGGTATACGGAGAGTTACAGGTACAGTGGGAGTTACAGGTACAGGGAGATTTACAGGTACAGGGAGAGTTACAGGTACAGTGGGAGTTACAGGTACAGGGAGATTTACAGGTACAGGGAGAGTTACAATGTACTGGGAGAGTTACAGGTACACGGAGGTTTACAGCTAAAGGGAGAGTTACAGGTAAACGAAGAGTTACAGGTAAAGGAAGAGTTACAGGTACAGAGAGATTTGCAGATTCAGGGAGAGGTACAGGTAAAGGGAGAGTTACATGTAAAGGGAGAGTTACAGGTACAGAGAGAGTTACAGGTAAGAGGAGAGTTACAGCTAAAGAGAGAGTTACAGCTAAAGAGAGAGTTACAGCTAAAGAGAGAGTTACAGGTACAGAGAGAGTTACAGGTATAGAGAGTTACAGATACAGGGAGAGTTACCGGTACAGGGAGAGTTATAGGTAAAGGGAGAGTTATAGGCAGAGAGAGTTACAGGTACTGGGAGAGTTACAGGTACAGAGAGAGTTACAGGTACAGAGAGAGTTACAGGGAGAGTTACCAAGTACTGGGAGACTTACAGGTACAGGGAGACTTACAGGTACAGGGAGAGATACAGGTACTGGGAGAGTTATAGGTACTGGGAGAGTTATAGGTATGGGGAGAGTTACAGGTAATGGGAGAGTTACAGGTACAGAGAGAGTTACAGGTACTGGGAGAGTTTCAGGTGCAGGGGGAATTACAGGTACAGGGAGACTTACAGGTACAGGGAGAGTTACAGGTACTGGGAGAGTTATAGGTACTGGGAGAGTTATAGGTACAGAGAGAGTTACAGGTACTGGGAGAGTTTCAGGTGCAGGGGGAGTTACAGGTACAGGGAGACTTACAGGTACAGGGAGAGATACAGGTACTGGGAGAGTTACAAGTACACGGAGATTTACAGGTACAGGGAGAGTAACAAGTAAAGGGAGAGTTACAGGTAAAGGGAGAGTTACAGGTAAAGGGAGTGTTACATGTACAGCGAGAGTTACAGGTACAGGGAGAGTTACAGGTACTGGGAGAGTTACAGGTAAAGGGAGAGTTACACGTACAGGGAGAGTTACAGGTACATACACAGTTACAGGTAAAAGTTGTGTTACAGTTACAGAGAGAATTACAGGTAAAGGGAGAATTAAAGGTACAGGAAGAGTTACAGGTATAGAGAGAGTTACAGGTACAGAGAGAGTTACAGGTACAGGGACAGTTACAGGTACGGGGAGAGTTACAGGTACAGGGAGAGTTACAGGTACAGGTAGAGTTTCAGATACAGGGGGAGTTACAGGTACAGGGAGACTTACAGGTACAGGGACAGTTACAGGTAAAGGGAGAGTTACATGTGCAGAGAGAGTTACAGGTACAGAGAGAGTTACAGGTAAAAGGAGAGTTACAGGTACAGAGAGAGTTACAGGTACAGAGAGAGTTACAGGGAGAGTTACCAAGTACTGGGAGAGTTACAAGAACACGGAGATTTAAAGGTACAGGTAGAGTAACAAGTAAAGGGAGAGTTACAGGTAAAGGTAAAGTTACAGGTAAAGGTTGAGTTACAGGAAAAGGGAGTGTTACAGGCACAGCGAGAGTTACAGGTAAAGGAAGAGTTACTGGTGCCGAAGAGTTACAGTTACAGGGAGAGTTACAGGTACTGGGAGAATTACACGTAAAGGGAGAGTTACACGTACAGGGAGAGTTACAGGTACATACAGAGTTACAGGTAAAGGTTGAGTTACAGGTACAGAGAGAGTTACAGGTAAAGGGAGAATTACAGGTACAGGAAGAGTTACAGGTACACGGAGATTTACAGGTAAAGGGAGAGTTACAGGTACAGAGAGAGTTACTAGTAAAGGGAGATTTACAGGTATGGGGAGAGTTACAGGTACAGGGAGAGTTACAGGTACAGGGAGAGTTACAGGTAAAGGGAGAGTTACAGGTAAAGGGAGAGATACAGGTGCAGAGAGAGTTACAGGTACAGAGAGAGTTACTAGTAAAGGGAGATTTACAGGTATGGGGAGAGTTACAGGTACAGGGAGAGTTACAGGTACACGGAGACTTACAGGTAAAGGTAGAGTTTCAGGTAAAGGGAGAGTTACAGGTAAATGGAGAGTTACAGGTAAAGGGAGAGTTACAGGTGCAGGGAGAGTTTCAGGTAAAGGGAGAGTTACAGGTACAGGGAGTGTTACAGGTAAAGCGAGAGTTACGGGTGCAGGGAGAGTTACAAGTAATGGGAGAGTTACAGGTACTGGGAGAGTTACTAGTAAAGGGAGATTTACAGGTATGGGGAGAGTTACAGGTGCAGGGAGAGTTACAAGTAATGGTAGAGTTACAGGTACAGAGAGAGTTACTAGTAAAGGGAGATTTACAGGTATGGGGAGAGTTACAGGTACAGGGAGAGTTTCAGGTAAAGGGAGAGTTTCAGGTAAAGGGAGAGTTATAGGTAAAGGGAAAGTTACAGGTACAGAGAGACTTACAGGTAAAGGGAGAGTTTCAGGTAAAGGGAGAGTTACAGGTAAAGGGAGAGTTACAGGTACAAAGAGACTTACAGGTAAAGGGAGAGTTTCAGGTAAAGGGAGAGTTACAGGTAAAGGGAGAGTTACAGGTACAGAGACTTACAGGTAAAGGGAGAGTTTCAGGTAAAGGGAGAGTTACAGGTACAGGGAGTGTTACAGGTAAAGGGAGAGTTACAGGTGCAGGGAGAGTTACAAGTAATGGGAGAGTTACAGGTACAGGGAGAGATACAGTTACTGGGAGAGTTACAGGTACTGGGAGAGTTACAGGTAAAGGGAGAGTTACAGGTAAAGGGAGAGTTACAGGTAAAGGGATAGTTACAGTTACAGGGAGTTACAGGTACAGCGAGTGTTATAGGTACAGGGAGAGTTACAGGTAAAGTGGAGAGTTACAAATTCATGGAGAGTTACAGGTACAGGGAGAGTTACACGTAAAGGGAGAGTTACAGGTAAAGGGGGAGTTACAGGTACAGAGAGAGATAAAGGTACAGGGAGAGTTAAAGGTACAGAGAAGTTACAGGTATAGGGAGAGTTACAGGTACAGGGAGAGCTACAGGTACAGGGAGAGTTAAGGTACAGGTAGACTTACAGGTACAGGGAGAGTTACAGGTACACGGAGAGTTACAGGTACACGGAGATTTACAGTTAAATGGAGAGTTACAGGTAAAGGGAGAGTTACAGTTGAAGAGAGAGAGTTACAGGTAAAAGGAAAATTGCAGGTAAAGAGAGTTACATGTGCAGAGAGAGTTACAGGTACAGAGAGAGTTACAGATACAGGGAGAGTTACAGGTAAAGGGAGAGTTACAGATACAAGGAGAGTTACAGGTACAGAGAGTTAGTGGTAAAGGAAGAGTTAGAGGTACAGGGAGAGTTACAGGTACAGAGAGAGTTACAGGTACAGGGAGACTTACAGGTACAGAGAGAGTTACAGGTACTGGGAGAGTTACAGGTACGGGGAGAGTTACAGGTACGGGGAGAATTACAGGTACGGGGGAAGTTACAGGTACAGGGAGAGTTACAGGTTCATAGAGAGTTAGTGGTAAAGGGAGAGTTACAGGTACAGGGAGAGTTACAGGTACATTACAGGTACAGGGAGAGTTACAGGTACGGGGAGAATTACAGGTACGGGGGAAGTTACAGGTACAGGGAGAGTTACAGGTTCATAGAGAGTTAGTGGTAAAGGGAGAGTTACAGGTACAGGGAGAGTTACAGGTACAGAGAGAGTTACAGGTACAGGGAGAGTTACAGATAAAGGGAGAGTTACAGGTACAGCGAGAGTTACGGTACAGAGAAATTTACATTTACAGGGAGAGTTGCAGGTAAAGGGAGAGTTACAGGTGCAGAGAGAGTTACAGGTACAGCGAGAGTTACAGGTAAAGGGAAAAATACAGGTAAAGATAGTTACATGCGCAGTGAGAGTTACAGGTACAGAGAGAGTTACAGGTAAAGGTAGAGTTACAGGTACAGAGAGAGGTACAGGTAAAGGGAGAATTACAGGTAAAGGGAAAGTTACAGGTAAAGGAAGAGTTACAGGTACAGAGAGAGTTACAGGTACGGGGAGAGTTACAGGTACTGGGAGAGTTACAGGTAATGGGAGAGTTACAATTACAGAGAGAGTTATAGGTACAGGGAGAGTTTCAGGTACAGGGGGAGTTACAGGTACAGGGAGATTTACAGGTACAGGGAGAGTTACAGGTACTGGGAGAGTTACAGGTACACGGAGATTTACAGGTAAAGGGAAAGTTACAGGTAAAGGAAGAGTTACAGGTACAGAGAGAGTTACAGGTACGTTGAGAGTTACAGGTACTGGGAGAGTAATAAGTAAAGGGAGAGTTACATGTACAGGGAGAGTTATAGGTACAGGGAAGTTATAGGTATAGGGAGAGTTAAAGGTACAGGGAGAGTTACAGGTACAGGGAGAGTTACAGGTACAGGGAGACTTACAGGTACAGGGAGAGTTACAGGTACACGGAGAGTTACAGGTACACGGAGATTTACAGTTAAAGGGAGAGTTACAGGTAAAGGGAGAGTTACAGTTGATGAGAGAGAGTTACAGGTATCGGAAGAGTTACAGGTAAAAGGAAAATTACAGGTAAAGACAGTTACATGTGCAGAGAGAGTTACAGATACAGGGAGAGTTACAGGTATCGAGAAAGTTACAGATACAGGGAGAGTTACAGGTACATAGAGAGTTAGTGGTAAAGGAAGAGTTACAGGTACAGGGAGAGTTACAGGTACAGAGAGAGTTACAGGTACAGGGAGAGTTACAGATAAAGGGAGAATTACAGATACAGAGAAAGTTACAAGTACAGAGAGAGTTACAGGTAAAGGAAGAGTTACAGGTACAGAGAGTGTCTAACGCTGGTGGGAGAGTTACAGGTACAGGGAGATTTACAGTTACAGATAGAGCTACAGGTACAGGTAGCAATAGAGGTACAGCGAGTTATAGGTTCAAGGGAGAATTACAGGTACAGGGAGTTATAGGTACAGGGAGACTTATAGGTACAGGGTAAGTTACAGGTACAGGGAGTTACAGGTACACTTAATGGTACAGGGAGAATTACAGGTACATATACAACGCATTAAATAAATTACAAAAACAAAACACAAAATGAATCGGACTTTTTCATAGTGATAGGGTTTCTCTCATTCGCCTCTGTCTGTCTGCATATCAGTTTGGCTGTTTGTAAGTATGCATGTTTTATGACAATGTTTGTCTGTAAGCCTGCCTATCATTCTGTCTGCATATATATATATATATATTTATATATATATATATATATATATATATATATATATATATATATATATATATATATATATATATATATATATATATATATATATATATATATATATATATATATATCGTGTCCAGGTTTGTTAGTATCTATCCTTCTCTCAGTCCCTTTGTGTGTTTGTGTGCTTATATGTCTGTATGTCGGTTTCGCTTTCTGTCTGTCTATTTTCTATAATGTGTATCTCTATATAACACACACACACACACATACACACACACACACATACACACACACACACACACACTCTTACTACTTTCCTGTCTCTCAAAATCGATTATGACAATCATCCAGCTATAATGCAATCAATGAGTTATTTAGGATGTCTCCTTCTTTTTTGAGCTCTGAGGTGACTCGAAAGGCTGATACGGGACTGTCAGGGTCGTCCACAGATGTTGCACGTGTGGTGGGCTACATGTAGTGCGGGAGGGGCGGCAGCAATGTCTTTCCGAAACCACACTTTCTTGTGTGGTGCTCCTCTAAGCGTTACGGTGTGGAGTAATCGTCTCCCAGGTGAGGGGTCGATTTGGCACTTTTTCAGGTTTGTCTTAAGACTATCTTTATACCTTTTCAATTGCCCGCCAGCGTTACGTTTACTTTTCGTTAGGCGACTGTGAAGCAGCTGCTTTGGCAGTCTACTGTCGTCCATGCGGGTAATATGGCCATTGACCAATCCAACGTAGTTGTTAATGGATTATGGTAGCCTGTATGCTCCTACAATTGGTGTCAACGAGAATACTGGCATTTGTTCTCTTGTCTTCCCAGCGAACTCAGAGGATGGAACGTAGACTGCGTTGGTGAAAGTTTTCAAAATTCTTTGAGGTGCCTCCTGTATGTGACCAATGTCTCGCTACCATACAGCAGGGTGGGGAGGACCACTGCTCGATATACGTACAACTTTGTAGATAAATTCAGCTCCCTACAATTGAAGACACGGGTACAGAGTATTCCAAAGGTTTGAGATACACATCTGATCCGAAGTTGAATCTCTTCATTTATGTCCGCAGTGGTGGACAAGTGGGAGCCGAGATACCGAAAGTGGGTAATATTAGATAGGGTAGCACAGTTAAGCTGTATGGATGGTGGAGGTGTAGCTGAACCAGGGGCAGGCGGAAAGAGAATCTGAGTCTTATGAATATCCACCTCAAGACCGAAACTTGCAAATTAGGTAGTAGGTAGCTACCAAACAGGGAGGTACTACCGCCTGGGAAGATATCGGAAGCATAGTGTGTTGTCTGATGGTAGGCCCTGCTGAAATATAGCATCACAAAAATTGTGACCAAGTCCCAGGTTGCTAATCTGACTTTCTGCCTCATTTATACACAATTGCAGGGTTTCAATTGTTTCTCATACTTTGAGAACATAACATACGTATATTGTTTCTCACTATTGATCTTTTTTTTTATAATTTTTGTATTCATATATGTTCCTTTATTATTATTATTATTATTATTATTATTATTATTATTATTATTATTATTATTATTATTATTATTATTATTATTATTATTATTATTATTATTATTATTATTATTATTATTATTATTATTTCGCCCCCAGGCCCTGATGTGGGGTCTTTGACCTGTGCTCTGTTGGACTAATCCCATAAGAAAAAAAATACTCGTCTGCGTAGGTGTCTTGGGTCTCCTGTAGGTCGCATTTAGTGTGAGCGACAAGGGTGAGGTCGTCTGCAAACTCAAGTTCAGTAATGGAAGCTTCTGACACCTCTGTTCCTGCCTGGGGTCGTCTTATGTTGAAAAGACCCTTCATCCGGTATTGGATATCCACCTCACCAGCTAAATTGACACTAGCTATAGTAACGAAGGCAGCCAAGAAAGTGGAAAAATTAATTGCTGCCAATACACGTCCTTGTTTTACTCCCGTTTGGATGAGGAAGAACTCAGACTGTGTGCCATTGTGAAGGACACTGCCGTTCATGCCATCGTGGAGTTGCCTCAGAATGGCGATGAATTTTGGTGGGCAGTCAAAACGCCTGTTGACCGAGTCAAAGGCCTTGGTTAGGTCGATGAAGGTGATGACGCTGTTCTCTGCACTTTTCCTGTATCTGGCGAGCAGCAAAGATCATGTCAGTGGTGCCACGTTATGGTCTAAGGCCACATAGAGATTCTGAGAAGAAGCTTTCCGCCTCTGGAAGAAGTCTGTTTAGGAGAGCTCTGGCGATAATCTTGCCAGCTACGGACTGCAGCAGATCCCGCGGTAGTTGTCACAGTCTGACCGGTCTCCCTTGTTCTTATAAACATTGACGATGGAAGCGTCTTTAAGAGCTTTGGGTTATTTCTTCCTTTTCCCATATATTCTCTAGGAGAGGGTGGAGACAGCTAGTAAGCAGAGGTTCTCTTGCTTTATACACCTCGGCTGGGATTCCATCAGGCCCTGAGGCCTTGTTATTTTTCATCTGTTTGATGGTAGTAGCTACCTCATCAAGGGATAAAGGATAACTGAGGTGGGTCAGCTCTGGATGCTGAGGAACCTGCTGGGTAGTCAGGACATCCACATCGGTGTTTTGGTAGAGCAGCGAATGGTAGTGCTCTTTCCAGCCCTGTCGGCTGAGTGGAGGGGGGCTGCGCCATGATTGATTGGCCCATAAAACCTTTTAGTGGAATTGAAAAATTCGCACATCTTGTGTCGATCTGCAATTTTTCGTTTCACATGCTTTTTTTCTAAACCAGTGGTTCTTTAGATTGTGAAGTTCGCGCTAGGCTGCCGCTTTCTTCTTTTTGATATTGATATTGATATTGAAACAGTTTATTTAGCCAGAAGAACACAGATACAGAATCGTTAAAAATCATAATATTAACATGCTTGAGTCAATTGAGAGCCTGAGCTCTCTTGAAGGCACCTAATATACACTATACATTTATCTCAACGAAGAACTATGTAACATTTAGCATCATCTGGAATATTACAGTAACATGGGGGTAATAAAAAAATCTCATAATGTTACCACGGCTGTTATCACCTCGATATTTATTTTATTTATTTATTTATTTTATTTTATTTTTTTACCTTTATATTATAAGTTTATACATACTTTACAGTGGAGTTGATATACATAAATATAACAAGGGAGGGAAGTAGTACAACATGGATTGTATTAAGGTGGAACAAAAGGACAGAACTGTCAGTATAATGTCTACTTGGCAAATATATTTATTGCAGTGGTAATTTCTATCTATCTACATGATACTTTCTGGTATAACGGTTTTGGTGGTACTTAGCAGGAATATAAAGGAGGTACTACAAAAAAAAATATTAATACTTAGACAATAGATATTTTTTTAAGAGATGATTTAAAGGAAGGGAGCGTAATCTTTGCTGGGTTGGGTGGGGTTAAGTTGTTCCACACCTTCACACCGTGATATCTTATGGAGGTCTGGGACTGAGAGAAGCGCACGGAGAGTGGTCTTAGTAGCTCTGGGTGTCTTAAGTTGTATCTCTGACTATTCCAGAACTGGAAATAATTATTGTCTAGAAAGTGATTGCCAGTTTTTTTCAAGTAGGTCATTGTACGTACAACTCTCTTTTGTGAAGTAATCAGGGGTTGTGTTTTTGAAGAGTCAGTGGCCCCCCATAATATGTGACAGTGTATCAGATGTTGGTAAACAAAATCATAATATATTTCTTTCATTGCTGTAAGAGTGAGTGACTGTCGAGTGTGATACAGGATACTGCACTGTTTATTGACTGTTTACTAACTTTACTGTGGTTTCTCCATCTAAGTTTCTCATCAACAATAATCCCAAGGAATTTATTTTTTTGTTCGCTTTTGAGGACTGTATTACCAAGGTACAGGGGGTCCATATCTGAAGGTAAGTTTTTCCTTCTGTGAAAGATTGTGTAGTGGGGTTTTTCGAAGTTTAAGGTCAGTTTGTTATGTAGTATCGAGGTCCTGACTTTAGTCAATTCATTGTTCATAGTTCTCATCAAAGAATGGAGGTCCGAGTTGCTGGCATAGAGATTACTATCGTCTGCAAATAAGTTGTTTTTTATGAGTGTGCTGGCGTGGACTATGTCGTTTATGTACAACAACAACAACAATATAGGACCGATAATGGAGCCTTGAGGGACGCCATACAAAATTGGTGTCAGATTGATGATTATTATAGCAGATAAACTGCTTCCTATTGCACAGATATGAGGTATCAGGAAGGTATCAGATTTCGTCCGAGACTGAGGGTGGTTCTGCCAGTCAGTTAAAACAGCACGTTTATCGTCGACGAGGACATTGGTTTCCGGGTGTTTTCTTTCGACCTGGCCGAGGGTCTCTCTGCAGGCTTTTGTCATGACACTGTCGATAATACCCCATTCGGCGCTGAAATTTGGGCTGTTTGTTGTCGGGTTATTTATGAGCCCATGTTCGAGCTGCTCTCTGAAAGCATGTGCTACCGCTGGATCCTCTAGACGCTTAGTGTTAAATCCTTTTCAGGAGGCTTTGTGCCTTCGCCATTTTGGGGCGACGTGAAGTGAGAGCTTGGCTCTGACGAGCTGATGATCAGTGTCACAGTGGTCAGATGATGAGAACATTTCGGCGATCTCTTTCTCCGACAATGATGTAGTCAATGAGATGCCAGTGTTTGGATCGTGGGTGTTGCCATGAACACTTGAACTTGTTTGCTGCCTAAACAAGGTATTGGTGATTGTGAAGTTGTGTGCAGCACACTTGCCGAGGAGGAGTAGACCGTTGGGTTTGCATTAGCCTAGTCCATTTCTCCCTGCCAAATGTCAGCACCTGTGCCAACTCTGGCATTGAAGTCACCTCGGAGCACAAACTTATCTTCTATAGGGATAGAAGTTAGCACTCTGTCAAGGTCGGGGTAAAAGGCCTCCTTGATGTCATCCTCTGCATCTAGTATTGGAGCGTATGCGCTGATGCAGAAGGCATGACGTGAGTGATAAGCGGGACTCGGGGCGCCATGAGGCGCTCGTTAATCTCAACAGGCATTTCAGTTAGCCTGTGTAGGAAGCATTGGCGGATGACAAAGCCAGCTCCATATATTCCATTTCTCTACACAGCAGGCGTACCCTTCCAGAAGAAGGTATAGCCAAACCCCGTTCTGTGAGTTGACCCTCGTCTGGGAGCCGGGACGCACTAATGGCTGCGGTTCTTCTTTCAGAACGCTCATTTGTGTCATTATCCAGAATGGTCGTGATATTCCGAGCAGCGACCATAAGAGGTTGAATAGTTTGTTTTTATTTTGATATGCGATCATGATTGTTTTCTCCACCGCTTAAGGATGACCTTACTGGGTGCGGTTGCACAGTCAGGTTGGTTCTTTCGGCAGACTATGTTTAGGGCACCTTCTCTAGCCCCCTCCCCATGTAAGGTGAGCAGAATGACTCCTCAAAAGGGCTGAGTCGCACAGACATGACCAGATTGCACTGCTGCCTAGATCCGAGTACATATACGACCATCTTATCTGTGCCGCCCATGTGCAGAGTTGTGACTAGAGACTCCCAGTAGTCATCTCTGCCTGTCCCGGTCGCCACTGGTCTGTCACCCTAGGACTTTTGGGGGTTATAGAGATTTTGATGATGAAAAGTATGATGAACTGGGTGATGGATACATGTGAGTTAATTTTTGTGGTGAGGCAGGACCGCAGGCTGCAGCCACCTAGCTTGATTCTCCCTTTTCCTAATCCATTGGTGCAAGTGTTGTAACGACTGGGGAGAGGGAGAGTTACATGGTACTGCCAATAGCCCAGTTTCTTGGGTTTCGCCCTAGTAGCCTGTCCATCATACATTGCCTTCACCCGCCAGTGTAGTAGTTGGGTTCCCATGTTGGTCACCTCTTCCGCCTACACCGAAGTTGGGGTCTTGTTGGAGCTTTGAAAGCATGTCTGCCTGATGCGGAGCTTCACCTCAGATTTTTCGTTTGGGGTATACTCCCGTAGCCTTATGCCTACCAAGGTTAATCCGCAAGGTAGTGGGGCAGTGGTTGGTAGGCGCCAGGACGTGTCCACATGCCAGTGGGGCTATGCGCCGTCCCTCTGGGGCCCTCTGCTGCTCCGAGATCCCCTGTTGGTCTAGCCTGGGCCCACAAAGCACCCAGTTACAGTGTGTTGCCACGTGGAGGCACAGCAGGAGTCTTGGTGGTAAAGAGGCTGTGTACTGGTAAGAGAGGACTTATGCAAGTTGCTTCCCTGTTCGTTACGAGGGCTATTCAGCGGTGGTAGCTGAGATCGAGAGGAAGCAAGCAGTGCTTGCAACATAATGCTGCCACATTAGATGCCTTACACCATCGTGTGCGCGCGAGGCACACACACACACACACACACACACACACACACACACACACATCTATAAGTCTAATACTTCCTAATTATTTACGTAGTCTACATCTGTAACCCTCAATTACTTTATGTACTAATTAGTTTACTTGCCCCGTTGATCTTATTATGTAATTAGTGTTAGAAGTTGCTAATTGCTACATTATATTGTTTCATTATCTTAGAAATGCCTTTAATTGCCTGTTGTTATTTTGACCTTCAACTCTGACCATCTTGTAATAATGATGATAATTAAACGTTAGAGTGCACTGATGAGAAATTATTGTTGATGATATCCGAATTGCTTTTAAGAAATGATTATTGTATGAAGGATAAGTAGATAAAGAAGAGTCGTAGTTTATTATATAACGAAAATAAAGATAGTGTGTGACTGATGACTTAATTAACCATTCTACTCTTAGCCTTATTCATCTGTAGGTGTTATCTGCTTACTAACACCCCGGCATACTGCAGTCAGTTAAACATGAGAAGCGGTAGATGAGACCTCTGAATATTTACCACGACTTTTACTGGATACTGAAATGATTAATTGTTTACAGCTCTAAAATTCTTGGAGTCTTGTGCCTGAGGGTCATTTATAGTAAGGTAATTTCTCTAACTAGTGTGTTAAATCAACATGTCGTGAATATATTAAGAGATGTTATGTGTGTTGAGTACAGCCACAGCAACAGAGAGGGTTAAGGTGAGGATGGTAAGGTGAGGAGTTTAGGGTACGTGAGGTTTATTATGCGGAAATTAGTTGTTGGTTCGCTACCCCCTCTACTACACCAGCCCCACGACCCTCTCCAACCCTCCACCACTACGCCAGCCCCACTACCCTCTCCAACCCTCCACCACCCTCTACTACACCAGCCCCACGACCCTCTCCAACCCTCCACCACCCTCTACTACACCAGACCCACTACCCTCTCCAACCCTCCACCACCCTCTACTACACCAGCCCCACTACCCACTCCAACCCTCCACCACCCTCTACTACACCAGACCCACTACCCTCTCCAACCCTCCACCACCCTCTACTACACCAGCACCACTACCCTCTCCCAACCCTCCACCACCCTCTACTACACCAGCCCCACGACCTCTCAACCCTCCCACCACACCAGCCCCTACCCTCTCCAACCCTCCACCACCCTCCACTACCACCCCACCACCCCTCTACTACACCAGCACCACGACCCTCCAACCCTCCACCCTCCCACACCCTCTCCCCCTCCACCACCTCTACTACACCAGCCCCACCCTCTCAACCCTCCACCACCTCTACTACACCAGACCCACTCCCTCTCCAACCCTCCACCACCCTCTACTACACCAGCACCACTACCTCTCCACCCCTCCACCACCCTCTACTACACCAGACCCACTACCCTCTCCCACCCCTCCACCACCCTCTACTACACCAGCACCACTACCTCTCCAACCTCCACCTCTACTACACCAGCACCACGACCTCTCAACCCTCCACCACCTCCTACTACACCAGCCCCACTACCCCTCTCCAACCTCCACCACCCTCACTACACCAGCACCACTACCTCTCCCAACCTCCACCACCCTCTACTACCCGCCCTCTCCAACCTCCACCACCCTCTACTACACCAGACCCACTACCCTCTCCACCCTCCACCACCCCTCTACTACACCAGCCCCACTACCCCTCTCCAACCCTCCTACACCACCCACTACCTCTCCACCTCCACCACCCTCTACTACCAGCACACTACCTCTCAACCCTCCACCACCCTCTACTACACCAGCCACCTCTCAACCTCCACCCACACCCTACCTCTCAACCTCCACCACCCTCTACTACACCAGCCCCACTACCCTCTCCAACCCTCCACCACCTCTACTACACCAGCACCACGACCTCTCCACCCTCCACCACCTCTACTACACAGACCCCTCTCCAACCTCCACCACCCTCTACTACCCAGCCACTACCTCTCCAACCCTCCACCACCCACACCCTCTCACCCCCCCTCCACTACACCAGACCCACTACTCTCTCAACCCTCCACCATCCTCTACTACCAGCCCGACCCTCTCCAGCCTCCACCACCTCCCCACCAGCCCCACTACCCTCTCCAACCCTCCACCACCCTCCTACTACACCAGCCCCACTCCTCCAACCTTCACCATCCTCTACCAGGCCCCGACCTCTCCAACCTCCACCACCCTCCACTACACCAGCCCACTACCCTCTCCAACCCTCCCACCACCCTCTACTACCAGCCCCACTACCTCTCCAACCCTCCACCCTCTCCTACACCAGCCCTACTACCTCTCCAACCTCCCCACCCCTACCGCCCACTACCTCTCAACCTCCACCACCCTCTACTACACCAGCCCCGACCTCCCACCTCCACCACCCTCTACTACACAGACCCGACCTCTCAACCCTCCCACCACCCTCCTACACCAGCCCTACCTCTCCACCTCCACCACCCCTCTACCAGCCCCTACCCTCTCCAACCCTCCACCACCCTCTACCCAGCCCCACGACCTCTCAACCTCCACCACCCTCTACTACACCAGCCCCGACCCTCTCCAACCCTCCACCACCCCTCTACTACACCAGCCCCACTACCTCTCCAACCCTCCACCACCCTCCCACTACCAGCCCCACTACCTCAACCCTCCACCCACCTCTACTACACCGGCCCACGACCCTCCAACCCTCCACCACCTCTACTACACCAGCCCCACTACCTCTACTACACCAGCCACTACCCTCTCCACCCTCCTCCCTCTACACCAGCCCCGACCTCTCCACCCTCCACCACCCTCTACGCCAGCCCTACTCCTCTCCCAACCCTCCACCACCCTCTACACTCAGCCCTACCCTCTCCCCAACCTCGACCACCCTCCACTACCACAGGCCCCACCACCTCTCCACCCTCCACCACACCAGCCCCACTACCTCTCCAACCCTCCACCACCCTCCTTCACCAGCCCCACTACCTCAACCGCCCACCACCTCTCTCCCCAACCCCTCCAGCCCTCCACCCTCCACACACCAGCCCACTACCCTCTCCAACCTCCACCACCTCCACCACCAGCCCCACTACCTCCTCCAACCCCCACCACCCTCCCACTACCAGCCCCCTCTCCAACCCTCCACCACCCTCCACTACTAGCCCCACTACCCCTCTCCAACCTCCACCACCCTCGCTACACCATCCCCACCTCTCCACCCTCCACCCCTCACTACACCAGCCCACTACCCTCTCCCAGCCTCCACCACACCACCACTACCCTCTCCCAACCCTCCACCACCCTCCCACTACCAGCCCCACCTCTCCCAGCCACTCCCTACCACACCAGCCCACTACCCTCTCAACCCTCCACCACCCTCCCACTACACCAGCCTACTACCTCTCCCAACCCCTCCACCACACAGCCCCTACCCTCTCCAACCCTCCACCACCTCCCACTACACCAGCCCCTGCCCTCCAACCGCCCCACCACCTATACACCAGCCCCACTACCTCAACCTCCACCACCTCCCACCACCAGCCCTATCCTCCAACCTCCCCACCCTCCACTACCAGCTCCCACCTCCAACCCTCCACCACCCTCACTAGCCCCACTACCCTCTCACCCTCCACCACCTCCCACTACACAGCCCCACTACCTCTCAACCTCCACCCTCCACTACACCAGCCCACTACCACCCTCTCCAACCCTCCACCACACCAGCCACTACCTCTCCCAACCCTCCTACCCCTCTCCAACCCTCCACTACCCCTCCTCCAACCGCCCACCACCTATACTACACCAGCCCCCTCTCAACCTCCACCACCTCACTACACCAGCCACTACCTCTCAACCTCCCATCCTCCACTACACCAGCCACTACCTCCCACCTCCTACCCTCCACTACACCAGCCACTACCTCAGCCCTCCACCACCCAGCCCCTCCCAACCCTCCTCCCTCTCCACCGCCCACCACCCTACACCGCCCCACTACCTCCAGCCCTCACCACCTCCACTACACCAGCCCCACTACCTCTCCAACCCCCACCACCCTCCACTACACCAGCCCTACCTCTCACCCTCCACCACCCTCCACTAGCCCCACTACCTCTCCAGCCTCCACCACCTCACTACACCAGCCCCACTACCTCTCAACCTCCACCACCCTCCACTACCAGCCTCCTCTCAACCCTCACCACACCAGCCCACCTCCAGCCTCCTCCACCTCTCCAGCCACCCACTATACTACCCCACCTCTCCCAACCCTCCCACCCTCCACTACCACCTCAACCCTCCACCTCACTACACCAGCCCACTACCTCTCAACCCTCCACCACCCTCCACTACCAGCCCTACCCCCTCCAACCTCCACCACCCTCCACTACACCAGCCCACTACCCCTCCAACCCCTCCCCCTCCACCCACCAGCCCCACTACCCTCTCCAACCCTCCACCACCTCCAACTGTTTTTCTTCCTCTCCTCCTTAGTCAAGAAAAAGCCCATGTAATTTTTCAAAATAAAGTACAATACACTACCCTATGTTACCTCACATAAATAAAATAGAGTACAGTACAGTGCTCTATATTACCTCACATCAATAAAATAGAGTACAGTACAGTACAGTGCTCTATATTACCTCACATCACCAAAATAGAGTGCAGTATAGTGCTCTATATTACCTCACATCACCAAAATAAGTACAGTGCAGTACAGGCTCTATATTACCTCACATCACCAAAATAAGTACAGTACAATACACTACTCTATGTTACCTCACATAAATAAAATAGAGTACAGTACAGTGCTCTATATTACCTCACATCAATAAAATAGAGTACAGTACAGTACAGTGCTCTATATTACCTCACATCACCAAAATAGAGTGCAGTATAGTGCTCTATATTACCTCACATCACCAAAATAGAGTACAGTGCAGTACAGTGCTCTATATTACCTCACATCACCAAAATAGAGTACAGTACAGTGCTCTATATTACCTCACATCACCAAAATAGAGTACAGTACAGTACAGTGCTCTATATTGCCTCACATAACCAAAATAGAGTACAGAACAGTAGAATGCTCTATATTACCTCACATCACCAAAATAGAGTACAGTACAGTGCTCTATGTGCATATAGCGGAAATGGGGGTACATTTTGGTACTCTAACTTACCTCGTAAGCAAAATGAGTACGGTACGATTATACTATATTTGCCTCATGCCAAAATAGAGTACAGTACGGTACGGTGCTCTTATATTTCCTCACATCTCACCAAATAGAGAGTACAGTACAGTACAGTGCTCTATATTTACCTCACATTACCAAAAGAATGAGAGTACAGTACAGTGCTCTGTTACCATCATCACCAAATAGAGCGCAGTACAGTACAGTGCTCTATATTACCTCACATCACCAAAATAGAGTACAGTACAGTACTCTGTATTACCTCTCATCACCAAAATAGAGTACAGTACAGTACAGTGCTCTATATTACCTCACATCACCAAAATAGAGTACACAGTACAGTGCTCTATATTACCGCACATCACCAAAATAGAGCACAGTACAGTACAGTGCTCTATATTACCTCACATCACCAAAATAGAGTACAGTACAGTACAGTGCTCTATATTACCTCACATCACCAAAATAGAGTACAGTACAGTACAGTGCTCTATTTTTCCTCACATCACCAAAATAGAGCACAGTACAGTACAGTGCTCTATATTACCTCACATCACCAAAATAGAGTACAGTACAGTACAGTGCTCTATATTACCTCACATCACCAAAATAGAGTACAGTACAGTACAGTGCTCTATTTTTCCTCACATCACCAAAATAGAGTACAGTACAGTACAGTGCTCTATATTTCCTCACATCACCAAAATAGAGCACAGTACAGTACAGTGCTCTATATTACCTCACATCACCAAAATAGAGTACAGTACAGTACAGTGCTCTATATTACCTCACATCACCAAAATAGAGTACAGTACAGTACAGTGCTCTATTTTTCCTCACATCACCAAAATAGAGTACAATACAGTACAGTGCTCTATATTTCCTCTCATCACCAAAATAGAGCACAGTACAGTACAGTGCTCTATATTTCCTCACATCACCAAAATAGAGCACAGTACAGTACAGTGCTCTATATTACCTCACATCACCAAAATAGAGTACAGTACACTACCCTATGTTCGATCTTCGATGCTCAGTCTTGTCCTCGTATAGTAGGTGTGGATAAACACATCATCGGGATGCACATTGCAGTATATTAGTGCAACTCAATGTAAAGTAGGAGAGTATGTAAGGGAGCACGTAAACCAAGCCAATGCCCTGTTGGGGTGCTCCACTCGCTCTGAGTTAACCTCTCAATCGCGCCAAGTCGACCATCATACACTGACTAGAAACATGCCCTCTGGTGGTGAGCTCAGACATTCCCACTCATACGACAGGGGGCAGCACTCACACACAGTTACTATACCGGCGAACGAGCGTAATAATCATTCATCCTTTCACGCTGCTATCACACACCCTATTTTACCTCACATCACCAAAATAGAGTACAGTGCACTACCCTATTTTACCTCACTTCACCAAAATTCTGAAACATGTTTAAAACTTGACTAATCAAAACAATAAATCATTTGAGAATGAATATATTAATATATCTCCATCCTATGATGCTGTAGATATGTTAAAATTAAATGGTTGATATACTGTACAGTATATACATTTTAGCATTTACCTCAACCAAGCCACATAACATAACCTAGCCTAACCTAACTAATCATATCAACCTAACCTAACTTACCCTAACCTAACCTAAACTAGCCTAACCTAACCTTTCTAACGTAACTTAACATAACCTAACTTAATCTAACCTAACCTAACCTAACCTAACCTAACCTATCGCTCTTACCTTAGCTACCTTACTCAGATAATTTCTGAATATATGAGTGAAACTCATAATCCATATATTATGACGAATGTTCACCTGATATTCAAAGTTTACATCTACTTTCTTAACGCTGAATATTTTATAAACTTGGATCTGGGTACGTGTGAAACTCTAGTTATCTTTAAGAACATAATTTTATCCAACACTAGCGGAATCGCCGCTCTCCGGGCGGCTCTTTCGCTAGGCCACGGTAGGACGCCACTCTCCGGCAGGCTCCACATTGTCTCACTGTAGTGCATTAAGGTGTCTGCTTTGATTCTGACTTTGTACTCGTCAGAAGGCATGTTTTCCAGGGCATTTTTAAATGACTGTACATACGTGTTGCGCTCATGCAGCATTTCTTGGATAGATAGGACAATGTCATGTCTGACACCTTGAATGTTGCCACACCTGATAGTAGTCTGCTTTTTATGATCTCCCATGAAGTAGATTTGGAGAAACTTTGCCTGCTCATCTTCCAGTGGTAAGAGGGATCCTGCTTTGTGATAGACTTAACCCTGTACTTTGAATGTAGGCATGTATCCGTGCTCACGAACTACTCTGGTAGCTCCAAAGGATGTCATCTGCAAGCATGAATTGTACTTCCGTATATTTTCCAAGAAGTGTTTTGACTCTGGTGTTGTTCCCAGCATGAGAGTCTTCAATGGTTGTGGTGGTTTTTCCAAATTTGGCAGTCGTACTTTCCCAAGAGAGCAGCACAGTCCAGCAGATTCTCCTTTGTACTTCTTTGCACGGCAGTATTCACATTTCTTATCCATGTTGCCAATGACAACAGAGGGATACTTTTCATGTTCTATATATAACATCATCCATCATCACTACATATAACAACATCCATCATCACTACATATAACACCATCCATCATCACTACATATAACACCACCCACCATCACTACATATAACACCACCCATCATCAATACATATAACAACATCCATCATCACTACATATAACACCATCCATCATCACTACATATACCACCACCCATCATCACTACATATAACAACATCCATCATCACTACATATAACACCATCCATCATCACTACATATAACACCACCCATCATCAATACATATAACACCATCCATCATCACTACATATAACACCACCCATCATCAATACATATAACACCATCCATCATCACTACATATACTACCACCCATCATCACAACATATAACACCATCCATCATCACTACATATAACACCACCCATCATCACTACATATAACACCACCCATCATCAATACATATAACACCATCCATCATCACTACATATACCACCACCCATCATCACTACATATAACAACATCCATCATCACTACATATAACACCACTCATCATCACTACATATAACACCACCCATCATCAATACATATAACACCATCCATCATCACTACATATAACACCACCCATCATCACTACATATAACAACATCCATCATCACTACATATAACACCATCCATCATCACTACATATAACACCACCCATCATCAATACATATAACACCATCCATCATCACTACATATACCACCACCCATCATCACTGCATATAACAACATCCATCATCACTACATATAACATCATCCATCATCACTACATATAACAACATCCATCATCAATACATATAACACCATCCATCATCACTACATATACCACCACCCATCATCACTACATATAACAACATCCATCATCACTACATATACCACCACCCATCATCACTACATATAACAACATCCAGTGTCGGATTTAGACCTGTGGAGGCCCATGGGCACTGTGGGCAGCCTCTTTGTAGAGGCCCCCCTCATTATAACTACCCAAGAGAGTGGGGTGGCGAGTGAAGTGAGCCTAAACATCTGGGAGTTCCGGGGGGCGCTGTAAGCCCCCCGTGAAAATTTTGAAATTTGAGCACTTCTTTGGAGAATTTTGAAGCCATATGCAGTTATATTGAGGAAATTAGAACATTGAGAAATTTTTAATTAACTGTATAGTTATTGATAGTGTACAAATTCCCAACACACACACACACACATACACACAAGTGAGACATGACTGGAGTCATTCATGTGGTTTCAAGTCGACCAACCCTGTTATAGCTACTACCGCACATGTGGAGGCCCCTAGATTGTGCAGGCCCCTGGGCAGCTGCCCACTTTGCCCACTCCTGAATCCGGCCCTGACAACATCCATCATCACTACATATAACACCACCCATCATCACTACATATAACATCATCCATCATCACTACATATAACACCATTCATCATCACTACATATAACACCATCCATCATCATTACATATAACACCATCCATCATCACTACAGATCGGTAAAGTAGTTTCCGAGATTCTCGTGCGGACACGCAGACAGACTTCTTTGTTTTATATAGATATAGATCATCACTACATATAACACCACCCATCATCACTACATATAACATCATCCATCATCACTACATATAACACCATTCATCATCACTACATATAGCACCACCCATCATCACTACATATAACAACATCCATCATCACTACATATAACACCACCCATCATCACCACATATAACACCACCCATCATCACTACATATAAAACCATCCATCATCACTACATATAACACCACCCATCATCACTACATATAACACCATCCATCATCACTACATATAACAACACCCATCATCACTACAGATCGGTGAAGTAGTTTCCAAGATTCTTGTGTGGACATACATACAAACAGACAGACTTCTTTGTTTATATATATAGATAGCAGAAACGCCGCCCTCCGGGAGGCTCTTTCGCTAGGCCACTGAGTGAAATATCACACGTTTGGCATACCTAGTTAGAATGGACTACCTACCTACCTACCAACCTACCAACCTTATTAGAATGGACAGCCTAGAAAAGTTAGAGGTCAAAGAAAAGTAAGCTGTAATGAGAGAGAGCATAAGGATAAAATAAGCTATAATACTTGGGATGGGATACAACTTTTCAACCTCTGTGTGGTGTAACGGATGGAGGTTAAATGCAGAGAAAAGTAAGCCATAATGAAAGAGAACCTAAGGATCAAAATAGCTGTAAATCATAGGAAGGAATGCGACTTTTCTACGTGTGTGCGGCGGGGCTGTATCAGATCAGGTTGGTTGGAGTTTTTTTGAGATCACTACATATAACACCATCCATCATCACTACATATAACACCACCCATCATCACTACATATAACAACATCCATCATCACTACATATAACATCATCCATCATCACTACATATAACATCATTCATCATCACTACATATAACACCATCCATCATCATACATATAACACCACCCATCATCACTACATATAACAACATCCATCATCACTACATATAACATCATCCATCATCACTACATATAACATCATTCATCATCACTACATATAACACCATCCATCATCATTACATATAACACCATCCATCATCACTACAGATTGGTAAAGTAGTTTCCGAGATTCTCGTGCGGACACACACACACAGAGACATACTTCTTTGTTTTATATACTGTATATAGATATAGATAACCAATAACTTTTTTTACCATTAATTAAAGTTTATGTGCTGTGATATATATTAACGTTAAATTATAATACTTTGAAAGATACACATCTGGACATTTGGATTCGGGTGCATGTGAATTTACTATTTTTCTATCTCAGTGGTAGTGAAGGTAAGCACTGGATTCAATTAATTTTCTGGGAGTGTGACCAGCGGCAGGGTGCGTAATGCAGGGACCTGGAGCGTGTGGAAGATCTTTGTGTGTGTGTGTGTGGTGTAATGGTCAGCATGCTCACCTCGCAAGCGAGTGGAGCCGGGTTCGATCCCCTGGCAGGGTAAAAATATGGGCAAATTTCTTTATGCCGTTTGCCTCTGTCTACCCAGCAATAATTGGGGACCTGAATGTTAATAGATTTGCTGATCGTGTTCTGGGGTAATGGTTAGTCAGTGCAGTTGGCGAGTTGTCCGGTCTTCTCGGACTATTCCGTGACATTGGGTCATGCAACTCGTTAATTCAGGGTGTTGTTGCGTTGGCGACAGCTTGTACACCTTAAACAAATTCACGCCTTGGTGGCTCTTGGGCCGGCCATCCTCGATACACGAGGGACAACCATTATTATTTTATTTATGTATGTTTGTAGGCAAATCTACCTGATTTTGTCTTCTGTCTGTTCGTGTGTCTGTTTTTTAATCTCATTCCTTTCGTCAGCTTATTTGTCTGTATGTCTGAGTTTCTTTATCAACCAATTTGTCTGTCTCTTTTTAATCATATATCTGTCTGTCTTTGTACTTATTCTTGTCTATCCCTCTCTAGTTATGTCTGTCCCGTCTGTCTATGTCTCTCTGTCTGTAACATCTGTCTATGCCTCTCTGTCTCTAACGTCTGTCTATGTCTCTGTCTCTAACGTCTGTCTATGTCTCTATCTCTAACGTCTGTCTATGTCTCTGTCTCTAACGTCTGTCTATGTCTCTATCTCTAACGTCTGTCTATGTCTCTATCTCTAACGTCTGTCTATGTCTCTGTCTCTAAAGTCTGTCTATGTCTCTATCTGTAACGTCTGTCTATGTCTCTCTGTCTGTAATGTCCGTCTATGTCTCTATCTGTAACGTCCGTCTATGCCTCTCTGTCTCTAACGTAACTCTGTCTCTGTCTCTAACGTACGTCTATGCCTTTCTGTCTCCAACGTTTGCCCTTGTCTCTGTCTCTTCGGTTTCTATTTGTGTTTCTGTCTCTCAAATCTGTCCTAACCTGACCTAACCTAACCTAACCTAACATAACATAACATAACCAAACCTCACCTAATCTAACCTAACCTACTCGTTCTGGCTACAGTTCAGGGATCAGAGGGTCGGAATTCAAACTGACAGGTTAATTAAGGTGATACTGACCTAATCCGTCCGTTCTTTTCTTTTTTAATATACATAAATTAGAAGGTCGGGTGGTGAAGGTCTAGGAGTAATACTGTACGTGTAATTCGGAGGCGAAGATTGACCTTCATACGACCTATTCGTCGTCGGGAAGGAAAGGTCATGTAAAATTTCTTTTTTTTTTATCTTGAGACGCTGAGGATGGTCTTGACATCATCTCTTTAACCTTCTGGAGTGTTTGAAGCCAAAAGGTGAAAGGCCAAATCACAGCTACAGGTAAAGAGTCCATCAGTTCATTGTTGGAGGTCAGACAAAAACACACAGGAGGGATTTGAATATCGTCTTTATTAATATGAACATCAAGATCTGTGGATTTCCAGTATAGAAGCGTTATGATCAGCACGCACACACATACATACACACACACACACACACACACACATACACACACACACATGCACATGCACACACATATACACAGATACACCCATAGAATACATACATACATACATACATACATACATACAAGGTAGTAGGTAGTAGGCAGCTACCAAACAGGGAGGTACTACCGCCTGGAAAGATATTGGAAGCATAATATGTTGTCTAATGGTAGACCCTGCTGCCATATGGCATAACAAAAATTGTGACCAAGTCCCAGGTTGCTGATCTGACTTTCTGCCTCATTTACACACAATTGCAGGGTCTCAATTGTTTCTCTTACTATTGACAACACAACATATATATATTGTTTCTCACTCTTGATCTTTTATTTTTCTTTATGGATCTTTATTATTATTATTATTATTATTATTATTATTATTATTATTACAGTGTTATTATAATTAGCATTATTATTTTATCATTTTATTTTGAATTTTGTATTATTTATAAATTTTATTTACTATAAAATATTATTATTATTATTATTATTATTATTATTATTATTATTATTATTATTATTATTATTATTATTGTTATTGTTATTATTATTATTATTATTATTATTATTGTTATTATTATTATTATTATTATTATTATTATTATTATTATTATTATTATTATTACATTTTCGCCCCCCAGGCCCCGATGTGGGTCAGTGACCTGTGCCCGGGTGGGCTATTCCTCATAAAAATACATACATACATACATACATACATACATACATACATACACACACACACACACACACACACACATACATACACACACATACATACATACATACGTACATACATACATACGCACATAGACATTCACTACATACATACATACATACATACATACATACATACATTCTACTTATTTATTCTCTGGGGCAACAGGTATTACATAATCATACATTGTTGATTCTTGAGCCAGCAGAACTGTTCATTATAATAAATATATCATATATAGAAACATCTATTTCTGGAAAATAATCAAGAAACATCGCGTATATACATTGATTATTTATATAGTTACGCGTCAGATGGACCACTTATATGACTGTATTAACTTGATATAAACCATTATCATGACTAGATCTAATACAAAGATGGGTTATTTAACTTTGAATATGGCTGGCTGGCTGGCTGACTGGCTGGCTGACTGGCTGGCTGGCTGGCTGGCTGGAGATGAGTGTCTGATGTTGTGTCTGTGAGTGTGAGAGTTACGTAGAGAGATAATAGAGACAAAACTATTATTTCATCTAATTTGTGGCGGCGATAACACGACCACTTGAGTGAAATAATAGAGGAGGTCCCATTATTATCTGATGGCCCACTCTAGTGCATTGATACAGTGAAAGCATCCATGAGAGAGATGCTATAGTTCATCAGACTGATAGAGTAAATAAACAAGGGTTAAATTGTCCATTAGAACACTATAGACAGTGAGGTATTCCACAAAAATTATACATTGGTGACAGCCTATATTACAATGGAGGTATGGTCCATCTGACTGGTCAAACAAGGACCACTAGAATGGTGATTAATAATTATAGTAAGGTCGAAATCGAGAAGAAACAATCCATTGGTGAATATAAAAGTTGAACTGTATGCGACTGGTGTGTCAGCGACTGATGGCAAATTTAACATAGAATTAAATAACTGTTGACTCTGACCACCAACGTTAAGTACCATTATAACATGACCACTGTACAGTAGATAGCTATCCGACCTTAGTTATTTTTTGCTGAAGTTCCAATGCCAATTAGCATTAATTTTAACCCTATTTGATGCTAATTAACCTTACCTTAGTTAATACTGCATCAGTTAACTTAATAGGTTAATTAGTAGAGTAGTTAAGGTTAAATGGTTTAGCTGTAAGTAATTTGTAAAATATAGTTATTCTTAACTAGTTAATTAAGACCCTGTAAAGAGAGTATTTTAAGCTGGAGTGGGTAAGCTGAGGTGGGTAAGCTGAGGTGGGTAAGCTGGGAGAGGGTAAACTGCAGTAGATAAACTGGAGTGGGTAAGCTTGGGTGCGTAAGCTGGGATTTGTAAGCTGGAGTGGGTAAGCTGGAGTGGGTAAGCTAGGGTGCATAAACTGAGGTGGGTAAGCTTGGGTGGATAAACTTGGGTGGGTAAGCTGGGGTGGGTAATCTTAGGTGGATAAGCTGAAGTGGATAAGCTGGGGTGGATAAGCTGCAGGGGATTTATCAATCCTAACCTAACCTAACCTATTCGTGGACATTTAACCTAAGGATAAGAGGTGTTAGTGGTAATAAAGACCCTGGGATCATTAACTCACCTTCTCCTTCCTGAACAGTTAACTTAGCAACAATTCATAGTGCAATTAGTTTCAAACATGAATAAATGAAATACTTAACCAAAACGAAGGAGAGTTAATCTAAGAGTGTTAACCTAAGAGTGTTAACCTAAGAGTGTTACTAGGAAGTGTTAATCTAAGAGTGTTAACCTAAGAGTGTTAACTAGGATGCGTTAGCCTAAGAATGTTAACTAGGAAGCGTTAGCCCAAGAGTGTTAACTAGGAAGTGTTAATCTAAGAGCGTTAACATAAGAGTGTTACATGGAAACGTTAACCTAAGAGTGTTAACTAGGAAGTGTTAACCTAAGAGTGTTAACTAGGAATTGTTAATCTAGGAGTGTTAAACTAAAAAGCGTTAACATAAGAGTGTTAACTAGGAAGCGTTAGCCTAAGAGTGTTAACTAGGAAGTGTAAATCTAAGAGTGTTAACCTAAGAAGCGTTAACTTAAGAGTGTTAACTAGGAAGCGTTAGTCTAAGAGTAATAACCTAAGAATATTAACTATGAAGTGTTAACTAGGAAGTGTTAATATAAGTGTGTTAACTAGGAAGTGTTAATATAAGTGTGTTAACTAGGAAGTGTTAACTTAAGAGTGTTAACTAGGAAGTGTTAATATAAGTGTGTTAACTAGGAAGTGTTAACTTAAGAGTGTTAACTAGGAAGTGTCAATATAAGTGTGTTAACTAGGAAGTGTTTACTTAAGAGTGTTAACTAGGAAGTGTCAATATAAGTGTGTTAACTAGGAAGTTTTATCATAAGTGTTAACTAGGAAGTGTCAATATACGTGTGTTAACTAGGAAGTGTTAACTTAAGAATGTTAACTAGGAAGTGTCAATGGAAGTGTTATAAGTGTTAATTAGGAAGTGTTAACCTAAGAGTGTTAACTAGGGAGTGTTAACATAAGTGTGTTAACTAGGAAGTGTTAACATAAGAGTGTTAACAAAAGGGTGTTAATCTAAGCAGGAAGTGTTAACCTAAGAGAGTTAACTTAGGAACAAGTACGGTTAACTATTAACGGGGGCTCAGAACACCAGAATCAAGATTCTCACACTGTCCTACGATTATTTTTCTCTCGTAAATGATGAAAAAACACATCCAGTTAAATTTAAGTCATAGGGAGAAATCGACTCCATTTTGGATGTGTTGTTTATATTTAAGCAAAATTACATATATAATCATCTACGGTGCAGTCTCAGTGAAATTTGGTCACCATTATTTCCAATTATTTAAAAGCATCATACGAGGATTTCAGATTAGGGGAAATATCTAATTATAGTCCTGGTTTATTTACGACGTCATATTGAATCCTTAGTTCTTTAATTATCGTAAGAATATTCAAGAATCCAGACTTAAAATATTTAACCGGTCTTGTTCCTTAATGCCATCACTACTTAACTAGGTGATTGACGACTAATATTTAAGCATCGTACAACACCAATAGCTTCATCCTTCATTTCATTTGTGTTTACATTAATACAACAATAACAACAAAAACAACAACAACTCGCTGTACAGTCTTGTATCACGGTACAAGACATTGGTTGTATTAATACATCTAGCGGTATACAGTGTATATATAATAAATTTATCGACATTATACAAGAAATGTTATATCTTTCTATTTTACAATATATCAGTACACTGATAAAGTGCACTAAGTTAAGTAATTATGTAAGTGAACAAGTAAAGTTGTAAGTGTTATGTGTTGAACCTTCAGTGTTATGTGTAGAAAATTAAGTGTTATGTGTTGAATTGTAAGTGTTATGTGTTGAATTGTAAGTGCTATGTGTTGAATCTTAAGTGTTACGTGTTATTTATCATTTATCATGTGTTAATTTTTACTTGTGATGGTAAATTCGAAAACTTGATATATAACTTACTTTAGACCAAACCAAATAAATTTCAAAGTTAACACGTCAATACTTATTACTTAGAAACAACATATAAACCGTTAAATCTGAACTTCGTAAAAAAGGTCATTTAATTTTCTAAATTAATTTAACCAAAACTATTTCCTCCAAATAAATCAATTAATTAATATAAACCTATATATACTGTATATATATATATATATATATATATATATATATATATATATATATATATATATATATATATATATATATATATATATATATATATATATATATATATATATATAAAATAGAATAAGTTCTGTTTTTATTTACATACAAACTATAGGTATAAACTTCATATTTTCTTATTCATATATTCGCTGTAAAACAAAACCAATTTCCTTAACAATACTAAATAGCAAAATGATTTATATTTATATCTCTAAGAAGAAGCTATGTACAGGTGTAGGACAGACACACAGGTGACGTTAATTACCACAATACATTCTTGTTTTGGCACAGTAATTGTCCGAATTATATAAAAGAAACACACTATGTTAATATCAATTGTAATATATACAGTACACACACATATGTATATTTCTATATGAACAAGTCTTGTCTTGGGAGTGTTAATATCGGCCTCTTGGGAGCGTTAAAATCGGCCTTTGTTAGAAGCTTTGCTGAAATTGGCTTCGCGGGAGTGTTAAAATCGGCCTTTGGGGAAGCTGTGCTAGAATCGGCAACAAAGTTTGAAAAATAACCGGACTTCCATCTTGTCCGATTACATTAATTTGTTACTTTAATCAGATTTCTGCTCTTTTTATATCTTCTTTTCTTCGTTTATTCACATTACGTCGTCATCATCATCATCCACTTGTTACCTGTGCTACCTGTGCTACCTGTTTTAACTCTAGTAACTAGACACAGGTCACGACAGGTCAAAAGCTACAACAGGTCACAGCAGATCACATCAAATCACGAGTTGTCACAAAAGATTAAACAGAGTTACGGCAGGTCACGACAGGTTCACGGCAGGTCACCGTAGATCACATCAGCTCATGACAGCTCACAACAGATCACGGCAGGTCACAACAGGTCACGGCAGGTCACAACAGGTCACGGCAGGTCACGGCCACAACTACCAATCTAAAAAACAACACAAAAAATAGAGCTAAGAATTGGTACGAACAAATTGACCTTAAATAATAGCATTAGTGAAACCAGTTAACAAGTTCTAAATTAATGGTAAAGAGAGGGATCATTGCTATAATATTGGGACATTATCGTCGTGGTGGTTGAGGTTAGGTTAGGTTAGGTTAGGTTAGGTTAGGTTAGGTTAGGTTAGGTTAGGTTAGGTTAGGTTAGGTTAGGTTAGGTTAGTTTGTTTAAATTACAAGAAGGTAAGGACAAGAAAAAAAACAGCAACAACAAACAAGAAAAAGAGAGAAAAAATAAAAAAAATCACCCCTCATACCATCCTTACTACCCCACCATCACCCCACCACCATCACCCCACCACCATCACCCCACCACCATCCTACCCTCAATATCGCCCAATCTCCCCACCATCAACCCAATCTCCCCACCATCACCCCACCCCCACCAACCCCCACCCCCCATCATCACCCCACTCTCCTTCACCATCACTCAAACCGCCCGCCATCACCCCACCATTACTCTCCCCACCATCACCCCCTCCTCTTCACCAACTCTCCCCAATCACTCCCCACAATCACCCCTCCACCACCATCACCCACTCCTCCACCATAACCCCAAATCACCCACCACCATCCCAATCCCCAATATCATCCCTCTCTTCCCCATCAACCCAATTTCCCCACTCCACCATCACCCCCGCCATTTCCCTACTATCTAACTTCTACCCACGCCTCCACCATCACCCCTCCCCACCACCCCACTCCCCACCATCCCCTCCCTTCACCATCACCCCACTCCCCTTCACCATCACCTCCCCTACTACCATCACCCCAATCCTCAACTGCCATCACCCTACTCCCCACCATCACCCCCACCCCACCATCTCCACACCCACCACCATCACCCCTCCCCCACCCACCCACCCCACCCCAACCCACCCGACCATCATCCCACCCCCATCCACTCAACTCCCCACCATCCCCCATTTCCCCACCTTCTCCACTCTCCTCAAAATCACCCCAACACCCCACCATCACTTCCTCACCATCACCCCTCACCATCCCCCATCCATTCACCCATTCCCCACCATCACCCCACTCCCCACCATCACCCCTCCCCCACCATCACCCCTCCCCCACCATCACCCCTCCCCCACCATCACCCCCCCCCCACCATCACCCCTCTTCCTCACCATCACCCCACCACCCACAATCACCCCACCCCTCTACCATCATCCCACCCCTCTACCATCACCCCACCATCACCCCACCCCACCATCACCCCACTACCCATCACCCCACCATCCCAAGATCACCCGCCCCAACGATCATCCCACTCTCCCCACCATCCCCCCATCCCAAATTCACCCCATTCACCTACCATCACTCCATTCACCCATCCATCACCCCACTCTCCCAGCCATCACTCCACTCTCCCCACTATCACCCCACTTCCCCCATCTACATCCCCACCAACACCCACCAACGATGACCCAATTCCCCCACCATCACCCAACTATCCCCATAATCACTAGGGTGTGACCGTTGCCCTCCAAAACTCAAAAAATGGTCCTACAGTGCTGTTCAAAGTTTTAGTGTTGTGTATTTATCTAGGAAACACCCCTGTAAATTTTATTGGAGATCGGTGCATGTTTGAGCTAGCACCGTCGGCTTTACAAAATAACAAGGAATATTATTATCTAATGAACAAATTTAGTGGAATTTCTTTTATTAGACTTGTAAGATATACTAACACCAAGCAAATGATCGATCATATCAATCTTAATACCCCTAAAACAGTATTATAGATTAGTACGAAATACAATATTCCCAATAATTCCATTTCTAGGTTCAAGACCCATTTCTCTCAACTGGCGTGCAATGAAAAAGAGAAATACTACTACCCCGCAATGCCTGGAGTGTTTGAGGAGCGCCAGCAGGAGATGGCTGACTTCTTCCGTGAATCTCTAGCCCAACCATTTACACGTGGCGACTACAAGGAGCTGGTAGAGCTTTGACTGCTGCTTGTAACTAAAGGATCCGAGCCAGTGAACTTCACGATGGTCTACCCCGGCGCACTTCACAAAGCAAGGTGGATGGCTAAACTGCTCTATACCCTCAAGATTGTTCTTTTGTCAGGCCAGATCAAAGAGCAATTTCCCAAAGCCGAGGTTGTGACTAAAAATCAAATCAGCAAGTTAGAACGGTTTGCTGTGTTCACGGTCGCTGTTTATGTCCCATGGTGGATTGTGTTACGCCGTCTCTTAATTTACTTTAATATCCAGGTTCTAGGCGTAACCAAACAAAAGAAAAGTGAAGTAAATTAAAAGGGAATAAAAATAGATAAGTAAACCTTTAAGAATTTAATTAAATTAAATATTAACACAATAAAGAGCCTCGTAGGCTGTCACAACAAATTGATACTAAACATCGAAACATCAAGAACTGCTTAAATATTTAGAATAAAAATAAAGCACTGGATTATGTTAACACTACATAAACATATAAAATAACTAACACCGAAATTAACTAACGTGAAACAACACTGAATTACTTAAATGTAACTAAGCAAACACTGATGGACACATAAGAGACATAAATACTGTAGGTACTCACATAGATATACCACATTGGTGGCGACAGGAACAACACAGTAATAAAATAAAGTAAGTAACAGGTGACGGGTGTCACTCAAAAGAACGTGAACTGAATGACAAGAGGGACTGGACTGAACTCCGTCTACAGGTGGACTACTATATATAGGGTCGGCTCTGGCGCCAATGCGACCCGCCGGTGAAACATGGGTCGTTTAACGATGCACATGGTCGTTAGAGAAACAAAGAATGCTTGTTACAATACTAAATGAAGAAATAAGATGGGCTTGAACAAATAATAACAGTTAAAACCTTAACAGCACAGGGTAAGGTGACTAGATTATATAATAGTAAATATAACACATCATTACAGGAATAATATGGAACAACATGGAAGCATGTTATATAAAAACAAATAGAAAAATACAACACGGTCGTAACAATTGTTTGCCCCGTTCCAGCAAGTGCGCCACTGAATGACTTGAATTTGGTCGAAACCTTGGCTGAATTTGCCCCATATGACGCCTCAATAGTTGACAAAGCACGTGTGGCACTCGGTAGACACACTTGGTACCTAACTGAGGAGTTGGCCCCACTGGCTTTGTTCTCTTCCCAAGTACAAGAAAGGACAAAAGAGGAGATGAGGAAGGCCCTTCTTTGCCATGAAGGCATTGAACTTACTAAGAGAGTGGGGTTCAATCATGGAAAGCCATATCTTCCCCCTGTCCCAGAAAGTGGCACTGCCCTGGTGGACCTAATTGGGCCTGACTCAAGCCGGTTCTTCACCATTTTAGGCATGCCCTATCAGTTTCTCCACAGTCCACCCAGTAAATGGGCGGATCATGACGACTACCTGAACATGAAACGGGTGGTGGACAAGCTTCAGGTCGTCAATGAGGCTGCAAAGCGTGGTGTAAGACTTTGCCATGACTTTCTTAATGTTGCCAGGGATGAGGAGCGCTTTCAAGAAGTCCTTCAAGTAGTTGAAAATGACAGACTCCGCGTTCCAAATCAGCGCAAACGATCATCTGCTTCTGATCAGAAATCTTGGTTTCTTGCTCTAGAGAAATAATACCTCGTGAATATATGATAAAACCCCTTAATGTACCATGAGAGAATAAGAATGATTAACTTTTTTGTGTTAGTGATAACAGCTTTTAATTATGACAGGCAAATGATTTGTGTTAATATCCCTTCTGATGGTTGTGTAATCTCATATATAGGCGCGTATGCCGTATAAACAAAATCGCTATTTTTCAAATTGCTGGTGCTCACTCAAATATGCATAAATCTTCAAAAAATTGCACGTGGGTATTTATTATGTCAATATGCAACACCAAAATTTTGAACAGCATTGGAGGACAAAGTTGGGGCAACTGTCACACCCTAATAATCACCCCACTCTTCCCACCATCCACCAACTCTCCCCACCATCACCCCACTCCCCCACCATCACCCCACTCTCCCCACCATCACCTCACTCCCCCTTCATCACCCCACTCTTACCACCATCACCCCACTCCCCCACTATCACCCCACAATCACCCCACTCTTTTCCATCATCCCACTCTCCCCACCATCACCCAACCATCACCTACCAATGACCACCCCACCCTCCCCACCATTACCTCACTCCCCTTCACCATCACCCTACTCTTCCCACCATCACTCCACCCCCACATTCACCCCACCATCACCCCACCCCTCTACCATCACCCCACTCCTCTACCATCACCCCACCCCAACCATCATTCCACACCATCACCCAACTCTCCCCACCATCACCCTCCTTCCCCACCCTCCCCCACTCCCCCCACCATCACCCCACTCTCCCCCACCGTTACCCCACCCGCCCATCATCACCTCCACTTTCCCCACCATCACCCCACCATCACCCAACCACAACCATCACTCCACCCCATCACCCCACTCTCCCACCACCACCCCCCACCCCATCACCCCTCTCACCGTTACCCCACCCTATCACCCCACTCTTACCACATCACCCACTCTCCCACCATCACCCCACCCCCATCACCCCACTCTCCCATCATCACTCACCCAAACCATTACCCAACTCCCACCCACCCTCCTCCCCAATCCCAGGCTATTATCCAACTCCCCCACCATCACCCTTCTCCCCACCATCACCCCTCCCCACCTTCACACACTCCTCCCCCACTGTCAATCTACCTCCACTATCACCCCCACCATCACCTCACTCTCCCCACCATCACCTCCCACTCTTCCCTCCATCACCCCACTCTTCCCTACCATCACATCCCCACCATCACCCCTCCCCACCATCACCCCCACTCTCTCCCCATCATCCTCCACTCTTCCCAACAAAATCCCACCCTCCTCACTGCCCACCATCACCCCACCGCAACAATCACCCCACTCTCTCCATCATCACCTGACTCTCCCCACCAACACCTCACCCCCATCACCCCATTCCCCATCCATCATCCCAATCCAGCATCACCCCACTCCCCCACCATCACCTCCGCTCTCCTCTACTGTCATCCCACTCTTCCCGCCATCACACCAACCCCACCATCACCCCCACCATCACCCCCACCATCACTGCCCCTAACCATCATCCTGCCCCAACCATCACCTCCACGCCCCACTTTCACCCTGCCCCACCATCACTCCATTCTCCCCAACATCACCTCCTCCCCACACCATCACCCTACTCTCCCTACTATTCACCCTATTCCCCCACCATCACCCTACTTACCCATCATCACCCCACTTACCCATCATCACCCCACTTCCCTACCATCATCCCACCATCACTCTCGCCATCACCCTCCCACGATCCCCCATCCATCATCCCAATCAAGCATCACCCCACACCCCCACCTTCACCTCACTCTCCTCACCATCACCCTACTCTCCCCACCATCACCCCATTCCCACCATCGCACCACTGTCCCCACCATCACCCCACTTCCCTGACCATCACACCACCTCCCCCCACCCCACCCCCCACCATCACCCCACAATCACCCCACTCTCCCCACCTCCCCAATCACCCCATTCCCCCATCACCCCACTTTCCCCACCATCACCCCACCCACTATCACCCCACTCTTCCCACCATCACCCTACCTCCCCACCGTCACCATTCCCCCACCATCGCACCACTCTCCCACCACCACCCCCACTTCCTGACCATCACACCAATCTCCCCACCATCACCCAACCCCCACCATCACCTCCACCATCACCCCTCCTCCTAACCACCATCCTGCCTCAACCATCACCTTACTCACCCACCATCGCCTCACCCTCCACCAACCCCCCCCCCAACCATCACCCAACTCCGCCACTACCATTCCACTCCCCACCATCACACCACTCTCCCCATCATCACCACACCCCCACCATCACCCCACCCCCAGCATCGTCTCCCAACCCTACCATAACCCCAGTCACCACCACCACCTCACCATCACCCCTCCCACGATCACCCCACTCCCCCAATCACCATCCTACGATCACCCCCCACCCAGCCCCACCCCCACCACCTCACCCTCCCCACCATCACCCCACCCCACCATCACCCTAATCCCTACCATCACCCCACCCCCACCATCACCCACTCTCCCTGCCATCACCTCAGTCTCCCCACCATCACCCCGCCTCCCCACCATCACCTCAGTCTCCCCCACCATCACCCCACCTCCTCCACCATACCCCCTCTCCTGCCATCACCCCAGTCCCCACCATCACCCCCACTCTCCCCACCATACCCCACTCTCCCTGCCATCACCCCAGTCTCCCCACCATCACCCCACTCTCCTGCCATAACCCCAGTCTCCCCACCATCACCCAGTCTCCCACCATCACCCCATCTCCCCACCATCCCCAATCACACGCTTCCATTATTACCCCACACGCCCACCCTCACCCCACTCCCCACTATCACCCCACTCTTCCCACCACCTCCTCACTCTCTCCACCATTACCCCATTCCCCCCCACCATCACCCTAACTCCCCCACCATCACCCCAATCTCCTCCCTCACCCCACCTTCATCACCCTACCTCCATCACACCACCCCATCACCACACTCTCCCACCATCACCCACTCTCCCACCATCACCCCCCCCACCATCACCCCACTCTCCCACCCAACACCCCAATCTCCCTCCATTACCCCCACCATCACCCCACACTCTCACCATCTCCACCTCCATCACCCCACCCCTATCACCACACACTCCCCATCATCAACCCAGTCTCCCCACCACCACCCCCACTCTCCCCACCATCATTCCAGTCCCCCCACCATCACCCCACTCCCGTACCACCAAACAACTTGCAGGTCTATTCAAACAAGCATCCAATAACATAATTATAATTTTATCTTCCTTTTTTATCTTACGGTGTCTGGGGAAAATCGTTCAGTCCTGGAGTTGTGTTAGTAATCAATTTTATCTTTGTCAAGATGACCAACTTTACGAAAACGCTTGAAGATTATTTTTTTTCTCAGAGTTTAGGTAATACGTCTTGGCCTGATGGGTAAAGGAGGTACTAGATTTTTTTCAATAGCTTGTTGATTAGCGGTTTATGAGAAGTTCTACATAGTGTGTGTGTGTGTGTGTGTGTGTGTGTGAGCGAGCAGAGTGGCTCCTCAAAAGGGCTGCTCAATCGCACAGACATGACCGGATTGCACTGCTGCCTAGATCCCAGTGAATAAACGACCATCTTATCTGTGCCGCCCATGTGCAGAGTTGCGACTAGAGACTCCCAGAAATCATCTCTGCTTCTCCCCGTCGCCACTCATCCGTCGCCATAGGACTTTTTAGGGTATAAGGGTTTGATGATCATGAGGAGTATGATGAGCTAGATGATGGCTGCGCGCGAGTTGATTTATGTGGTGAGACAGGAGAGCAGACTGCAACCAAACATCTTGGCTCTCCCTTTTCCTGATCCAGTAGTACAAGTGTTGCAAATACTGCAGAGAGGGAGAGTTGCAATGGACTGCCGATAATCCCAGTTTATTGGGTTTCCCCTTAGTAGCCTGTCCCTTATGCATTGCCTTTGTCCGCCGGTGTAGTCGTTGGGTTCCCATGTTGGTCACCTCTTCCTCCTATACTGCCGTTGGGGTCTTGTTGGAGCTCTGTAAGCATGTCTGCCTAATGCAGGGCTCCACTGCAGATTTTTCGCTCGGGGTTTGCTCCGTACCCTTATATTTACCAAGGTTAATCCGCAAGACAGCGGGGCAATGGTTGGTAGGCGCCAGACCGTGTCCACATGCCAGTGGGCCTATGCATCGTCCTTCTGGGGCCCACTGCTACTCCGAGATCCCCTCCCTGTGTAGCCTTGGCCCACGAGGCACCCAGTTTCCGTGTGTTGCCACGAGGAGGCACAGCAGGAGTCTTGATGGTGAAGAGGCTGTGTACTGGCAGGGGGATACTTATGCAAGCTGCTTCCCTGTTCGCCACAATGGCTAACCAGCGGCGGTAGCTGAAAGGGAGAAAAAACAAGCAGTGCTTGCACCTTAACACTAACATAATTCTGCCACACTAGAAGCATTACACCACCCTGTGCGACACACCAGACACACACACACACACACACACACACACACACACACACACACACAGATCGAAAGAATACACCAGAACTGGTTTGATGAAAATGACCCAGAAATCAATGTACTCATCGATGATAAACGTTCTGCTTTGACTGACTGGCAGAGAAACCCTAAGTCTCGGACCAAAGCTGACACCTTCCGCAAGAAGAAAGCAGCAGCTCAGTGTGACCTTCGCAAACTAAAGAACCACTGGTTTAAAAATAAAGCAAGTGAAACATAAAATTTGCAGATCAACACAAGATGCGCAAATATTTCAATTTCACTAAAACATTTTATGGGCCAATCACTCATGGCACAGCCCCCCCCCTCCGCTCCTCTGAAGGTAACTCCTTAATTAAAGATGATGAAGGCAACCGTCAGCGCTGGAAAGAGCACTACCATTCGCTGCTCAACCGAAATACCGATGTGGATGTCCTGACTACCCAGCAGGTCCCTCAGAATCCAAAGCTGACCCATCTCAGCTATCCTCCATCCCTGGACGAGGTAGCCACTGCCATCAAACAGTTGAAAAATAACAAAGCCTCAGAGCCTGATGGAATCCCAGCCGGGGTGTATAAAGCAGGAGGACCTCTGCTTACTAGCCGTCATCACTCTCTCCTAGAGAATATATGGGATAAGGAGAACATCACCCAAACTCTTAAAGACGCCTCCATCGTCAATATTTATAAGAGTAAGGGAGACCGGTCTGACTGTGGCAACTACCGCGGGATCTCGCTGCTGTCCGTAGCTGGCAAGATTATCGCCCGAGTGTCATGGTCACGTTGACTGCTGATCTATTTTACTAATGATTTTTATTAAACTCCACGACCGCAAGACATGAGTGAGTTAGCGACCCCTGAGAAGACGTGTTTTTCCTCATAGACGCTATACTTGTGTTTCCCTCCCAGAGTCCCGCCTTTGTGAAGACAGTTATCAATGCTTTGTTATTCCACTTTCTCCTGGGAAGCTCAATCTTGAATTAGGCTGTGTAATGTGTATATCAACTCAAGTAATTCGCCAGACCTTTGTCAACTGGGGGTCATCTTTGAATGAGTAACAGTTAGTTTGTTTGTGATTATTGTCATTGCGTGAGTAGCGATCACTGGCAACTCAGGGGTATTTATACCCGTGCATCGCCAGGGAGGGCGCTCCCTGACGCTGCTCCAATGTTTCTCCAGGTACGTTTATGTGTAGCCATTCAGTTAATTCAGTCAATTGTAGTGAATATCAGTGTTCATCAGTGTTTATGCTTACACTGGGTGTCATTCACCCAGTGTAAGAAGTAATACAACGTAAATACGTCTGTCGTCTAGACAAGAGAGTTGTTTGTGTTGTCATGCTTCCCAGTCCGTCCCCTTGACGCCTCTCCAATGTTTCTCCAGATCCCATTGTGATTCTTGCATCGTTCAACAACGGCCCCGGATGTAGTAGAAACCCAGCAGGGACCATATATGAAACGATGGCACCGATGCGGCCTGATTAATGTGCGCCACTGCCTCGTTGGGCCAGACCCCAGACTCGCCATGTGTCTGGCTACTACCGACCACAACAACGGTCGTGAGCCCCAGTGTTCTACCCTGGGTTACTCCTTGGAAGTATATGTCAACAGAGAGTGTTGTAAGATGTATGTTAGGGATAATTAGTTGGAAATAATTATCCCATGTTGGGTAGTGGACCCCAGGTATCTGCTGATTTAATTATTAACGAGTATGTTGAGTAAAGTAATCTACAATGAGTGCCATGTACTATTGTACTGTACTATGTATTGTGAGTAGGGCCAAGGAACTGGTCCTGCTATGCCATGTAATGTAACACCAGTAATGTTGTGGGCAGTAAGAGTGTAAGATCTGAGTAATTACTGTTGAGTAAAGAAATAAGAAAAGAAGTAAATAAGAAAATAAGTAAAGAAGAAAGTACGGAGTCTGCAATAAGCCCAGGAGTTGAGCCTGGTGGTTATATGATTAATAATATATCTTTTCCCCTTTGATTTCATATTAATAAATTTGTTTTTAGAGTACTTTAGGTGCATTCATTTCTCCCACAGTATTTTACCTTTATTTCCATCCAAGTGACTTGATACCAGAATTACCATACCCATGTGCCTAGACCTTCGACCATGCTACCAAAAGAATGACCATGCTACCAAAATATTGACCATGCTACCAAAAGAATGACCATGCTACCAAAAGAATGACCATGCTACCAAGAGAATGTCCATGCTACCAAAAGAATAGGTGACAGAACTGAGTAAGAGTAAGAACTAAGAGAAGTAAGTAAGATGAGGGTGGTGTAGAGGTGTGGGAAACACGCGCCCTCACACGAGTCCTCCTAAGCAGACTCCTTCCTGAGACAGAAAATTTCCTACCAGAATATCAATGTGGCTTTAGACCACCACGTGGTACTACTGACATGATTTTTGCCAGATACAGGAAAAGTTCAGAGCACAGCGTCGTAACCTGTACATGGTCTCCATCGACCTAACGAAGGCACTTCGACTCGGGCAACAGGGAAGCCCTCTGGTGGACCCTTAGCCGTTTTGGCTGCCCACCAAAATTCATCGCCATCGTGAGGCAACTCCACGATGGCATGAACGGCAGTGTCCTACACAATGGCACCCATCCTGAGTTCTTCTCCTTATAAACAGGGGTAAAACAAGGATGTGTACTGGCACCAACTCTCTTTTCTATTTTCTTGGTTGCCTTCTTTACAAAGTGCCAGTGCCAATTTAGCCGGCGGGGTGTACATCGACTACCGGATGAAGGGAGGTCTTTTCAACATAAGACGACTCCAGGCAGGAACAAAGGTGTCGGCAGCTTACATTACTGAACTCCAGTATACAGACGCCCTCACTCTTGTTGCTCACACTGAAAGCGACCTACAGGAGATCCTGAACACCTACATGTATGTAGATGCGTATGCACACTTCGGCCTTGAGATGATTGTATGTAAGACTCAGATTCTCTTTCAACTTGCCCCTGGTTTAACCATATCTCCACCATCCATCCAGCTCTCTCTTATGTTACCCACCCTCGGTATCTCGGTTTCCACCTGTCCACCACTGTGGACTTCGATGAAGAGATTCAACATCAGATCAGATGTGCAGCTCAAGCCTTTGGCAGACTCCTTACCCGTATCTTCAGTTTTAGGGAGCTGAAATTATCTACAAATTGCATGTATATCGAGCAGTGGGTCTTCCCACCCTGCTATATGGCAGCGAGACATGGGTCACATACAAGAGGCACCTCAAGGCACTAGAAATTTTTCACCAATATAGTCTACGTTCCACCCTCCGAGTGCACTGGGAAGGCAAGGGAACAAATGTCAGAATTCTCGCTGGCACCAAATGTAGGAGCATCGAGGCTACCATTATCCATGAACAGCTACGCTGGACTGGCCATGTCATCCGCATGAATGACAGTAGACTGCCAAAGCAGTTACTTTACAGTCACCTAACGAATATTAAACGTAAGGCTGGTGAGCAACTGAAAAGATATAAGGATAGTCTTAAGACAAACCTGAAAAAGTGCCAAATCGACCCCCTCACCAGGGAGGCGATTACTCCTCACCGTAACGCTTGGAGGAGCACCACACAAGAAGGTGTCAATACTTTCGAGTTGGCCAAACTGCATACCGAGGCAGACAAGCGCCAAAGCCGTAAAGACGGTGCTGCTGCCCCTCGTGCACTAGATGGAGCCATCCACACGTACAACATCTCTAAACGACTCTACCGGTCCCGTATCGGCCTTTATAGTCACCTTAAAACTCACCAACGAAGGTGACTTCCTTAGTAGCTCATATCATTGTATCATAGCTGGATGATCGTCATACTCGATTCTGAGTGACAACAAAGTAGTCATAATAGTGTGTGTGTGTGTGTGTGAGATGGAGATGGATATTGGTATTTACATACAGGAGGGTACGTGTTTGTGTATACGTGTGTATATATGTACAGCCAGCCAGGTAGAACTGTTACAAAATGTTCTGATGTATGGAGACACCTGGAACCTCCTTCGTGTGTTTACTACGGAGGGGCCTTCACATGTCTCCACACACTAGAAACATTTTGTAACATTTTCCACTCGGCTGACTGAAGGTGTGACTGACACAATATTCTCATATGTGTTCGTATGTGTGTCTGTAATTTAATCTCACACAGATAATAATAATGATAATTCTGTCGGTAGAATTATACAACAGGTCGTCTGATGACCCTCAGATCTCACTTGATGGATTAGGACAGGTCAGGGCTGTGTTATGCCTGACCTCACATGATATAACAGGGTCAGTTGATTAGTTAAAAAATTTGAGGTGGGAGTTTATAAGTTAAGTGATAGACTTAATAAGGCTAACTAGAGATCATGAGGGCTATATCTGATAAACCATTTCAGTAGGAGGTTCGAGAAAAAGATTATTTGTGGGGTCGGCAAAAGTGATCGTAGCTCACTCATATGCACAACATGTCAACGTTAATTAGTAGACTCACCTTCCTACAGCGTGGCGTTAGTGACCACCTGGGTGATGTAGGTTTCGTCACCCTGGGTGTCACAGGTGCCGTTCACTTCTACCGCCTCTTTAGCCTTCATGTAAAGCACCTTAGGTCGCTCGTCCTTGCCCTGTGGGGTGGCGGGCAACTTGGAGGGCGTGGGAGTGGTTTTCTCCTGCACCAAGGCCTGACCTCTCCTGCTGCCCTGCAGCTGGGGCTGGGGCTCCCTACACGGCAACACTCTACTGAAGATCTCCAGAAACTCCTTACGGAAGTTGTCGTTGAGCCAACCGTACATGAGTGGGTTGGAACACGCCGACGACATACCCATCATGTGGCAGACGGCGTACACGACGAGCATCGTCTCCATGTCGTCGCCGAAGGGGTTGTGGAAGTCGACGACGAGGTTGTAGAGGTTGAGGGGCAGCCATGACAGGCAGAAGATGAGGGCGATGGTTATGAGCAGCTTGTTGGTCTTCTTCATCCTCCTGTCGTCCCTCTCACCTTTCTTGGACGATCTGACGGTACTGTTTGCCATCCTGAACTTGAGCTTCCGGCAGATCATAGCATAGGCAACGCTGACGGTGACGATAGGCAGGCAATACTGCACAAGAATGACGAAGACGCTGTAGTAGCCTCGACCGTGTTCCGTCGGCCACTCCTCGAAGCAGAAGTTGATGGAGTAGAGGTTTGGAAGATTGATGACGTGGTGTTTGAGAGTTCGCCAGATGAAGTTGGGGAGAGCGAGGATGAAGGAGATGACCCAGATGAGCAGTAACATCAACACCGCCCCCACAGTCTTCAGTGAATTTTTCGTCGGGTACACGATCACCTGCAAAGAAGTACATGAGTGTTTTGGGTAAGAGAGAGAAATACACATGAAAGTATTTGTTGAAACAGAGAGAGGGAGAGAGAGAGAGAGAGAGAGAGAGAGAGAGAGAGAGAACGAAAAAGAGAAGAGAGACAGAACTACATGAAGGTATATCTGACACAGGGTGAGACAAAGAGAGACAGTAATGATAACTTTATTAAACAAAACTGTGGTATCAGGGGGGGGGAGGGATCTGTCGTCGGTCAGCCACACACAAAAGACTTGACAGTGTTGCCACGTGTGGATTCCCATTAAATACAAATATCATGATTTCACATGATAAATAGAAAATACTATATCCCATACACAATACTGTACGTTGACAACAGAAGTGCAACAAGAATATAAAACAGAGTTAAATATTACACAACCATATAAATTTATAACCAAAATGGTACAAGTGGCATCAACTATTCAACTAGGAATCCGCGTGATATTTTCGTTCATTAATTTGAAAATAACCTTAATAATTAATAATATTTCAATAATTATTACGAAGTAATTGTATCCAGTAATGATATTGGTAAATTCTAATACAATTCTTACAATTACCTTAATCCTATTTAAAATTTATCACAGTGGTTGACAACACACCTATCGGTACCGAGTAAGTCAGGAAAAAAACGCAGAAAACAATAATTAATATCCACCAACATCAAAACTATGTTAAGAAAAATATCCTGTCAGCACGATACTTCTCTATCGAGTCAAAATAATCAGCTGTAAATGATAAATGAAACATACATACAGGTACACACATACATACATACATAGTAGGGTGTGTCAATTTAGGGGGTGAACTGGCTAAATTGAAAATCGAGTAATTTGGTAGCAATTTATTGTAGTCTTTAAGCATGCAAAACAATATTCTGGCATAAATTTTTTTTTATAATAAGTCCTACCTACATCAAATGGATTTTTAAATGTACATATTTGTGAATTTATAACATAACCAGCGTTTGCACACATGTTACTGTTTCAAGTTTCAAATTATTATATTTTATTATCCGTAGTCTATTTGAAAGTAACCAATGCCTTCATACTCTCTTTGCTTTGGTTTCTTGTCATCAGTAGTCTGCTTGCTATTTGTGCTTTGATGTAACCTTCTCGCCTCTCGTGGCTGTAAACATGGCCCGCTGCTTCTGTGACCATTTTCACACATCTCTCCACACTTTGAGTGTGGGAAGGCCACTTCGGCACCTGCATTGGAGTCTCTTTAAGGTTTCTCAATTCTTGGCTAGTTAGACTTGTTGTCAATGGTGGCTCTAAGACTTCCAAACTCAAGTCAACCAATTCTGACAATTTGGTGGCATTGACGTTTATTGGGGGAACTTTTCTTGAATGAAACGAACAGTCTCCCAACTGGTCGTCATCTATTAGCGTTCCTCTAATCTTTAGAATGACTTCTACAGCCTCGGTTCGGAGATTGGTACATTGACTGCAAAGCATTGCTTGCAAAACTGCTTCTGATCGAGCATACCAAGCGGACCTTCTTGCCACAGGTAACACGATGTCCCTCACTACCTTCCTCTGTGTTCTTACTAGCTGCAATTGAAACAAAAGGTGATTGGGCCCATCCACCCACATAGGATTAAGTTTCACACTAAACCACTGGGGAAGATAAACTCCAATAATAAATTCAACAATTAACCTCAAATTCTTCAGCACTTTGCCCTTCAATTCGTGTTTGGAAATCCAAATCCTGCAGAAACGAAGAGCTGTAGTTAACCAACGGCTGTGACTGACAGGTCCAATCTCCAAGAGAGCCAATGACTGAGGCACTTCTCCTGATCTTATTGCTTGGGCAATACGATAAGCATAGGATTGATCTGTGCTGAGATCTTTGATGACTCCTTCAGACAACGCCGGAAGGGGAGGGCCAACTTCGACCTTTGGAAAGGTTGTATTTATTTCTAGTTGTGTTGCTTCATCCAGCATGATGCCAAGGGGACCTGACCACTTGTTGTTGCTCTTTGTAGGACCATCAAGTTCCTGGATGAGATGACGAAGAGGTAGCTCGCCTGTATGTAAATCACATACAATCCAAACAAGTCTTCTTCCTAGTTTTTTCTCTAAATGCGTCATTACACCCCCCTGCCATCCGGTGTTCACTGCAGTTGAATCTCCACCAACAGCCTGCAGTGAACTGCCAAGTCCTCTCTCCTGAACCCAACATAAAATATGATCAGCAATGACCTCTGCATGTTTCTTCCCTTCTACTTCAGTTTCGGGAGCAAAGTGAAACAAAAACCGACCACCAGGCTCAGAACAGACAGAGTAGTGTTCTTCTTTGATGAGACCTGGAAACTTTCTGTTCACTCCCTCTACTTCTAGCAAAACTTTTGTGTCATCTATTCTTCCATCAAACAAAAGACAGGAGAGCCCTCCCTCGCTTAAATCTTTTTCATGCTGATCAGATATTTCCTTCATTATTTTTTCTTGTGCTCTTCTAATTTTATTATGATCTATCACCAAAGATACATCCTCTCGGCTGATGAGGCCTGCATCTATCCAAGCGGCAGTTGCAATTTCTGCAGCCTCACGAAGTCCAGCATGGTGGCGAATACTAGCTAAAGCAATGTTTGAAATATTTCTTGTGTTGTATTTCATTTTCTTTGGTAAAGGTTCAGATGGCTCTTTGGAACTATCATCTGATGTTGCTTCCTGTTCATCAGAAGAACTATCAAAGAAGTGATAAACATCTTGACACAGCTCTTCCTCTCTTTGGATGGCTTCTTCACTCTTCATTTTCTTCTTTTGTTCCCTCTCTCGGATTTGTTCTCTCTTCTTGGCATTAGCAATCTGCTTCTTTGTTTCTGAATAATCTATTGAACCCATTTGCATACTTCCTTGGCCTTCTGCCTTTGTCCTCTGTGCCTTTATAAATTCAAGCTCTAAAACAGGGATCTTCTTTTCACGAGGACAACCACAATCAATGTGGGAATTATTTTCTCTCTTACCTGAGTGAGAACAGTTGGATTCAGAACATAATTGTATGGAGCACTTGCAGGTCAAAATGTCAAACAGAGTATCAAGTGTGTGCAGAAATTCATTTTTCCTGGCCAAGTTTCCTTTACCAAGTGATGTTTCAACTGCTTTGTGCCATAATTTCGTTAGTTTTAGCTCAATAGTTCGACACTGATTAATCACAGGTGGTTTGAATAGTGCATTAGCTTTTGTCCATTGATGCAGAAGAGGGACTATCATGTCATTTATGAGTTCTTTATCTGTATAGTTCCTTCTGTCCTTTGCATTTTTTTCTCGAAGGAGTAACCCTAATCTTAGCATGTCTCTCACTGTTGGAAGTTCTGATACAGGAAGCTCCTTCCCTTTACCAACTAGCAGGCTCAAGTGGGTTGACAACTGACTTCTTGTCTTCAATTTTGACATCTTCACACTATCTGACAAATAGAAAAATATTTCAATGTTTCATAATTCAATTGTTGTTTCAAAAAATATCAATTTGTTTATCAAAAATGCTGTAACAGAAATAACATAATAATTTCTTAGAACATAATGTTTTATACAATGATATAAGTAACTGCGACAATCAATATGCCCTACTTACAATAATTAAAATGTAGAATTCGTCTGGTAGAGTAGGTGCAAGTGCAATGAGAGCAAACCACCGTCTATGATATCTAGAAGGAGAGTGAGCCGGGCGCCTTATCCTCACGCTTGGTACAAGTCAAAACAAGAATTAAACTGTCCCACACGGAGAGCCTGTTCATGTTCATGTTCTGACATGCATATTGTACACAAGCTATAGAACCATAAAATACTCCATAATCCATATGCTTACATGAGATTAGTTAATATCAAGTGAATAATTCTAATCAAGTCTCATTAATTTGTTGAAATACTGATATTTGAAACTTTAAGGTATAATTGATGTAGGTGAGAGTTATTTCAATTCATTTTTGTTTGCTAATCTCAAGTTTAGACATAAAGAGGCACAATATTTTGACTACCAAATTTGATTTTTAACATGTTGACAAAATTGACACACCCTAATACATAGGCTCTGCAAAGCCTGACAAGCACACCATCCATGATTATCTTGTCGGCGGCATAGATTGCTTCATCATAGGTGAGTGAAAGCAAACTCAATCAGCAAACACACACACACACACATAAAGACAAGAATGCTATGTCCCCTTCTCTCTCTCTCTCTCTCTCTCTCTCTCTCTCTCTCTCTCTCTGTCCCCCTCTCTCTCTCTCTCTCTCTCTCTCTCTCTCTCTCTCTCTCTCTCTCTCTCTCTCTGAGTTTAGAGCTTTTAGTTCAGTTTAATTCTTCATTGTTATTAATGCAGCGCTTCAACAACGAAGGTCTTTAAGCGCGTAACACTGTTAGTAATACGCTGGTCCAACAACATTAAACATTATGAAAGACACATGGTTTTGTCTCCATGTTCACGTTTGGCGGATAATCCTCGCGCAGGTCTAATACTGGATTGTCATAGATTGATATGTAAATGTTGCTGGGGTTAGGTTAGGTTAGGTTAGGTTAGGTTACCTTGAATTGTGTTATTTTAGGTTTAGGCAGCTTAGGTTATGTTTGGTTGAATAATATTATACTAGGTTAAATTAGATTAGGTCAAGTTAGGTTAGGCCGGATTAAGTTCGGCTCCGGCGCTAGGGTATAAGAGGATCCCAAAAAACAATATTAGGTACAATACTACGGGAGACACAAAGGCTTAACGCAGCGAACGAGGGAAAATATACAGATGTTTTCCGCGTGTACACAAACCGGAATTAATCCAATAGTCATGTTGCACGAAGCAATTAGGCAGCGTTGTTTAGTTTGGCTGGTGTTTGCAGGTACACAATCTGTTGGTGAAAATGAAATAGTAAAAGTTGAAGGGCTGTACATAAACTATACTTTGTCAGGCGAGTCATGTTTATATTGTATTGTAAATTTATGGACAAAAAATTCCTCGGTATTTTTGTCAATATATGGCATCGACTTGAAGGTTATGTAGGACAGGAGTAAGTAGAGTTTTATTATCTATTTATACAGACTTTTATTTCTTTATTGATTTTGAGTGTTGCTGTTTTTATATTTTTTTTTTGTCAAGATTTTTAATTAACAGTAACGTCCATCAACAATAAAGTAAGTTCACACGTAAACAAATAGTTACCAGATGTTGCTAAAGGTTGAGATTTTTTTTCGGCAAGTGTATCATGCTTTCCCACACGATAAAAAAATTAGGCAAATTTGGCACTTTTATGTGAAGTTGAGTTACGAGAGGTGGGTCTGTCAGATGAAATTATATTTAACTACGCTAGATATAACAAATGGTAGTATATCCAAAGAAGCGAATTATTATGTTAAAATTTAAGAATATAAAAAAATATCATAAGTCAATTTTACCAATTTGTCGTTCGTGTTTTGTTTTGTTTTCATGAAAGAACAAGATGAATTTTAAGTTTAAAAACAAAGACAATATTAAAATAAAACAAATTACTGAACTACACCGAGGGCAGAATGTCAATCCTTATCACATCCGCAAAACAAACGTATAACTAACTCAATTAAACTCTATAAATTTATGAGTTTGCTTAACAGAAAATAAGAAATAAAAGATAAAACAGAAAATAAATGAAGTGAAAATCTTTAATAGTGAGGAAGAAACCACAACATTTTTCTCCCACACGTTTACCACCACCGACCATAAAGTAAGCTAGAACTGTACAGTATAATCTCCGATGATCCTACCAGAGATATTATATTCATATATGAAGCTCAGGGATATGATAAACAAAAGCATAAACCCCAGATTATATGCGAGGAATATAACATAGGTCAAAACGCAGACCTGATGTGAATCAACAGGGAGATATTCCATACCAAAGCTTTTATGTTTTTTTTTTTTAAGTTTAATGAGTAGCCACTACATAAACCATTGCTGTTGGCTGAGACCCTGTATAAGACGTGGCCTCAACACATACTTTTTAGGTGAACTCCAGAAGGTCTTGCAGCAGCTGTGTTAAAATAAAAAAGAACAATAGATAAATAAGCGTAATAATGATACTTAATGAACAAGTAATATTTGTTCACACGAGAATATTGCAGGAGTTTCAGAATTGTTTTATCGTGTTCAATCATCCACATTGTACTGTACCACTATCAGATTTTCATAGTTTCATCTGAATCTGTTAATACTGGTATAGGTTAATACTGCTATATGT
>NW_024730668.1:15299905-15333609 GCF_018991925.1 Homarus americanus | reverse complement strand
AGGAGGGAAAGTTTGGTAGGTGGAGGGAAAGGATGGAAAGTTTGGTGGCAGAAAGAAGAGGAGGGAAAGTTTGGAGGTGGGGAAGAGGAGGAAAGCTGGCAGTGGAGGAAAAGGATGGAAAGTTTGGTAGGTGGGGGAAGAGGAGGGAAAGTTTGGTAGGTAGAAAGAAGAGGAGGGAAAAGTTTGGCAGGTGGGGGAAGAGGAGGAAAAGTTTGGTAGGTGGAGGGAAATGAATGTTTGGTAGGTGGGGGAAGAGGAGGAAAAGTAGGGGAGAGGGAAAAGGATGGAAAGTTTGATAGGTGGGGGAAGAGGAGGAAAAGTTTGGAGGTGGAGGAAAAAGGATGGAAAGTTTGGTGGGGGGGGGAAGAGGAGGAAAGTTTGGTAGGTGGAGGAAAAGGATGGAAAGTTTGGTAGGCAGAAAGAAGAGGAGGGAAAGTTTGCAGGTGGGGGGAAGAGGAGGAAAAGTTTGGTAGGTGGAGGGAAAAGGATGAAAGTAGGCAGAAAGAAGAGGAGGGTGTAGGTGGGGAAAGAGGAGGGAAAGTTTGGTAGGTGGAGGAAAAGGATGAAAGTTTGCAGGTGAGGGAAAAGGATGGAAAGTTTGCAGGTGGAGGGAAAGGATGGAAAGTTTGGTAGGTGGAGGAAAAAGGATGGAAAGTTTGGTAGGCAGAAGAAGAGGAGGGAAAGTTTGGTAGGTGGGGAAGAGGAGGGAAAGTTTCAGGTGGAGGGAAAAGGATGGAAAGTTTGTAGGTGGAGGGAAAAGGATGGAAAGTTTGGTAGGTGGAGGGAAAAGGATGGAAAGTTTGGTAGGTGGAGGGAAAAGGATGGAAAGTTTGGTAGGCAGAAAGAAGAGGAGGAAAGCTTGCAGGTGGGGGAAGAGGAGGGAAAGTTTGGTAGGTGGAGGGAAAAAGGGATGGAAGGTTTAGAAGGTGGAGGGAAAAAGGATGGAAAGTTTGGTAGGTAGAAAGAAGAGGAGGGAAAGTTTGGTAGGTGGGGGGAAGAGGAGGAAAGTTTGTAGGTGGAGGGAAAAGGATGGAAAGTTTGCAGGTGGGGAAGAGGAGGGAAAGTTTGCAGGTGGAGGGAAAAGGATGGAAAGTTTGGCAGGCAGAAAGAAGAGGAGGGAAAGTTTGAGTAGGTGGAGGGAAGAGGAGGAAAAGTTTGGTGGTGGGGAAGAGAAGGAAAGTTTGCAGGCAGAAAGAAGAGGAGGAAAGTTTGGTAGGTGGGGGAAGAGGAGGAAAAGTTTGGTAGGTGGAGGGAAAAGGATGGAAAGTTTGTAGTGGAGGAAAAGGATGGAAAGTTTGGTAGGCAGAAAGAAGAGGAGGGAAAGTTTGGTAGGTGGGGGGAAGAGGAGGGAAAGTTTGGTAGGGGGAGGGAAAAATGATGGAAAGTTTGGTGGTGGAGGGAAAAGGAGGGAAAGTTTGGGAGGTGGAGGGAAAAGGATGGAAAGTTTGGTAGTGGAGGAAAGGATGGAAAGTTTCAGGTGGAGGAAAAAGGATGGAAAGTTTGGTAGGAAAGAAGAGGAGGGAAAGTTTGGCAGGTGGGGGAAGAGGAGGAAAGGTTTGGAGGTGGAGGGAAAAGGATGGAAAGTTTGCAGGTGGGGGGAAGAGGAGGAAAGTTTGGTAGGTGGAGGGAAAAGGATAGAAAGTTTGGTAGGTGGGGAAGAGGAGGGAAAGTTTGGTAGGTGGAGGAAAAGGATGGAAAGTTTGGTAGGCAGGAAAGAAGAGGAGGGAAAGTTTGCAGGTGGGGAAGAGGAGGAAAAGTTTGCAGGGGGAAGAGAGGGAAAGTTTGGGAGGTGGAGGAAAAGGATGGAAAGTTTGGTAGGTGGAGGGAAAAGGGTGGAAAGTTTGCAGGTAGAAAGAAGAGGAGGGAGTTTGGTAGGTGGAGGGAAAAGGATGGAAAGTTTGGTAGGTGGAGGAAAAGGATGGAAAGTTTGGTAGGCAGAAAGAAGAGGAGGGAAAGTTTGGTGGTGGGGGAAGAGGAGGAAAGTTTGCAGGTGGAGGGAAAAGGATGGAAAGTTTGGTAGGTGGAGGGAAAAGGGATGGAAAGTTTGAAGGTGGGGGAAGGGGAGGAAAAGTTGGTAGGCAGAAAGAAGAGGAGGGAAAGTTTGGTAGGTGGGGAAGAGGAGGAAAAGTTTGACAGGTGGAGGAAAAAGGATGGAAAGTTTGGAAGGGCAGAAAGAAGAGGAGAGAAAGTTTGGTAGGTGGAGGGAAGAGGAGGAAAAGTTTGTAGGTGGGGGAAGAGATGGAAAGTTTGGTAGGCAGAAAGAAGAGGAGGGAAAGTTTGGTAGGTGGGGAAGAGGAGGAAAAGTTTGCAGGTGGGGGGAAGAGGAGGGAAAGCTTGGTAGGTGGAGGAAAAAGGATGGAAAGTTTGGTAGGTAGAAAGAAGAGGAGGAGTTTGCAGGTGGGGAAGAGGAGGAAAAGTTTGGTAGGTGGGGGGAAGAGGAGGGAAAGTTTGGTCAGGTGGAGGGAAAAGGATGGAAAGTTTGGTAGGCAGAAAGAAGAGGAGGGAAAGTTTGGTAGGTGGGGGAAGAGGAGGGAAAGTTTGGTAATGAGGGAAAATGATGGAAAGTTTGGTAGGTGGGGGAAGAGGAGGGAAAGTTTGGTAGGTAGAAAGAAGAGGAGGGAAAGTTTGGTAGGTGGGGAGGAGGAAAAGTTTGTAGGTGGAGGGAAAAGGATGAAAGTTTGGTAGGTGGGGGGAAGAGGAGGAAAGTTTGGTAGGGAGAGGGAAAAAGGATGGAAAGTTTGATAGGTGGGGAAGAGGAGGAAAGTTTGGTAGGTGGAGGGAAAAGGATGGAAAGTTTGGTAGGTGGGGGAAGAGGAGGGAAAGTTTGGTAGGTGGAGGGAAAGGATGGAAAGTTTGGTAGGCAGAAAGAAGAGGAGGAAGTTTGCAGGTGGGGGGAAGAGGAGGAAAGTTTGGTAGGTGGAGGAAAAGGATGGAAAGTTTGCAGGTGGAGGGAAAAGGGATGGTTTGGTAGGTAGAAAGAAGAGGAGGGAAAGTTTGCAGGTGGGGGGAAGAGGATGGTTTGGTAGGTGGAGGAAAGATGGAAAGTTTGGTAGGTGGAGGGAAGGATGGAAAAGTTTGGTAGGTAGAAAGAAGAGGAGGGAAAGTTTGGTAGGTGGGGAAGAGGAGGAAAAGTTTGGTGGTGGTGGGGGGAAGAGGAGGAAAGTTTGGTAGGTGGAGGGAAAAGGATGGAAAGTTTGGTAGGCAGAAAGAAGAGGAGGGAAAGTTTGGTAGGTGGGGGAAGAGGAGGGAAAGTTTGGTAGGTGGAGGAGAAAGGATGGAAAGTTTGGTAGGTGGGGGGAAGAGGAGGGAAAGTTTGGTAGGTGGAGAAGAAGAGGATGGAAAGTTTGGTAGGTGGGGGAAGAGGAGGAAAAGTTTGGTAGGTGGAGGGAAAAGGATGGAAAGTTTGCAGGTGGGGGAAGAGGAGGGAAAGTTTGGTAGGGAGAGGAAAAGGATGGAAAGTTTGGTAGGTGGGGGGAAGAGGAGGAAAAGTTTGCAGGTGGAGGAAAAGGATGGAAAGTTTGAGGTGGGGGAAGAGGAGGAAAGTTTCAGGTGGAGGAAAAGGATGGAAAGTTAGTAGGCAGAAAGAAGAGGAGGGAAAGTTTGGTAGGTGGGGGAAGAGGAGGAAAAGTTTGGTAGGTGGAGGGAAAAGGATGGAAAGTTTGCAGGCAGAAAGAAGAGGAGGAAGTTTGGTAGGTGGGGGGAAGAGGAGGGAAAGTTTGGTAGGTGGAGGGAAAAGGATGGAAAGTTTGGTAGGTGGAGGGAAAAGGATGGAAAGTTTGGTAGGTGGAGGAAAAGGATGGAAAGTTTGGTAGGTGGAGGGAAAAGGATGAAAGTTGGAAGGCAGAAAGAAGAGGAGGGAGTTTGGTAGGTGGGGGGAAGAGGAGGGAAAGTTTGGTAGGTGGAGGGAAAGGATGGAAAGTTTAGTAGGTGGAGGAAGGATGGAAAGTTTGCAGGTGGAGGGAAAAGATGGAAAGTTTGGTAGGTGAGGAAAAGGATGGAAAGTTTGGTAGGCAGAAAGAAGAGGAGGGAGTTTGGCAGGTGGGGAAGAGGAGGGAAAGTTTGGTAGGTGAGGGAAAAGGATGGAAAGTTTAGTAGGTGGAGGGAAAAGGATGGAAAGTTTGGTAGGTAGAAAGAAGAGGAGGGAAAGTTTGCAGGTGGGGAAGAGGAAAAGTTTGAGGTGGAGGGAAAAGGATGGAAAGTTTGGTAGGTGGGGGGAAGAGGAGGAAAGTTTGGTAGGTGGAGGGAAAAAGGATGGAAAGTTTGGTAGGCAGAAAGAAGAGGAGGGAAAGTTTGGTAGGTGGAGGGAAGAGGAGGAAAAGTTTGGTAGGTGGGGAAGAGGAGGGAAAGTTTGGTAGGCAGAAAGAAGAGGAGGAAAGTTTGGTGGTGGGGGAAGAGGAGGAAAGTTTGGTAGGTGGAGGGAAAAGGATGGAAAGTTTGGTAGGTGGAGGGAAAAGGATGGAAAGTTTGAGAGGCAGAAAGAAGAGGAGGGAAAGTTTGCAGGGGTGGGGAAGAGGAGGGAAAGTTTGGTAGGGGAGGGAAAGTTTCAGGAGGGAAAAGGAGGGAAAGTTTGGTAGGCGGAGGGAAAAGGATGGAAAGTTTGCAGGTGGAGGGAAAAGGATGGAAAGTTTGGTAGGTGGAGGAAAAAGGAGGGAAAGTTGGTAGGGAGAAAGAAGAGGAGGGAAAGTTTGGTAGGTGGGGGAAAGAGGAGGAAAGTTTGGTAGACGGAGGGAAGAGGAGAAAAGGTTGCTTAACAGAGGGAAGCGGGGGGGGTTCGTTCTCTATGGTCGTCACGTAATCTGTGCCTTCTACGTGTCAGGTCCCGAGGGCGGAGGTCCAGCGATTGCCCTCTGCCGAAATTGCATCTGTGCATGACCACTGGCTGTCCTCAATCTCTAGCTATTACTTTCACCTTTCTGTAAACATGACATTCTTCTTCTTTCTTTCTTCTTTCTTCTTTCTTTCTTCTTCCTTCTCTTCTCTTCTTTCTTCTTCTCTTATTCTTCATTTTCTTCCCTTTTTTTCTTCCTTCATTCTCTTCCTTTTTCTTTCTCTTCTTCTCTCTTCTCTCCTCTTCCTCTCTTCCACCTCCTCTTTCTCTTTTCCTCCTCTCCTCTTCCTCCTCCTCCTCCTCCTCCTCCTCCTCCTCCTCTTCATCTTTTTTCCCTTCTTGTTTTCTTTTTCAATTTTCCTCTCTTCATTCTGCTACTTCCTTTATTTTCCTCTCCTTCCTTCTCCTACTTCCTTTATTTTCCTCTCCTTCCCCTCCTTTACTTGCTACCTCTCCTACTCCTCCTCCTCTAATATCCACACTTCCTATTAGAGACACAACGACAAGTACTTCATCCTCCACTACCGACTACTAACACTAATCCATCCCCACCACACGTCATCATTCGACACACAAACACACACTCAGTAAAGGTCCACAGTTGCCTCCCTCTGGCTCTATCACTATTTATGGAGACAGACTCAGCAAGAAGCATCATTTCCATCCAATATTGTCTCCGTCCTCCTACGCGCACACACACACACACACACACACACACACACACACACATATTGGCCAACAAACTAAATTGGAAGTCCACACGTCAGTGAAGTTGTCAACTTCCAGTTTGCCCCACCCCCTCCAAGCCGACTCAAGTCCGAGTTCCTGCACACGAGCCTCAGTGTTTACACAACATTCATACTCTCAAGCTCACTCCATATGCCCCCCACCTGGTCTTCCTCCCAAAATGCCACACAACGTAAACACCTCGAAAAAGTGCAAAAGGGGGCATGCAAGATTATTCTCTCCCCTTCCTACTCCACATATCAAGAAGCACTCAACACACTGACCCTTTCGACTCTCACTGACCATCACCACGACCTCATCTGCAAATTTGGTAAGAAGCTTCTACACCATCCTCGACACCGGCTCCTACTACCACCTGAGATCCCTAGCCCGAGAATTGTTGTTCGACACCACAACCGCATCCAGCCCATACGTGCACGAACTGATCGCTATAAGAACAGCCCGTCCCAACCATTGTAAAAATTATTATCAACTTGTAATAAATCAGTGTATTCACCCCAGTGCAAACACTGCTCCTTACACTGTCACTATGTTGAAATGAACTGTGTTTGAGCCCCCATCTAGTTATTATATGTCTTATTTGTAGGCCACTTATGTTACTTGTATATTATTTGTAACTGTAACCCATTCCCCAAATATGTAACTGTATATTTTCAGCCTTCTGGCTGCCAAGCTCTTTCAATAAACCGTTAATTATTATTATTATTATTATTATTTACACAGCTACCTATCAACCGCCCGAACGACCTACCGAGAGAGAGAGAGAGAGAGAGAGAGAGAGAGAGAGAGAGAGAGAGAGAGAGAGAGAGAGAGAGATGATGTGTAAATATTTGCTCAAGGGAAACATTTGTTCAAACCATCAGAATATGAAAGCTACCTCCACCTCATTCTCAATATTCCTAAAGAACATTGTATATGAGAGCCATAAGTGGCACTTAATTTCCCTCTCTCCCATAACTACAATTGTGGAAAGAGAGGACCTGATAGATGTCAGTTCAAGGCCCTCAACCATCAGGCAGTGTTGCTTAATTATGTTTTGACTCGTCTATTGAGAGAGACAAAACACACTCTCTCCCACCCTTGTCCAAACACTTGTCATTTCTCGAGGATTTGTTGTTGGAATATACTTAGAGATTTTTAATATTTACCGTCTCAATTAGATATTTCTTAGTGGTCTAACTTTATCCAAATTTTAGTCATACTGTGATTAAAAGAGTTGAGTATTATGTTTAACTTTCGTTCAGATTTTCATTAAAAACTTCTACACCATAAGAAATTTCCGGAAAAGTTTTATCCACGTATATGTTTTTCGTAAATTTTGTTGACGAAGTTAATTAAAGGATTATTTATAGACAAGACACCAGAACACAATAGCTTAAAAAAAACATGACGAAATTTTTTCTCTATTACATTAACTAAAAAATAAAAATAAAAAATGTAAAAAGAAAAAAACTTGTGCATAAAATATCTGAAGTGTTAGAACCGAATCAGGGTATTGAGATTTACAAATGTAATGCAATAACCACAACACCACTTTACCCAGAAAATGTCCTACAAGTTTTATAATGCAGAGCGGACTCGTAAAATACAAGATATTGGTGTTATGTGGGCTGGTAGTAATAGTGGTGAGCGAAACTTGAGGCAATAGGAACAACAAAAATATAACAATTCTTTTCAACCAAATCGCGTTTTTTTTTTTTTTTTAAGAATTTACATATTTCGTATTTTGGTATGTATGTATTATTATTATTATTATTATTATTATTATTATTATTATTATTATTATTATTATTATTATTATTATTATTATTATTATTATTATTATTATTATTATTATCATTATCATTATTATTATTATTATTAATATAATTTTTATTATTATTAATATAATTTTTATTATTATTATTATTATTATTATTATTATTATAATTATAATTATAATTATTATTATTATTATTATTATTATTATTATTATTATTATTATTATTATTATTATTATTATTATTATTATTATTATTATTATTATTATTATTATTATTATTATTATTATTACCTATTTTTCCTTTGATTTCCTGCTTGTCGTCTGTATTTTCCTTTACCCCTTTCTTCCTCCTCAGAATAGGACTTATTCCTCTAATACGTCATACATTTCTTACCTGTCAGTTCACAGTCCTCATCTCTTCTGAATAAGGCCACAGAAACGTTCCCTTTCTGTCACTTATTTCCTCCTACTCCTCCTCCTCCTCCTCTTATTTCTTGTCCTTCTCCTCGCCCTCTTCTTTCTCATTTTTTTCTTCTCCCCCTCCTCATTCTTCTCCTCCTCCTCCCCCTCCTCCTCTCTTTTTTTTCTTCTTCTTCCTTTTCCTTCTTATCCCCCTCCTCTTTCTCTTCCTTCTCCCCCTCATCCTTCATCTCCTTTTCCTCCTCCCTTTCCCCCTCTATCAATCCCGCTCCTCTCTATAGGGGCTTATTGTGAGCGTGGTCTTCCCTCCCTGATGGGCCTTTCAGGTTTCATTAAGAGAACTTCAAAAGGTAGAGAAGATGTGTGGGTGAATGTGTAGGAGAGAGTGAGGGAGGGAAGGAGGGAGATAAATGAGAAGGTGAAGGAAGGAGGGAGATAGAGGAAAGAGTGAGGGGGAGGTAGAGGAGGAGTAAGATAGGGAAGTAGAGGAGAAGTGAAGGAGGATGGAGGTAAATTCTGAGGTTGGAAAACATGATGGTGAGGTTCTGAAGAAACTTGGAGGTTGAAAGTGACTATGAGTGGAATGGGATCATGGTAAAACTTGAGGGTTGAGGACGACTTGAGGGTTGAGGACGACTTGAGGGTTGAGGATGACTTGAGGGTTGAGGATGACTTGAGGGTTGAGGATGACTTGAGGGTTAAGGATGACTTGAGGGTTGAGGATGACTTGAGGGTTGAGGATGACTTGAGGGCTGGGAGGGATGACTTGAGGGGTTAAGGGATGACTTGAGGGCTGGGAGAGGGATGACTTGGGAGGGGCTGGGAGGGATGAATTGAGGGCTGGAGGGGATGACTTGAGGGGCTGGAGGATGACTCTGAGTGGCCGGGGAGGATGACTCTTGGAGGGCCGGGGAGGGATGACTTGAGGGTTAAGGATTACTTGAGGGTTGAGGATGACTTGAGGGTTGAGGATGACTTGAGGGTGACTTGAGGGTTGAGGATGACTTGACAAAGGTTGACTGGAATAACATTTGAAGGTTGGGGAAAAGTCTACTGAAATGATTGGGTCAACTTAGAGAAGGAGAAAGAGAGTGAAGAGAAGGAATTAAAAATAGAAATGAGAATTAACAATGAATAGAAAGAGAGAATAAGAGGAAGATAATGTAACGGAGAGAAAATGAAAGAAAAGAGAAAGATGAGATAGAAGGAATGAGAGAGAGAGAGAGAGACAGAAGAACGACTCAATTTATTGCCCTGATTGGGTGCTGTTAGGCGTAGGATCTGAAATATGATATTACCTCTCTCTCTCTCTCTCTCTCTCTCTCTCTCTCTCTCTCTCTCTCTCTCTCTCTCTCTCTCTCTCTCTCTCTCTCTCTCTCTCTCTCTCTCTCTCTCTCTCTCTCTCTCTCTCTCTCTCTCTCTCTCTCTCTCACCTGTCCTCTTACTTGCTCTTTACATTTTCCTCTTCCTTTATTCTCCATATCTTATTCCTTTCACTGTCTCTCATCTTTTTCATCATCTTTCCCTTACCTTTTTCTTTCTCTTCCCCTCACCCTTTATCTCTCTCTAGTGATCATTCCCTATTTATCTACTTGCCTAACTATTAATATTTTTATCTATCTATCAGCTTAAGTATTAGTTACATAACCAATGGCTAAGACCTTAACATCACTATAACTTTTCAGATCATAAACCTTAATTGAGGTCAAGTTCAGGTGGATTCAGCATTAATAATTGACCGAGAGCTCTGCCTGATACTGACCACTAGCAGGAATTTTGCTCAAAGCTGCACTCTTCAGGCATTGTTCCCTATACATATCTAAGACTCCATGCCAAATTTGAAGCTGATATGTCGAGGTTTAGTCTGCCGCATTTTCTACTGAAATTTTTAAATTTACCTACAGTACTAGCCAAACAGCCGCTGTGGCGGTGCAATGTTCTGTTCAGTGTTTATCAACTTTTTTTTCATATCTCTTATTTCATTTAAGTTGTCTTGTTGCAGATGAGTATGGTACTATGTCTATATTGATTATCAGCCTTTTCTCATTTCATTTCTCAATGTTGTGTTACTGTACTGTAATGTAGGGGAGACCTGGGTAAGTTGCCGCTTGTGACCGATACTTGATTAGTGATTATGCTGGAGCTGCCATTGCTACTGCCACCTTAACTGACTATGGCATTATCACAAAGGATGACAAGAGTCAGGTTATTGGACCACATAAGCTGCGGGATGCGAGACAAAAATACCGATTTAAGAGGCAAGAAATTGAGATGGCTAGTTTAGATAATTTGACGTCACTCTATTTTGATGGTAAGAAGACCGCCACTCGTGTGATGATAAAGAATGAGAAGACAGAGAAATGGAGTTCGAGGATGATGGTGAAAGATCATTATGTCATCATGGTTGAGCCTGGCAATGAATATCTCACACATGTGACTCCCAAGACTGGACACGGAAAGCAGATTGCCAAAACTATTCACGAGTTTTTGGTGGAGAAAAATCTAACCCAGCAGCCCATTGTGTGTGTTGGTTGTGATGGAACCATTGTAAATGTAGGATCAGAAAATGGAGTCATTCATCATCTTGAAATGTTACTTGGTCACCCGCTCCATTATTTCATATGTCAGCTTCACGGAAATGAGCTGCCTTTCCGCGCAGTTTTTTATCACTATGATGTTAAACCAAGTGGTCCTGAGCATTGGCGTGGTCCCATTGGAAAGCAGATCAAGGAGTCTTTGTCTGAGCTTCCAGTTGTCGCCTTCCAGCCAGTCAGTTTCCCTGATTTCCCTGTGTTTAATGATGAAGTGGAGAAAGATCTGTCCTGGGATCAGAAATACCTGTATAGGATTTGTAAAGGAGTTATCACAGGTGTTGTGGAAGATGACTTGGCTGCTATTGAGCCAGGTCCTCCCTGTGTGTCAAGGTGGAACACCTTATGGAGTAGAATCCTCAGGCTGTATGTAGCAACATCAAGACCCAGCCATGAGTTGAAAAGAATTGTCATTACAATAATAAAGTTCAGTGCTCCAATGTGGTTTTACATCAAGATACACCCTTACGTAACACACGGCTCAAGGAACATATTCCAGTCCCTGCTATATATGAAACACCTGAATAGTGAGGAGGAGACGATAGTGAAGAAGGCTGTCCAGAGAAATGCATACTTCGCCCACACAGATCAACTTCTTCTTGGTATGTGTGCAGATGAGGACATGACTGTTAGAGAAAAAGCTGTCTCAATGATAAGAAAAATTAGAGAGGAGAATCAGCAAAAGGAAGAATGCACTGGCAGATCTGAAGAGGAGGAGGAAGATTCTGATGCTGCTGTTGACGAGAATTTGTTAAACTATACTGATGAGGAGGGTAAAGATGGAGATGGGAATGAGGATGTGCCTCCTGTAGTCAACATGAGAAAGGTGGTGACTCCGAAACTAAAGTGGCAAGCAAAAAACTATCATTCCATGATTAACTGGAGGAATGAACTCAAGACTGAGCCTCCTTACATTGCTTCTCTGTCAAATCTACAGGTTAATGACATTCTTGAGACACCATTAGTGGTGCCCAAGTGGCCAAACAGCACTCAGGCGGTCGAGAGAGGCATAAAAGTGATGACTGAAGCTTGCACTGAAGTGACGGGATACGAATCGAGAGATGGATATATTCGGCAAAGATTATTGTCTAGGAAAATGATGCCAAGGTTCCGCACAAAAAAGAATTTCAATATGAACTTGTAATGATTTTCTATACGGTGTACCTGTAAAATAACATGTGAATTAAATCGATGTCACCCATGTAAAATTTATCATTATCCTGGAAAACATTAAATGACACCTAATTTTTGGTATACACTAAAAGTTGACAAAAAGTCGTTCGCGATGCGGCAGGGTAAGTATGCATGAAATGGCATGAAATTTTGCACAGGTGTTTGTTACAGCCATACAAACGATGCCTGAAAAGTGCAGCCTGCAACTCAAATAAAAGTGTTTTTTCCCTGCCCCTGACACTATCCATTCACCTTCACAACAATATCAACATCTCCCTCATGCATTTTACCATCTCTGAAAACATGAACATTCTTCTCCACTAAAAGATGTGTTACTTAAATATGTCCATCTTACTTCACTTAATCCTGAAATATCTCACTACAACCGTTTCATCCCACCTGGAAACATTTTAAATGGTTTCATATTTCATTTAATAGCCTCGCCTCACAGTTCAGGTTCTTAGTTTAGTTTATGTCCGCTGTCTCTCTCAAGCTCTTAGGATTATTGTTAAACGTCTTAGCCTTTACTTGTTTTAAATAGTTCAGTTATATCTTTAGGTAAATAGAATCAAGCATGAACATCCGAAGAAAATCAAGACTAATTGAAACTTAGGCACCCTAATTTGTTTCACCTGAAGTGTAATTAACTTAACCTAACCTAACTTGCCTTAACCAAACCTAACCTACTGCTAACTTAACCTTACGTAACCTAAGGAAACCTAACGTAATCTATTTCAACCTAACCTAACCTGACTTAACCTAACCTAGCCTAGCCTAAATATACTATAGCTAACTTAACGTAACACAGACTAATATAAACACACACAGACTAGCATAAAATACAAACATATTCACTACTACTACTACTACTTTGCTGTAACTCGGAATCGAGTATGACGATCATCCAGCTATGAGACAATGATATAAGTTACTAGAGATGTCACCTAGGTTGGTGAGTTTTAAGGTGACTAAAGAGGCCGATACGGGACCGGCAAAGTTGTTCACAGATGTTGCACATGTGGAGGGCTACATCCAGTACGGGAGGTGGCAGCGTCTCTCTGGCGTTGGCGCTTGTCTGCCTCGGTTTACAGCCAGATTAATTCGAAAGTATTGACACCTTCTCGTGTGGTGCTCCTCCAAGCATTCAGTGTGGAGTAATCGTCTCCCACCTGAGGGGGTCGATTTGACACTTTTTCAGGTTTGTCTTAAGACTATCCTTATACCATTTCAGTTGCCTGCCAGCGTTACGTTTACTATTCGTTCGCTGACTCTAAAGTAGCTGCTTTTGCAGTCTACTGTCGTCCATGCAGGTAACATGGCCAGTCCAGCGTAGTTGTTCGTGGATAATGGTAGCTTCGATGCTCCTACAGTTGGTGTCAGCAAGAATACCGGCATTTGTTCTCTTGTCTTCCCAGCAAACTCGGAGGATGGAACGTAGACTACGATGGTGAAGGTTTTCAAGGGCCTTGAGGTGCCTTCTGTTTGTGACCCATGTATCGCTGCCATAAGCAGGGTGGGGAGGACCACTGCTCGATATACGTGCAACTTTGTCAATAATTTCAGCTGTCATATACACACAGACACACACACACACACAAACACACACACACACACCTACACACACACACACACACACACACACACACACACACACACACACACACACACACACACACACACACACACACACACACACACACACACACACACACACACACACACACACACACACACACATAAACAGGCTAACATAAATACACAGACATACATAAACGCAAACGAACTAATTTACAAACACACACAGACTAACAAAAGGCATGTAAATAAGACGAAGACAAACAGACGGACACATAAACACCAACTTGTGTAAACATAAATTGACAGAGGAAATAAGTAGCAAAAAGCACTCGGACATTTTACCGCCTCGAGAGATGAAAGCTGAAGGGTAATGATCGAAGTTCTTTATGGGGAAAGTTTGTGAAAAATACCAAAGGCGACAGTGACGCCTCCCGCTGTGTGAGAGAGAGAGAGAGAGAGAGAGAGAGAGAGAGAGAGAGAGAGAGATTACTGAAATAAAAGGAGATTAATTCACTCCAGAAAAATTGCACAAATATTACCTGTACAATATCATTAACGTCACACGCTCGAACGTAATGATATTCACATATAATCATAATCATTTATACAATGAATTCCCTGGGCATAATTCTAAAAGCCTTGTTGCAAAATTCATCATGTTCAGTGCATGTAAACTGTGTTAAAATTACGACACCTGTTGCGTCTGTTTGTCACCTTGTCCATAACGTAAGTTTTCAGTGTTTCATAAAAGACATGTGTTCGTCTTCATTTATAATTATTGATGACTATTATATTTACTCACCTAGAATACGCGACTAAAGACCTTAGTTGTTGAAGCGTAGTAATAAATTATAACATCAACAACAAGACCTTAGTTGTTGAAGCGTAGTAATACATTATAACATCAACAACACGACCTTAGTTGTTGAAGCGTAGTAATACATTATAACATCAACAACACGACCTTAGTTGTTGAAGCGTAGTAATACATTATAACATCAACAACAAGACCTTAGTTGTTGAAGCGTAGTAATACATTATAACATCAACAACAAGACCTTAGTTGTTGAAGCGTAGTAATACATTATAACATCAACAACAAGACCTTAGTTGTTGAAGCGTAGTAATACATTATAACATCAACAACACGACCTTAGTTGTTGAAGCGTAGTAATACATTATAACATCAACAACAAGACCTTAGTTGTTGAAGCGTAATAGTTCATTATACCATCAACAAGAATGATGCATTGGTGCATTGATGTCAATATTTCAAAGTTTTTTCTCATACTTTCGTCCCTTATAGCTTGATAACCCTCAATGATTATGAGCCCAATATTTATTATGTTCATATTTAAAGCAAAATATAGATAATTATTCAAACTCTTCTTCACAAACACCACACTACTGTTCCGGGCAAAACTCCCTGGACACTTGGCTGTATCGGCCAGGTAAGTACTTGAGGATCATTAGCTGAGAGGGACTGCAATTTTGACATATTTGCTCAGATTTTTCTTTTTACTTATGTTTTTTTTCTTTTGTTGTTGTTGTGGTTCAGACATGATAAAGAATGAAAGAAAGTTTGTCCATAACTGTACAATATGACGAATACAACACAAACATTAGCCAGCCAACTTGTTTCTACTTCTACTCTCAACAGCAGATCACCATAAGACTTGTATCATAACCTGGGCGTTAATAATGAGGGTAAGATGATAAATGATAATGATTATTGATGTTTATGATGATATGAAAAGGAAATAACGGATCAATAATAATAATAATAATAATAATAATAATAATAATGACGTTAATGATAATAATAAAAATAATAACATAATAATAATAATCAGAGCAATAATAACAATAATAATAACAATCATGTTAATTATAAAATAACAAGTACAAACACACCTTCACAACCAACAACATCAAAAATACTAAAGATAATACCAATGGAAAGACAACATTGAACCGAAAATACAACATTATGTAAGGCATAGAAAAGGCATAAATTCCCAAACTTCATACACGTATATCACAGTAAGAGCTTCGGAGTTAGTATAAGATGCGGGCTACAGTAGGGAGGCGGCGGCAGCATCCTCAGGGAGATACACAGTGAGATAAGGGTTTGGGAGACTGGAGAAACAATGTGTGTGTGGTGAGACAGCCTGTGTATGTTCTCCGGCATTCTGGTGGGGATTTGGGTACAATGTGTTAGCTTACGACTGTATCCCTGTATTCTGGTGGGGATTTGGGTACAATGTGTTAGCTTACGACTGTATCCCTGTATTCTGGTGGGGATTCAAGTAAAGTTTGTTAGCTTACGACTGCATTCCTGTATTCTGGTAAGGATTTGGGTACAATGTGTTAGCTTACGACTGTATCCCTGTATTCTGGTGGGGATTCAAGTAAAGTTTGTTAGCTTACGACTGCATTCCTGTATTCTGGTAAGGATTTGGGTACAATGCGGTAGCTTACGACTGTATCCCTGTATTCTGGTGGGGATTCAAGTACAGTTTGTTAGCTTACGACTGTATTCCTGTATTCTGGTAAGGATTTGGGTACAATGCGGTAGCTTACGACTGTATCCCTGTATTCTGGTGGGGATTCAAGTACAGTTTGTTAGCTTACGACTGTATTCCTGTAATCTGCCAAGAGTACGAAAGTGAAGGTGAAGTTACTGTATCTCTTCATATACATATCTTTTTTTTAAGTTATCATAATACAATGACATTTAAAATAAACATGAGTCTCTTGACAAATACGCATAACTTATTCTTCTTATTTGTGTAACTCCACGAAATTTAGTACAAATATGGCAAAAAAAAAATTGAAGACGCCATAATTTTTGCATGACCTTACAGTCACTAGTAGCGAAGATCTGCGTTATGAGAATTAGTAATTTTCTCTATGTTACTTCCCGGAGATCTGTTGTCATTATCCTGGATGAAAGCTCAATACTGTTCATGAGATGCACTTTATCACAGTACCTTAACCTAACCTAACCTAACCTAAGCTAGAGAGGTTATCCTAAATATCCCTACTTTACCGAGCATCGATAAGATGATAACAAAATCTTGATTCAATAATAAATAATTCGTTCACAAATGTCGTAATCTAACTTTATCTAGAGAAAAATTGCTGGATGATTGATAGTGAATTCAACACTAATACATTGAACGTTTTCCTTAGATTTTCGGAGAATTTGTTTGTTTGTTTTTTTCGTCGGGCAAACATAATCTCGTCAGGTAATATATTCTAATGATCCAGATTCCATTATCTAAGATATAATAGTGGACTGAGATATGTGTTTCAATTTCGAATAACTGTTTCTGGTAACACGACACCATGATATATATATTGTTTTAAAATCTCTCTTTTAAAAATCTTTGATAAAATTTTCTCTCCCAAGCTTAAGCTTATATTCGGGTAATTCATCAATGATGAAACATCGTAAGGGATAATTCTCTTTTATGGAAGCCGTAATTAACTCTTTCAGTGTCACATTTACGACCTTTGGGGGAAGTCTTTGGTGAACCTTTCAAAATTTGTGTTACTTTAAACAGAGATTTGTGGGCTAATGCCCGTAAAAAATAAAAAGAAAAGGAAAAAAAAGAGGAATATGATCCTCCCAACTTCCTCCTCCCGCGTATTTCGGAGAGACATATTGCATGGTTGGTTATATTAGCACGAAGAGACTAATTATGCGCTTTACTGGATATGTATTAATATCTGGTTATTTTGTCATATTTTTTTCACCATACCCACAAGATCATCAATAACCTATACCTTACTGGGGTGAACAGTCCACACCACGCTGTTTTAACAATGCTATTCTGATCATCCCCGCACCTCCTGTCTCGCATCATGGACGGGATGGTCAGTAATGCTGTTTCAAGTAATGCACAAGTTACAGGCAATTTCCTTTACTACTAGCTTTCCATTGCGGTAATGTTGTATTAGTTAACCTGATTGCCTCATCAAGGGAAGGTGAACTTGATTACCTGTCCCAGCTCGTCTGTGTGTTTTGACAATTCCCTTTAAAATATTTCCTTCTCATTTATTATCATCAATTCTATCCGGTTATCACTGATAGTCTTACGGAGATTTATATTCTAATTAGTGACGGTAATATATCAGTTAACATGGCGGTATACTAGTCATTAAAAGTACTGAAGCTTAAAGTGAATTGAGGTAATAGTACTAATAATAAACTCTTAACACCGGCATATAACACACAATATAGTTAAGTTAGGTTAGGCTAGGCTACATTACGTTACGTTACGTTACGTTATGTTACGTTAGTTTAGGTTTGGTTCTCGTACGTGTCAGGGCTGTAACGAGCAGGATGGTTGTTCGCCGCCCGCTTGCTTGTTCGCGTCCCCCCACTTAGGGGGGTAGATGGAGGTGAGAATATGACTGCTGCCTCGACCCACAGATCAGACACTACCCAGCCGTCAACACAGCTGTACTTACACCCCGCTGTTCGTTCAAATTCTGGTTGTCATCTCATCATAGGTCCTGGACTCGTGGGCTGTTTCCCCAGACCTTCACAAATCGACTGTCATTCTCCGGACACCTACCCCAGCTACTACCGCAGCTGCCACGTCATCGCCACTTACTCCACACCGTCCGGGCCCTTGCGTTTCTCCTGTGTAGCAAGACATCGCCTGCCGGCGCTAAGTGAGGAAGCTGACTTGACCTTCCCCCTGAGAGTGGATCACTGCATTCCAGAACCTTCCCCAGGGCCGCCGCCATAGGAAATATCTGTTCAGTGTTTGATTCCATTAATTGTTTGACTCCCTTAATTGTTTGACTCCATTAATTGTTTGACTCCCTTAATTGTTTGACTCCCTTAATTGTCTGATTCTCATTATTGTTTGACTCCCGTAATTGTTATTTGATGTTTGTGAATGGTGTCAGAGTTTTGTGTTATTTTCATAGCAAAGAGATGTCAATCTCTAACAGTTGTTTGTTATCCCTCGGAAAACTATGGTTCTTGACTTTCCTCTTATAAGATCCTGATTAGGCTGGCAAGGAATTTCTATCCCTAAGTCCCAGGCCTTTACGGTACGATCGGTCATCGTGGTCTTGATGATACCTTAATCTGGTTCCCAAATATACAATAGTTACGAAACATATCGTAGACTCTGTGCATCATCCACTGAATCTTATTGGTGTTGGTATAGTTTTACTTGTAAGGTTTCTTTAATATGCCGCCTTTGTAGAAAATTATTAGCACATTAAGTCTTCTCTAATTTTGTAAGGTAAGTTGACACCTTTATGAGATATCCATTATATTCCTTATCTTCAGTTATTATAGAATGTAATAGCATGTCTTTTCTGCTGATATGTTTGATAATGACGCAGTTATCACAAGCAGTTATCACAACACCCTTGCATCGATGTATTTTAATATAATCTCTCTATATGATAACTACAAATATATAACTTGTTTGATAGAAGAGTTGATAGCCCCAAATACTTATTACATATTCATTCACAGATAAAATGATGTTGGATTTGAAAAAAAAGTAGTCAAGAATCTTTCATTCAGCTTTCCACAACATCTCCATCAAATTCAGGCGAAAACTAGACTCATAGACCTTGTTAAACTAGTTTCTAAACTCCCTTGGAGAGTTTCAAGTCGCTCTAACACTAAGCTGACAAAGTAAAACTCATCTTCACAAAGCTCTTCTCTCATTACCTCTCTCAGACATAAAACTGCGAGAGATGAAAGTATTGCAACAGGGCAGGGAGAGCTTTACAGCGTTGGTCATTGTGGTGTATTGTTCCGCGGGGGGGATACGTGGGTGTGTGTACAAGGTATATAGGACAGGTTGCACCACTCCCATAGAGCTTGTAGTGATAGAAAAAATCTGAGCTTATCTATGGATACGTCACTTGGCTCCGCCCCCTTTGTTCCTCTTATCATCCGTGAAGTCGCGATTCTTAAAATGATCACGATAATATATTTAATTTAGCAATAATAGTTTGTGCTGTAGCTCCGTGCAGGGTTAGGGTGCAAAAACAAAAAAATTGTGTTTTCTCATGCATTTCCATGTCACAAGAAGCTGGTTAGTAGCATGTAAAAGAAAAGACCTCTGGAGCTTCAAGCAAGTAAAGCCTTGGCAGTGTTTAATTAAATTCTATGCATTTTCCATCTGAGTTCTAATTTTCACTTCACTAATGACAAGGTGAAGCTTTCTTTAAAGCCAATTTCACGTTCGACCCTGAATTTGCCAAGGCTGGGAAACAGCATCCTAAATCCCATTTCATATGACAATCACATAAAAGCCTTTTACCATTGGCGACTTTTTGTTGACTTGCAGGAAATAACAGAATAATTTGGGGGAAATAAACGATGTAGATTTTCTATATCTTTTAAAGTGTCCTTTAATTGTTAATGTCAACATATTCTTAAGTTTTTAGATTTGTTGTAAAATTACTTTGGGTTATACAGTGTTTTTGTCTGACAGCGTAATACCATAATAGACTATATACTAAGACCATATCGCTACTGTAGTGTAATTAACAGCACTTTGTTTTGTTGTTTAAATTCTCATGTAATCTAGATTCTTATCACCAAAGCCATATACCTTGCTTGTCGTAAAGCCTCACAAGACAAACTCATTAAACTGAATCAGGATATAGCAGACTGCATATTAGTTGCGCAATATTTTATATACAATCTCATTATTTGTTCTAAGCCATGTAGACTACTGGTCACTCAACTGAACTTAACTTAGCTGATGGTATGTGAGCACCAAGCACAGTTAGGAACTGAACTTACATTTGTATGGTATTGGGGAATACTGGCCTCTTCGCCGTTCGGCTATTTCGGCCGGGCTGAACTTACATTTATCACTCGACGTCTTATATATTTGGCCTCGGGAAGCTGCCAACGATTCCTGTATATCGTATATTTGATAATATATTAATTGTATATTATATATTTATAAAAAAGATACAATTTATTACTTTTCATCCCGTACATTAGGATGAAAAACGATCTCATAATAATGCTTCTGTGTACAGGAAGCCAGATGAACAAAGAGGCGGGGCCAAGTAAAAAAGTTACCAACTAGGATGTTCACCGAGCCGATATGAAGCTACCTATCCCGCCATGTGCGTACTCTACCTTGGTCATATCCTTGATAGTTTCACCAAATGACTTCATCTAGTAATCCTTATGTCATTCATATTATGATTAAAATGGCTCACTTGGGTTTAAAATCAATATGTAATCCGCCACGCAGCTAATCTTTTAAAATAAGACGCCATTGTACCAAGAATTTCAAATTAGCGTATAACAAAGGCATATAAGATTACCAGACCATATACACGAGGTGGTGAGCGTGTGGGCGGCTTAACATATTGACATGCCTACTGACCCTACGTCATACTTAACTTTACCTGTCCTATATTATTGTACCTGGATATCATGAAGAGTAGACACTCCAGCGTATTTCACCTGAATAATTAAACACCGTTCTGCTAACCTAACCACACCTAGTCTAATCTAACCTAACCTAACTTAATCTGTTCTAATCTAACTTAACTTAACCCATCTTAATCTTACCGGTTTGAGAGATTAACCTCTTGAATGTAATGAGTTTGTACCCTTGAGTACGATAACTTAACCCATTAAAGACGATGACTTAACCCTTTTAGTACTATGCATCAATTCAAGTGATTACGTCACCGTACTCAAGGTTTTAAGTCATCGTGTTCATTTTTTGTTTTACGGGGATTAGCCCACCCGGGCACAGGTCACTGACCCACATCGGGACCTGGGAGGCGAAAATGTAATAATAATAATAATAATAATAATAATAATAATAATAATAATAATAATAATAATAATAATAATAATAATAATAATAATACTAATTAAATACAATTAATAATAAAAGTACAAAATTTAAGATAAAATAATCGAATAATAATTATAATAATGATAATAATAATATAAAAAAGATCAAAAGTGAGAAATAATATATGTATGTTGTGTTGTCAAGAATAAGAGAACCAATTGAGACCCTGCAATTGTGAGTAAATGGGGGCAGAAAGACAGATCAGCAACCTAGGACTTGGTCACAAGTTTCGTGTTGCCATATGGCAGCAGGGTCTATCGTTAGACAATACATTATGCTTCCAGTATCTTCCCAGGCGGTAGTACCTCCCTGTTTGGTAGCTGCCTACTACTACCTTCTGCTTCCATTCTCTTTCCTCCCACACTCTCCCTTCACACTCTCCCTTCCTACACTTCTCCCCCCCCATTATACACTCCCCTCCGACAATTCCCCTTCCACACTTCTCCCGACAATTCCCCTCCCTCACTCCCCCTCCCACCCTACCTCCCTCCCTTCCCACACACCCCTCCTTCATACACATCACCCCATCATACACTGCACTCCCACACCCCTCCCACCGTCTCCCCTCTAACACTTTCCCTTCCCACACTCTCCTCCCACACTCTCCTTTCCGACACTCCTCTTTACACTCCCCACTCACACTCCTCCTCCCACACTACCCTCGTCCTTCACACTGACCTCCCACACTCCCCATCACACTCTAATCCCACACTCTCCCTTCCCACACTCTCCCTTCCCACAGTCTCCCTTCCCACACCCAACTCCCACACTCTCCCTTCCCACACTCTCCCTTCCCACACTCCACTCGCACACTCCCTTCTCACCCACACTCCCCTCTCACCTACCTCCCTCTAACCCACACTCCCTGTCTCACCATACCCCTCTCCACACACCTCCTCCTCCCCCACTACCTCGTCCTTCACACTGACCTCCCACACTCCTCATCACACTCTAATCCCACACTCTCCTTCCCTCCACTACACACCTTCTCACCCACACTCCCCTCTCACCCACACTCCCCTCTAACCCACACTCCCCTCTAACCCACACTCCCGTCTCACGCACACTCCCCTCTCACACACACTCCTCTCTCACCCATACTCCTCTCACAGGCTTGTTGATATTGTTGATCGGAGGAGGAAAAGAGATATAGCTTCACTTAACCAGAAAACCAACAGAGACACAAGATCATCCATTATCACACTGAACCGATCTGGACTGACCGATGATATCAACTGGAAATGATATTGGTTCATTAAGTGGATTTTATGTAGACTTAAATGATGATGACATTACTTGTGGTACAACATCTGAGGGATGGTGTGTGTGTGTGTGTGTGTGTGTGTGTGTGTGTGTGTGTGTGTGTGTGTGTGTGTGTGTGTGTAGGGGAGATGCAGCAGCTACCTTACACAAATAGCTTCATTATCAGACTCTCCACACTCGCCGACTCCCCCTTATGTCTACGACTAACCGATCAGTTGGTCGTCGAAACATTAAAGTAAACTGTATCAAAAGATCATGTACTGAATATCTGTGTGACTGTCTATCATCTCTCTAATAAAAGAAAACAGTAATTCATCCTAAAGTAAAATATGTTGATGTCTAAGTGTTCTGATGGATAGTTACAGTAGGTCCCATATGCTTAACTGCCCAATTAACCCAGACTAAATGTAGCTCTAATTTTATGATATAACCCGGAATTAGTAAAAGTATGGACGGAAGAAAAAGACATAATAGTTTGAAGTATTATGCTGTGTTATTATTATTCATGTTACTTAATACCTTATGGACCGAAGATTCGTATTATTTCTACCTTTGAAACTCCGTCGTAGTGAACATTGTCAACCAAAAGACAGGTGTGTAATTAGTGTTTGCTTAAATGGATTGATTGTTTTGTTAATGGGATCACCTGAAGAATCTCAACCTAACTAATGGTATTGCCTACCCATCGGAAATATGGCATCAGAAAAATTGTGACCAAATCCCAGGTTGCTGATCTGACCCTCTGCCACATTTACACACACTCGCAGGGTCTCAATTGTTTCTCTTACGTTAACAACACAACATATATATCCTTTCTTACGCTTAATCTGTTTATTTTTGTCCTTTTCTTTATTTAGTTTTTACTTAATTCATTTGTTATTTTTTCGTCCGCCAGGCCCCGATGTGGGTTGGTGACCTGCGTCCAGGTGGGCTAATCCCTGTTGAAAAAAAAAATAACGAGAATCGACCCAAACATAACCTAACCTGAACAAACTTTAACCTAACCTAACCTAACCTGACCAAACTTTATCCTAACCTAACCACCCAAGTAGTGTTAAGCTGGTTAATCTTTAAACGGTGACATAAGATGAAGTGGAGATTCTGCAGGTGATCCTATAACAGAAATAGATATAAAACATAACAATAAATGCATTAGAATTTACAATTAATTACAAACAGGAATACCTTGGTGCTAATTAATTTATATTAGTTGTAAACAAATAACAAATAATGAGCTCAAACCTAGCACTAGTGTTACGTAATTTAATCAATAACTTTACTGAGTGTAAACAAGTATTTTTGCTTTGCTTTTACTCATAAGTAACAACTACCCGCTTTGATCTGTTCGTCTTGGAGAATGAGCTGAGAGACCTTAATCATCGCCTGTGTCTATTTTATATAGCACTCTGTGGTGAGACTTTAGCTTAGTCTAACACTCTACTTATATATTTTGAATAATAAAACCGTAAAACTACTTCAATTTCGCATAATTTTCTTTCAATACTACTACTACTACTTTTTTTTTTTTAAGAATGGCCTCCAGCCTCGCCCAATAGCCATACCTTCGCCACCATTTTATTACCTGAAAATTAATTATCCTAATACATAAGTAGCTATCCTAGCTGGTTGAGTTAGTTGAGCTGCAGATCTATGCGGCATTCAGTGACTGTTGCCTCATAGTCAATATCTGTAGCTGTTATCGGCTTTGGGGCCGATGCTCTCGTTCTCCTAAGGCAGAGCAAAGCAGACCTAAGGAGAGAGAAGGATAGTCGACATCTCATCCAGGCTGTAATATAACTTCTGGGCTGCTGCTTCTGTTCAGATAGCACCTCCGCAAGTCTGGCATAGAAGCATCTTGCACTTGGTCCCATCCCACCAGAGGTTGTGAACACCAGAGGAGTGAAGCTGCCTTGATCACCTTTCTGAATTCTCTCCCCGTATGCCCTTATCTTTTCGTTTTCGTTCCTCCTGTGTGCAGCATCGAGAGCTAAGTTACGGTGACATGCGGCCATGGAATCGAAAATCCTGATGTTGAAGAAGGCTCCCTGTCCCCGCGTGCAGAATCCTCGAGCACTGACGTCAACACGGGCTTCGTTGGAAGTGTTTCAATTCTATGTTGGAAAATCTCACCGTCCAATGGAAGGAGGGTCGATTCTACCCTGACATCACGGCAGATTTCCTTCAACATATTTGTTGTGAGGTCCCTTACTTCGTCATGCCTCATGCATATGAAGCCCTCTTTCTTGCACACCATGGCGTGATCGACGTCATAGGAAGAGCCACACACGCATTGGGAGGGCAAACCTTCTATTGGCCTACCGTACCTTAGAGCAATGGCATCTTTAAATTCTTGTTTATTGAGACTGAAACAATTTTCCCTTATCGGTAACGTAGTTAAACCAGTTCGAGGAGCCCACCTCCTGCGCTATAGCTACTTTTATTTCTTTCAAATTCTCTGGTACTTGTCGCATCAGTTGCTGCAACTTATCACTTTGGCCGTGTTGTCGTTCTGTCGTATTGGACCTTCGAATCTTGTTTACTTCACTGGTGTCCACCTCACCTGTTGCGTTCTGAGCTATAATGTAGTCAGTGAGGGCTGCCGTGAGCCTTACTGAGTTTTGATGTTTGGTGGCAGCAATCTCCTCTGGATTGGTCAAGCCCATTCCTCCCAGTCTCGGTCGTAGTGCAAGGAGTGATCTTTCTGCTGGGGTTAAGTGAAGGTGTTTTTTCTAATTTGGGAATGAAATTAACGCTGATAGCTTCTTACAGAGGGTGGAGGAGGGGTCTGATATCAGGGATAGTGCGCATCAGGTAGTTCCAGCAATGCTTGACTTCATGGGTGAATGCTGCAAAAGCCTCATGTGGCTCTGTGTTAGCAATATCAGACAGAGCTTGGATTTCTCTAACCCACTCATTCACCTTTCCCGTTACGTACTCGGTCTTGAAGTCCGTCGTGCCTATTACTGCGCCTAGGTGTCTTTGGCCATCCTTTGTTATTTTGATCTCACTTCCACCGAACACCTCCATTGTCCGTTGATAAAGTTCTGGCTTCACAATGAGGAAGGACTTGCTGGCGTTTGAGTGGTACCCAATTTGTGGACCTCGTGATGTTACCAGGTCCCACCACTTATTGATGTCCACTTTTCCGGCTCCTGTAAGGTCGCCAGCATACACCACTTGCTTGACCTCGGTTGTTTCAAATTTTATTGTGTGTTGGAGCACGGATAGGTCTATTGCGTACATTGCCATTGCAACACGGTCCCCCTGCGTTGTTCCCTCGGTTGACTGTATGATGGTATCACCTCTTAGAGCCTTAGTATTTACTATATAGAGGTCTGGTCGATTCCTATAGGTGTTTTCAACATACATTGCAAAGCTTGGACACTTGATCTTGATGTTACTACTACTACTATTATTCTTTTATCATAGCCTCCACCCTTCCCCAATAGCCACACTTTTCTTACTTTAATATTAAATATCCTAATGCAAAATAAGCTAACCTAACAAACTTTAACCTAACCTAACCTAACCGAACGTAATTAAGCTGCAGATCGATGTGGCATTCAGTGACTGTTGCCTCATAGTTAATATCTGCAACTGTTGTTGAATTAGGGGCCAAAGATCTGGTTGCCTGACGCAAAGCAATGCAGATCTATGTAGAGAGAAGGACAGTCGACATTTCAACCATGCTGCAACGTAGGTTCTGGGCTGTTGCTTCTGTTCTGGTAACACCTCCGGCAGTCTTGCATAGAAGCATCTTGCACTTGGTCCCATCTCGCCAGAGGTTGTGAACGCCATGAAGCTACCTTGATCTACATTCTGAATTCTTTTTGAGGACGCCCTGTTCTTGTCGTTCTCGTTCCTCTTGTATCCAGCCTCGAAAGGAAGGTTACGGTGATAGGCTGCCATGGGGTCGAATATCCTAACGTCAAAGAAGGCTCTCTGTCCCCGCGTCCAGAATCCTCGAGCGCTGACGTCTACGCGGGTTTTGTTGGATGTGTTGGAAGTACTGTATTGGAGATTCTTACCTTCCAATGGAAGGAGGGTCGGTTCCACCATACCGTCGTGACAGATTTTCTTCAGCATATTTGCTGTGAGTTTCCTTACTTCTTCATGCCACATGCATAGGAAGCTCCCCTTCTTGCACACCATGGCGTGCTCGATGTCGTAGGATGAGCCACACACGTAGTGGGTGGGCACACCTTCTACTGGTCAACCATGCCTTACAGCAATGGCACCTGTACATTCTTGTTTGTTAAGGCTGAAACCTTTTGCCTTTATCGGTAACATAGTTAGCCAGTTCGAGGCGCTCACCTCCTGCGCTATAATTACTGGGTTTTTTCTAGTTCTCTGAGAACTGCTGCATCAGTTGTTGCAGTTTATCACTTTGGGTGTGCTGCCGTTCTGTCGTAATGGACCGTCGAATCTTGTTTAATTCGCTGGTATCCAACTCACTTGCTGCATTCTGAGCTATTATGTGCCCAGCGAGGGCTGCCGTGAGCTTGACAGAGTTCTGATGTTCTGTAGCGGCAAGCTCCATTGGATTAGTCATTCCCATTCCTCCCAGTCTCGGTGGTAGTGCAAGTAGTGACTTTTCTGCTGGGGTTATATAATGGCTTTTCACTACTGTTGGGATAAAAGTTTCCCTGGTGGCCTCTTCTGGAGGGTGGAGGAGGGGTCCGATATCGGGGATGGTGCGCATCTAATATACTATAGTACTAGGCGTGTGTCTGTCTGTCTGTTTGTCTGTCTGTCTGTCTGTGTGTGTGTCTGTTCTGGGCAGCCGAAATGGCATAATCGTTTTTCATCAAACTTGGTGGAAAAATAAAGAAAAATTCGTAGCGTGGAACAAACCTGGTCCCATACCGATGGTTTCTTTAGGAAGCCATTACATAACCATTTTATTTACGCTGGAAAACGATGCAAGTCTACGGACTTGGCGCAACCTCATTCGCTGTACGCTGTCAGCCCACGATTGCAGTTATCGTACGGCTCCCTCCTCCTCCCCCCACTTTTTTCTTAGCCTACTTTTTTTTTAATGTTGTTTGGGTTAGTAAAGGAAGGGAGATGAGTAAATAGAAGAATAAAGAAGGGGAAACAGAAAATAGTTAGAGATAACAGGTGGGGGAAGCTGAGTTTCATCATGGGTCTGGATGCGCAGCTTCAACATTACCAGACGACCTTACAGCTACAGTGTATACTTATTCCTATGGGTGACTGTATATGGAAAAGGAGAAAAGATAAAAAGATAATAACAGGAATGTACGGAGAAGATGACTACAATAGACACAGGGTGAATATAGACAGTGAAACAGACAGGAGGTTGACAAAAATAGACAGATTCATACATGCACAAATAGACAATATGGCAACTAACATGACAGACAGACAGCTGACTGACTGGTTCACATTAGACAAACAGGCAGACACACGCCGACAACGGATAAGACAGACAGATTTGATGACACAAAGAGTACAAACGGGCTTACATTCAAACACCACGCAGACGAACAGATAGTTGATGCATATGTTCTGGGTATCAAGTTCTATCTACAGGAGCGAACACAAACACCTGTAGAGTTTTCGTAGGTTCTATTTACTGGATAAACAGATATGTACACAAGGGAGGTGGCGCTCCTTACTCTGTCTGGGGGGTCAACTAGCCTCTAGGCGACATGTGGCAAGTGATACACTAACAGCTCCCATATGTCGCCAGGCACATTAATTAAGCGTGTGGGACATGGTAAATACATTGCCACACGCTGCTAGTTAGGCAGAATAAATAGTGTATATAAATGGAGCACATACATAATATACATACATAATATACATACAGCATACATAATATACATACAGTTGGGATGGCAATAGACAGGACGGATAGTCTTGAGACAGATTAGAAGGCATTTATAAACAAGAATAACACCAAATTGACCATAGCTGCGTCAGTGAGGATAGGAGGTCTTACACCCACCAGTGTAAATAATAAGATGCATTGAAAACTAACACCCTCACGTGGAAAGAACATCGATGGTCGGTCAGTCATGCGAGATGGGCCTAAAACTGACTAACGTAGATGATGACTATGATGACTTAACACAGGTGATGACTTAAGCAGATGGTGACTTTTCTAACCAGAATCAAGGTCACTTCTCTTCATAATATAATTTATCTCGGAATGATCATCGGTGATTCATAATAATTTTTTCATATATGATTTTAACCTCTCCTTATGGCGAATATTTCTTTAACAAATTATTCTAACCTTTATTCTATTCCTTCTTATAGTATATTAGATACTGTAAGTATCACGACCACGACCATGATTATAACAACCATAACCATGATTATAACAACCACGACCATGATTATAACAACCATGACCATGATTATAACAACCATAACCATGATTATAACAACCACTACCATGATTATAACAACCACTACCATGATTATAACAACCACGACTATGATTATAACAACCACGACTATGACTATAACAACCACGACCATGATTATAACAACCACGGCCATGATTATAACAACCACGACCATGATTACAACAACCACGACCATGATTATAACAACCACGACCATGATTATAACAACCACGACTATGATCATACAACCACGACTATGACCATGATTATAACAACCACGACCATGACAACCACGACTATGATTATAACAACGACTATGATTATTATAACAACCACGACTATGATTATAGATTATAACAACCACGACCATGATTATAACAACCACGACCATGATTATAACAACCACCATGATTATAACAACCACGACCATGATTATAACAACCACGACATGATTATAACAACCACGACCATGATTATAACAGGACCATGATTATGATTATAACAACCGACTTTGATTATAGCAACCACGACCATGATTATAACAACCACGACCATGATTATAACAACCACGACCATGATTATAACAACCACGACCATGATTATATCAACCACGACCATGATTATAACAACCACGACCATGATTATAACAACCACGACTATGATAACAACCACGACCATGATTATAACAACCACGACCATGATTATAAACCACGACCATGATTATAACCACGACCATGATTATAACAACCACGACCATGATTATAACAACCACGACCATGATTATAACAACCACGACTATGATTATAACGACCACGACCATGATTATAACAACCACGACCATGATTATAACAACCTCGGTAAACTGTACCATCGGTCTCGCCACGGGGAACGAAGGGCCCACGATCACTTGTCATTTAATTCTGATGATGCTTGACTCCATGGGTGGATGCCGCTGATGCACCATGTGGCTCAGTTTTAGCAATATCAGACAGAGCTTGGATTTCCTTCTCCCACTCATTTACCTTTCTTGTCACGTACTCGGTCTTGAAATCATTCGTGCCTGTCACCGCACCTACTTCTATTATCATGACAGCTGCTGTTGCTGCTGCTGCTGCTGTGAATTAAATAGAGACGAGGTACAACACCGACAGCATGTTTACACTGTTTTCATCCCTATTGACGTTATTGTAAACTAATTAATATAAACTGGTCTGTTTAAACTCATTTAATGTAACCCTCTTAGTTGAAATATATAGACCTGAGTTTATCAAACGAAAACAAAAAATACAGAAAAACGATAATATCGGTACTTATGAACGACTCTTGCAAGAGCATAAGCAAAGAAGTGTCAGGAGTACTAACATGACCACAGTCTTTGTTTTGATGTAATCCCCCCCCTCAACACACACACACACACACACACACACACACACACACACACACACACACACACACACACACACACACAAACAAACACGCACATATAAGGCGGATCAGTTTAGCTCTAATACGCAGCTGAAGAGATTGAAGCAAGATGGCGGACTTCATTTAGGGATTTTTTATGTTTTAAAGTTCATTTAACGCTCTCAGGCGTGAGTATCAAGGTGAAAAATGTATAATTTCTCTCCCTGACGTGTTACCACCCACTTGCGATACGACCTACAGTAATTAGGTATCCCGTAGTAACACTGAGGAGAGGCCAGGGTCGTGGTTTCACTCGGTAAATGGAAGCTTATGAGGTGGAGCTTAATTAAGTTCATCGGTTCGCTTTTAAGACTAATTAATGAAACGAGAGTATGAGGAAGTTAGTAGTGAGAGAGAAAGGAGAGAGAGAGAAATGGAAAACAAGAGATGAAGAGAGAGAGAGGAGGAGACAGAAGCAAGATAGATATGGTGAAAGATAAAATGAGAAAGAAAACACAGACATAGGACGACAGAGGTAAAGAGAAAGAAAAAAAAAGGAGAGTAACCTCCATTAATATCCCTAGCCACTCACTCAAGGACGTTTCTGATCCTTAAAAATGCAAATGGCTGAGAATTTTGGAAAAAAATTCCTACATTTTTTTAATATGCCTGTAAATTCAAATAGTTTCGATTGATATGATTACGAAATCTCTCTCTCTCTCTCTCTCTCTCTCTCTCTCTCTCTCTCTCTCTCTCTCTCTCTCTCTCAAACACACACACACATACACTGGAAGCTCATTAAGGTTCAGATTTGCCTTAATTAAACACAAACTATTTCTCCCCTCATTAATATTTCAATAGGTGTAAGCCAGGTTAATTGTGTTAAAGCCCTAAAGGGTTAAGTGATAGTGCATCTGATTTACCTTAAGCTACGACACAAAGATTAATTCTCAAAGATCTTAGAATAAAATTTCTCTCTTAACTAATACTGTTACAACTAATCTGCCTTATTCACTTAAAATCATTGGAAGAAAGACGAATTCACAAAGGTTCTTAACTTAAATATTTCTCCTTAACTGGTGATGTGATTGGACAACTAATCACTTCAGCAGCTGTATAAACATGGCGACGCTTATGAAACCACATTTACACTGAGATTCTACCATGTGATTTTTCATATTTCCACTTATGATAAAAAATAACGAAAGACTTTTTTATAAACTGATGGAAGGTTGTTGTTGTTGATGTTGTTGTTATCGCCAATCAGAACCTGTTAGTATTAACCAATCACAGCCTATCAGTATTTTTGGTGTTCTTTATGTTTTTCATTAAAGTAGATGCCTTAATTACCGGGGTCCATAAATATTGATAACATTATTGACAACTAAGCCTTCGGTACACAAGGAAGCAGCGTGGCCAACACTGTACTTGATAGTTCTTCCCCAAACTGTAAAGTCAGTTACCCATCTACACCTGGTGAGCTTGAAGAGCCACGGGATTGAACCAACGACCCTCTGGACAAGAACGAGTGCAACCTGTCTTAGTTTTCAATTTTGATAGAATTCTTTCTAACCCTACTTTCCAACCCCCTGATCTAAACGCTGCCACGCTATTGGCTGAACCTCTCCCAAAAACAAATCTCGCTTCCACCAATCATCATCATTTGTCCTTGATGGTGTTCGGGCCACTGAGGAATACTTCGAGTTGATCAATGAATTCCCTCTTTATTTCAGCTCTCTTGATCCCGGGCTCGAATCCTCTTGAGATAGGTTCGATCTTCTACTTAAAAAGGTCTCGTGTCAGACTCACTTTTGATGTTTACTACTTATACTCGTACCAAGATGGAAGCGGGTGGTGGTGGTGGTGGTGATACAGTGGTAGAGTGGTGGTGGTGGTGCAGGTGGAGGTATGGTGGTGGTGGTGGTATAGTGGAGGTATAGTGGTGGTGGAGCTAGTGGTGGTGATACAGTGGTAGAGTGGTGGTAGTGGTGGTGGTAGTGGTGGGAGAGTGGTGGTGGTGGTGGTGATACAATGGTAGAGTGGTGGTGGTAGAGTGGTGGTGGTCTGGGAGAGTGGTGGTGGTGGTGGTGGTGGTGGTGGTGGTGGTGATACAGTGGTAGAGTGGTGGTGGTAGAGTAGTGGTGGTGGTGGTGATGCTGGTGGTAAGTGGTGGTGGTGGTGATGCTGGTGGTGGTAGAGTGGTGGTGGTGGTGGTGGTGGTAGAGATGGTGGTGGTGGTGGTGGTGGTGGTGATGCTGGTGGTAAAGTGGTGGTGGTGGTGGATGCTGGTGGTAAAGTGGTGGTGGGTGGTGATGCTGGTGGTAAAGTGGTGGTGGTGGTGGTGGTGGTGGTGGTGGTGGTAGAGTGGTGGTGGTAGAGTGTTGCTGGTGGTGGTGGTGGTGGGTGGTAAGTGGTGGTGGTGGTGGTGGTGGTGGTGGTGGTGGTGGTAGTAAAGTGGTGGTGGTGGTGGTGGTGGTGGTGGTGGTAAAGTGGTGGTGGTGGTGGGTGATGCTGGTGGTAAGTGGTGGTGTGGTGGTAGTGGTGGTGGTGATAGAGTGGTGGAGTGGTGGTGGTGGTAGAGTGGTGGTGGTGGTGGTGGTGCTGGTGGTGAAGTGTGAGTGGTGGTGGTGGTGGTAGTGGTGGTGGTGGTTGATGGTTGTGGTAGAGTGGTGGTGGTGGCGGTGGTGGTGGTGGTTAGTGGTTGTGGTGAATGGTGTGGTGGTGGGGTGGTGGTGGTAGCGGTGGTGGTGGTGGTGGTAGTGGTGATACAGTGGTAGAGTGGTGGTGGTAGTGAGATTGGTTGGTGGTGGTAGATTGGTGGTGGCGGTGGTGGTGGTGGTTAGTGGTTGTGGTGGAGTGGTGGTGGTGGTGGTGGTGGTAGCGGTGGTGGTGGTGGTGTGGTGGTGATACAGTGGTGCAGAGTGGTGGTGGTGAGGCGGAGTGGTGGTGGTGGTGATGCTGGTGGTAAAGTGGTGGTGGTGGTGATGCTGGTGGTGGTGGAATGATGGTGGTGGTGGTGGTGGTGGAATGGTGGTGGTGATACAGTGGTGGGAGTGGTGGTGGTGGTGGAGTGGTGGTGGTGGTGGTGGTGGTGGTGGTGATGCAGTGGTAGAGTGGGGTGTGGTAGAGTGGTGGTGGTGGTGGTGGTGGTGGTGGTTGGTGTTTGTGTTGGTGGGGAGTGGTGGTGGTGGTGGTGGTGGTGGCGGTGGTGGTGGTGGTGAGTGGTGAAGGTGGTAGAGTGGTGGGTGGTAGAGTAGTGGTGGTGGTGATGATGCTGGTGGTGAAAGTGGTGGTGGTGGTGATGCTGGTGGTGATAGAATGATGGTGGTGGTGGTGGTGGTGGGAATGGTGGTGGTGATACAGTGGTGGAGTGGTGGTGGTGGTAGAGTGGTGGTGGTGGTGGTGGTGGTGGTGGTGGTGGTGGTGGTGATGCTGGTGGTAAAAGTGGTGGTGGTGGTGGTGGTAGTGGTGGTGGTGACAGAGTGGTAGAGTGGTGGTGGTGGTAGAGTGGTGGTGGTGGTGGTGGTGGAGAGTGTTGGTGGTTTGGTGGTGGTGGTGGTGGTGATGGTGGGTGGTTTGCTGGTGGTAAAGTTGTGGTGGTGGTGGTGGTGGTGGTGATACAGTGGTAGAGTGGTGGTGGTGGTAGAGTGGTGGTGGTGGTGGTGGTGATGCTGATGG
>NW_024730668.1:15219905-15297405 GCF_018991925.1 Homarus americanus | reverse complement strand
GGCAGAGTGGTGGTGGTGATCAGTGGCAGAGTGGTGGTGGTAGAGTGGTGGTGGTGGTGGTGGTGGTGGTGGTGGTGGTAGTGTTGGTGGTTGTGGTGGTGGTGGTGGTGGATGCTGGTGGTAAAGTTGTGGTGGTGGTGGTGGTAGTGGTGGTGGTGACAGTGGTAGAGTGGTGGTGGTGGTAGAGTGGTGGTGGAGGTGGTGGTGATGCTGGTGGTAAAGTGGTGGTGGTGGATGGTGGTGGGTGGTGGTGGTGGTGGTGGTGATGCTGGTGGAAAGTGGTGGTGGTAATGGTGGTGGTGGTGGCAGAGTGTTGGTGGTAGAGTGGTGGTGGTGGTGGTGGTGGTGGTGGTGGTGGTGGTAAAGTGGTGGTGGTGGTGGTGGTGGTGGTGGCAGAGTGGTGGTGTTAGAGTGGTGGTGGTGGTGGTGATGCTGGTGGTAAAGTGGTGGTGGTGATGGTGGTGGTGGTAGAGGTTGGTGGAGAGTGGGTGGTGGTGGTGTAGTGGTGGTGGTGGTGATACAGGGAGGTGGTGGTAGACTGGTGGTGGTGGTGGTGGTGGTGGTGGTGGTAGAGTGTTGGTGGTTGTGGTGGTGGTGGTGGTGGCAGAGTGGTGGTGGTGGTGATGCTGGTGGTAAAGTGGTGGTGGTGGTGGTGGTAGTGGTGGTGGTGATAGAGTGGTAGAGTGGTGGTGGTGGTAGAGTGGTGGTGGTGGTGGTGGATGCTGGTAAAGCAGGTGGTGGTGGTGGTGGTGGTGGTGATGCTGGTGGCGGTGGTGGTGGTGGATGCTGGTGGGGTATGGTGGTGGTGGTGGTGGTAGTGGTGGTGGTGATACAGCGGTAAGTGGTGGTGGTAGAGAGTGGTGGTGGTGGTGGTGGTGTGGTGTGGTCGAGTGGTTGCAGAGTGGTGGTGGTGGTGGTGGTGGTGGTGGTGGCGGTGGTGTGGCGGTAGTGGTGACAGTGGCAGAGTGGTGGTGGTAGAGTGTGGTGGTGTGGTGGTGGTGGCGTGGCAGAGTGGTGGTGGTGGTGGTGGTGATAGTGGAAGAGTGGTGGTGGCAGAGATCAGTGGTGGTGATTGAAAGTGGCAGAGTGGTGGTGGTGGTGGCAGAGTGGGTGGTGGTGGTGGCAGATGGTGGCGGTGGCAGAGTGGCAGGTGGTGGCAGAGAGGGGTGGTGATGGTAGGATGGTGGTGGTGGTGGTGGTGGTAGCAGATATGGTGTGGTGGCAGATGGTGGTGGCTGCAGATGGTGGTGCAGAGCAGTGGTGGCAGGTGATGCTGGGTGGTGGTGAGCGGTGGCAGATGGTGGTGGTGGTGGTGGCAGAACGGTGGCAGTGGTGGCATGGTGGTGGTGGTGGCAGAACGGTGGTGGTATGGTGGTGGTGGTGGCAGAGGTGGTGGTAGAGTGGTGAGTGGTGGTGGTGGCAGAGTGGTGGTGGTGGTGGTGGTAGAGTGGCAGGTGGCAGAGTGGTGGTGGTAGAGTGGTGGTGGTGGTGGCAGAGTGGGTGGTGGTAGAGCGGTGGTGGCAGAGTGGTGGTGGTGGTGGTGAGTGGTGGTGGCAGAGTGGTGGTGGTGGTGGTGGTAGATGGGTGGTGGTAGAGTGGTGGTGGTGGTGGAGAGTGGTGGTGGTGGTAGTGGAGAGTGGTGGTGGTGTATGAGTGAATCAGATACAGTGGTTCAATGGTGGCAAGTGGTGGGGTGGTAGAGTAATGGTGGTAGAGGGTGGTGGTGGTAGAGTGGGTGGTGGGTAGAGTGGTGGTGGGTGGTGGTAGAGTGGTGGTGGTGGTAGAGTGGGTGGGTGATGGGCTGGTAGAGTGGTGGTGGTGGTAGAGTGGTGGTGGTGGTGGTAGGAGTGGTGGTGGTGGTAGTGGTGGTGGTAGGGGTGGGTGGTGGTGATCAGTAATGTGGTGATACAGTGGCACAGTGGTGGTGGAGTGGTGGTGGTGGTGGTGGTGGTGGCAGAGGGGTGGTGGTGGTGGGTGGTAGAGTGGGTGGTGGTGGTGGCAGGAGATGGGTGGTGGTGGCAGAGGGGTGGTGGCAGATGAGTGGTGGTGGCGGAGAGAGGTGGTGGTGGTGATGTGAGGGTGGTGGCAGATATGGTAGTGGTGGTGGGAGCAACGGTAAGATGCAGAGTGGGTGGTGGTGGTAGTGGTGGTGGTGGTGGTGGGTGTGGCAGAGTGGTGGTGGTGGTGGTGGTGGTGGTGGAGGCAGATAGTGGTGGTGGTAGCTGTGGTGGTGGTGGTGGGTATGGCAGGTGACAGTGGTAGTGTTGGTGGAGTAATGGTGGTGATGTGGTAGAGTGGTGGTGGTGGGTGGTGGTGGTGGTTAGGCAGGTAGTGGTGGTGGTGGTGGGGTGGTGAGCAGTGGTGGTGGTGATCAGGTGGCAGATGGTGGTGGGTGACAGTAGTAGAGTGGTGGTGGTGTGGTAGAGTGGTGGTGGTGGTAGCGGTGGTGGTGGTAGTGGTGGTGGTAGAGTGGTGGTGATGCAGTGGTGGTGGTGGTGGTGGTGGAACAGTAGAGTGGTGATGGTTTAGAGATCGTACGCTATCATCCTCGGATTAACTTCTTTATACACATTACATCTTGAAGATGTTGCCTGAGTCACAGATCTGCGAACATTTACCCTAGCAGTAATCGCATCTTTGTTTTCATTTCTTATCAAGTCTTATTATCCGTTTGGTGTATCAGTAATTTATTGTATTATATGTACTGAATACAAAATAATATGGATATATTCTAATATAAACATGTTAAGTATATTATATTATAATCATCATCATCGGATAATTACTCATTCTAGCAGGAGAGAAAACAAAAGGTTAGTTTTGGTTGGCGTTCGCCATGCAACACACACAGGCCATGAACGATACTACCCCTATCAACTACCACACAGCTGTATAGACACAAACATATATTTTGTTCCTCTACAAAGCTTGTGAATATAAATTATTGTAATCTGCGTATTATTGGTTCCCAATGTCTATATAGAAATAATACATCACTTTAGAAGGACAAATTAATTTATTTTCACGCTATGCTTAATACCTTTGCCAATGTTTCAATACTTGCATACAATTTCTTGGACATAAAAACACAAGGTCACGAATAAACTCCTGCCTAAGCCTGCAATTTTCACTGGGCGTGGACGAGGTTCAGGAGATGATGGCTGGTCCTCTCGTCTGCTGGTTGCTAGGTGTAGTGACCTGCCGCCCAGGAAGGGTAAAAGGGTTATGTGCTCACCGCCAGTGTATCATGAACATGTGGACGTAACTGTACACAAACACACACAAACACACACACACACACACACACACACACACACACACACAAACACTGAAACAACCACACAAACACACTTACATAAAAATATACAAAACAAACACACAAAAAACAACTGAGACAAACAAAACACATATTTATAGTACTAAGTTTATTTTTATTTTAGGAAATAAAAAAATAAAATGCAGTCAATAAAAACGCCAAAAGAAAAAATCATAAACGGATCTCAGTGTAATTGGGAGGGTAGCGTGCTTGTGTGCCATTACTACCTGGGCAAAAATGGGCTGGCGTGTGGGTAATTAACGTTACTGAGTGGTGGTCAGCACTTCAGAGATACCTGCTCATTTTAATTATTCGTTGCCATGTCACACACACACACACACACACACACACACACACACACACACACACACACACACACACACACACACGAGGTTGAGAGTGAGAGAGAGACAAAGGCCTCGGGTTCGCAATGCAGGAATTAGTGGTGTTTGTGTGTCAAGAGATAAAGGCCATTTTGTAAAATTCAGAAACGAGAAAATTGGTTCTTTTACATTAATAAAAAACCAAACACAAATATATCCTGATCAGCACTCTGGTTTTGAAAGATATTTTCTTCCACGGGATCAATGTCAAATTTTTCCACATTCTTAGGTTACTTGACCTAAATCGTGTAATCATTGCAACGACAGGGTAACCTGCATGCTCAAGCTCAACATAAAGTTAACAAGATCTGTTGTATATATAGACATCAAAGTCATAAAAAATGGCTGTTTCAAGTTTACCAGCCTGCTTAGTATGACAACCTGACTTTCATGAGGATATAGATATTCTTATTTTTGTTAGTACTCTATTTTACTGCAATGGCTATTTCATCTAATGATATCACAGCTAACCTTTCGCGAGTGGCAAGTCAGATTTGTCTCATGAGACAGCACAGAGTGTAAGAGATACCAGGTTCTACGCAAATTCTTGCCTGTTCATTAAGCGTTGTTTACCGAAGGAATTTTTAGTTCTCAGATATTTATTACATTTGGGACTCATGCTTCAAATTTATAGCGTCAGACAGTGGTGTGCACACAAATGGGCCCGGGTAAGCCTGGGTCAACTTGTGCAGGGCGAAACGCACGCAGGGGATCATCTGACGTTACCCTGCCTGCCTCGAACCTCGCTCGCGCCGCCCGACTTCACAGACGGTCAGGGACAAGCTCTCACCTCACGACGCCCCAAAACGGCGAAGGCAGCAAGTCTCCACTAAGCGTCTGGATGATCCAGCGTTAATATATGCTTTCAGAGAACAGCTCGAACATGGGCTGATAAATAACCCGATAACAAACAACCAAAATCCCAGTGTCGAATGGGATATTCTCGACACTGTCATGACAAAAATCTGCAGAGACCCTCGGCCAGATCGAAAAAATACACCAGGACTGGTTGGATGAAATTGACCTGGCAATACAAGTAATCGACGATGATAAACGTGCTGCTTTAACTGACTGGCAGAACAACCCTCAGTCTCGAACCAAAGCTGATACCTTCCGCAAGAAGAAAGCGGAGGCCCAGCGGGAGCTTCGCAATCTAAGGAACGACTGGTTTAAAAATAAAGCATGTGAAACACAACAATGCAGATCAGCACAAGATGCAAATTTTTCAATTCCACTAAATCATTTTATAAGCCAATCACTCATACAGCCCCTCACTCAACAGACGGAACTCTCTAATTAGTGACGATGAAAGGATCCTTCAGCACTAGAATGAGTACTACCATTCACTGCTATGCCGAAAGCACCGATGTGGATGTCCCTCAGCATCCAGAGCTGAACCACCTCAGCTATCCTCCATCCCACGATAAGGTAGCTGCTGCCATCAAACAGTTGAAATAAAACTGAGGACCTGATGGAATCCCAGCCAAGATGCATAAAGCAGTAGGACCTCTGCTTACCAATCGTCTCCACTATCTCCTGGAGAATATACGAGAAAAGGAGAAAATCCCCCAAACTCTTAGAGACGCCTCCATCATCAATATTTATAAAAACAAGGTAGATCGGTCAGACTGTGGCAACTACCGCGGCGTCTCATACTGTCCATAGCTCCAACGCCAGAGTCCTCCTAAACGAACTTCTTCCTCAGGCGGGAAACTTCATCCAAGAATCTCAATGTGACTTTAGACAATCACGTGGCACCACTGACATGATCTTTGCTGCCCGTCAGTTACAGGAAAAGTGCAGAGAAGAGCGTCGTGACCTGTGCATTGGTTTCATCGACTTAAGCATGGTCTTCGACTAGGTCAACAGGGGAGCCCTCTGGCTGACCCTTAGCTGTTTTGGCTGCCCACCAAAATTCATCGCCATTGTGAGGCAACTTCACGATGGCATGAACATTTGAGTGTCCTGCAAAATGGTACCAAGGTGATTCTTCCCATCCAAGCAGGAGTAAAACAAGGGTGTGTACTTTTTGTGGAAGTGCTTCTCAGCCAGAATGCAAAAAGTGTACTGTTACATAATTGGCGAATGGATCATTTCATTGACAAATAATATACAAGAAACATAAGTGATACAAATATGATATATAACTAGGTGGGGAGAAGGTCATGCTACAGGGCATTTCAACATAATGACTGTGCAAAGGGTAAGATTGGCTGGGAGAACACACTGGTTTACTACGAGTTGTTGATATTTTTACATAGTTGGGACTGGGCTGTTCTTATAGCGATTAGTACGTGCTCGCACGGGCTGGATGCGTTTGGGGTGTCGAACAGAAATTCGCGGACGAGGGATCTCAGGTGGAAGCAGGAGCCGGTATCGAGGATGGTGCAGAAGCTTCTCACCAAATTTGCAGTTGAGATCGTGGTGATGGTCAGAGAGAGCCGAGAGGGTTAGTGTGTTGAGGGCTTCTTGATATGTAGAGTAGGAAGGGAGGAGACTAATCTTGCATGCCCTCTTCTGCACTTTGTCTACATGTTTACGTTGAGTGCCATTTAGGGAGGAAGACCAGGTAGGGGAGACATAAGTAAGCTTAGGTAGTATGAATAGTGAGTAAGCACTGGGCCTTGGGTGCAGGAACTCTGGGGGTCTTGAGTCGGCAGAAGAGGTGGAACCGAAAACTGAAGGATTTGACAACTTCACTGACGTGAGTTTTCCAATTTAGTTTATTATCTATAGTGGCGCCGAGGAGCTTGGTGGAGTCTACAACCTGGGTGTGTTGGGCCCAAAGTAATGGAGGGAGGTGGGAGAAGGTCAGAGGAGAAGTTGATGTGCATAACCATGGTTTGTGTGTGCCTGTGTATTTCTGCGTGTGTATGTGATATATATGTATAATAATTGACGGTTTATTGAAAAAGTTCTGCAGCCCGAAGGCTGAAAATATACATTGGACATAAATGACTTATTACATACATTGGTGGTTTAACAAAAGCCTTCATTAGAGAAAGGTAAAGAAACATACAGTGAACATACAGATTAATGTAGGTGTTGAACAGCAAACTCGTAGTGTAGTAATTCCCTCACAGATGGTGTTATGAGGGGCCTGACGTGGTGCAGTAATTCCCTCACAGATGGTGTTATGAGGGGCCTCACGTGGTGTAGTAATTCCCTCACAGATGGTGTTATGAGGGGCCTGACGTGGTGTAGTAATTCCCTCACAGATGGTGTTATGAGGGGCCTCACGTGGTGTAGTAATTCCCTCACAGATGGTGTTATGAGGGACCTCACATGGTGTAGTAACTCCTTCACATATGGTGTTATGAGGGACCTGACGTGGTGTAGTAATTCCCTCACAGATGGTGTTATATGAGTGAGGTGTGGTCCCAGGCCTTTCTATCGTAGACGGATTAACACATGGCTGGTTTTTGGGTCTCACGGGCCGTTATCACTGGGTACCAGGGACCTCACTGTGTGAAGGTTAACTTGGGTACGACTGTTGCTGTTGAGTTGTTCTCACTGACTTAAGCACTTTTCACCACTGTTCACCTCTGTTTAACACTGGTTCCATTCCTTTCCTAAGTGAAATAGTAACTTCTGGCGAGAACTTGTTGATATTCCGGTGGGGAGGAGGGTTCAGGGGAGAGAGTTGGTATGGGCCAACTTAACAGTTGACCTGGCTGCTCCGAGAGGAGCGCCAGGTACGTCTTGACCCTTCGGTGGTCAAGGATGTGTGTGTGTGTGTGTGTGTGTGTGTGTGTGTGTGTGTGTGTGTGTGTGTGTGTGTGTGTGTGTGTGTGTGTGTGTGTGTGTGTGTGTGTGTGTGTGTGTGTGAGCTATTTAAGTTGTTGAGGCATGTAAATTAGATCAAGTTCAGGTAAGTTTGGTTAAGTTAGGGTTGTGGGTCCTGGGAAGTTCACCTTCTCTCCCGTATTTAGACTCTCGTGCCACGTTACTCCTAAAATTTATAGCCCATTAAGCAGCCTTGCATGAACTAATAAATTAAAGACCTGATCTTACCTGCTTAAGAAACTTAAGGCCATCAAATTTTTTTCCGATTTCAAACCTTCAATTTTCGTATTCATAATAATATATTACGCCACACACACATACATATATATATATATATATATATATATATATATATATATATATATATATATATATATATATATATATATATATATATACTAGCAGAATCGCCTCCCTCTGGGCGGCTCATCCACTACGCCACGGTAGGACGCCACCCTCCGGGAGGCTCCACATTGTCTCGCTGTTCAGTCCCCAAAACTTTTTCTTCCATCAATAGTTCATTAACGGTGTATATAAGTTCCAACCATGTTTTTCACTACAACAGTACAGCAAAGTATATTTTTTTAGCATTAAACTGTTATTATTTTATTGTCTAATCATCACTACATATAACACCACCCACCATCACTACATATAACATCATCCGTCATCAACTACATATAACACCATCCATCATCACTATATATAACACCATCCATCATCACTACATATAACAACATCCATCATCACTACATATAACCCATCCATCATCACTACATATAACACCATCCATCATCACTACATATAGCACCACCATCACTACCATCACTACTACCACCATCACACGCATATGTAGTATATTGGGAGCCCTCCCTTCTCCTCCACAAAAAAATCAATATTTATAATGTAATAATTCAGCCAAATCTAGGGTGTGTCAATTTTGTCAACATGTTAAAAATCAAATTTGGTAGTCAAAATATTGTGCCTCTTTATGTCTAAACTTGAGATTAGCAAACAAAAATGAATTGAAATAACCCTCACCTACATCAATTATACCTTAAAGTTTCAAATATCAGTATTTCAACAAATTAATGAGACTTGATTAGAATTATTCACTTGATATTAACTAATCTCATGTAAGCATATGGATTATGGAGTATTTTATGGTTCTATAGCTTGTGTACAATATGCATGTCAGAACATGAACATGAACAGGCTCTCCGTGTGGGACAGTTTAATTCTTGTTTTGACTTGTACCAAGCGTGAGGATAAGGCGCCCGGCTCACTCTCCTTCTAGATATCATAGACGGTGGTTTGCTCTCATTGCACTTGCACCTACTCTACCAGACGAATTCTACATTTTAATTATTGTAAGTAGGGCATATTGATTGTCGCAGTTACTTATATCATTGTATAAAACATTATGTTCTAAGAAATTATTATGTTATTTCTGTTACAGCATTTTTGATAAACAAATTGATATTTTTTGAAACAACAATTGAATTATGAAACATTGAAATATTTTTCTATTTGTCAGATAGTGTGAAGATGTCAAAATTGAAGACAAGAAGTCAGTTGTCAACCCACTTGAGCCTGCTAGTTGGTAAAGGGAAGGAGCTTCCTGTATCAGAACTTCCAACAGTGAGAGACATGCTAAGATTAGGGTTACTCCTTCGAGAAAAAAATGCAAAGGACAGAAGGAACTATACAGATAAAGAACTCATAAATGACATGATAGTCCCTCTTCTGCATCAATGGACAAAAGCTAATGCACTATTCAAACCACCTGTGATTAATCAGTGTCGAACTATTGAGCTAAAACTAACGAAATTATGGCACAAAGCAGTTGAAACATCACTTGGTAAAGGAAACTTGGCCAGGAAAAATGAATTTCTGCACACACTTGATACTCTGTTTGACATTTTGACCTGCAAGTGCTCCATACAATTATGTTCTGAATCCAACTGTTCTCACTCAGGTAAGAGAGAAAATAATTCCCACATTGATTGTGGTTGTCCTCGTGAAAAGAAGATCCCTGTTTTAGAGCTTGAATTTATAAAGGCACAGAGGACAAAGGCAGAAGGCCAAGGAAGTATGCAAATGGGTTCAATAGATTATTCAGAAACAAAGAAGCAGATTGCTAATGCCAAGAAGAGAGAACAAATCCGAGAGAGGGAACAAAGGAAGAAAATGAAGAGTGAAGAAGCCATCCAAAGAGAGGAAGAGCTGTGTCAAGATGTTTATCACTTCTTTGATAGTTCTTCTGATGAACAGGAAGCAACATCAGATGATGGTTCCAAAGAGCCATCTGAACCTTTACCAAAGAAAATGAAATACAACACAAGAAATATTTCAAACATTGCTTTAGCTAGTATTCGCCACCATGCTGGACTTCGTGAGGCTGCAGAAATTGCAACTGCCGCTTGGATAGATGCAGGCCTCATCAGCCGAGAGGATGCATCTTTGGTGATAGATCATAATAAAATTAGAAGAGCACAAGAAAAAATAATGAAGGAAATATCTGATCAGCATGAAAAAGATTTAAGCGAGGGAGGGCTCTCCTGTCTTTTGTTTGATGGAAGAATAGATGACACAAAAGTTTTGCTAGAAGTAGAGGGAGTGAACAGAAAGTTTCCAGGTCTCATCAAAGAAGAACACTACTCTGTCTGTTCTGAGCCTGGTGGTCGGTTTTTGTTTCACTTTGCTCCCGAAACTGAAGTAGAAGGGAAGAAACATGCAGAGGTCATTGCTGATCATATTTTATGTTGGGTTCAGGAGAGAGGACTTGGCAGTTCACTGCAGGCTGTTGGTGGAGATTCAACTGCAGTGAACACCGGATGGCAGGGGGGTGTAATGACGCATTTAGAGAAAAAACTAGGAAGAAGACTTGTTTGGATTGTATGTGATTTACATACAGGCGAGCTACCTCTTCGTCATCTCATCCAGGAACTTGATGGTCCTACAAAGAGCAACAACAAGTGGTCAGGTCCCCTTGGCATCATGCTGGATGAAGCAACACAACTAGAAATAAATACAACCTTTCCAAAGGTCGAAGTTGGCCCTCCCCTTCCGGCGTTGTCTGAAGGAGTCATCAAAGATCTCAGCACAGATCAATCCTATGCTTATCGTATTGCCCAAGCAATAAGATCAGGAGAAGTGCCTCAGTCATTGGCTCTCTTGGAGATTGGACCTGTCAGTCACAGCCGTTGGTTAACTACAGCTCTTCGTTTCTGCAGGATTTGGATTTCCAAACACGAATTGAAGGGCAAAGTGCTGAAGAATTTGAGGTTAATTGTTGAATTTATTATTGGAGTTTATCTTCCCCAGTGGTTTAGTGTGAAACTTAATCCTATGTGGGTGGATGGGCCCAATCACCTTTTGTTTCAATTGCAGCTAGTAAGAACACAGAGGAAGGTAGTGAGGGACATCGTGTTACCTGTGGCAAGAAGGTCCGCTTGGTATGCTCGATCAGAAGCAGTTTTGCAAGCAATGCTTTGCAGTCAATGTACCAATCTCCGAACCGAGGCTGTAGAAGTCATTCTAAAGATTAGAGGAACGCTAATAGATGACGACCAGTTGGGAGACTGTTCGTTTCATTCAAGAAAAGTTCCCCCAATAAACGTCAATGCCACCAAATTGTCAGAATTGGTTGACTTGAGTTTGGAAGTCTTAGAGCCACCATTGACAACAAGTCTAACTAGCCAAGAATTGAGAAACCTTAAAGAGACTCCAATGCAGGTGCCGAAGTGGCCTTCCCACACTCAAAGTGTGGAGAGATGTGTGAAAATGGTCACAGAAGCAGCGGGCCATGTTTACAGCCACGAGAGGCGAGAAGGTTACATCAAAGCACAAATAGCAAGCAGACTACTGATGACAAGAAACCAAAGCAAAGAGAGTATGAAGGCATTGGTTACTTTCAAATAGACTACGGATAATAAAATATAATAATTTGAAACTTGAAACAGTAACATGTGTGCAAACGCTGGTTATGTTATAAATTCACAAATATGTACATTTAAAAATCCATTTGATGTAGGTAGGACTTATTATAAAAAAAAATTTATGCCAGAATATTGTTTTGCATGCTTAAAGACTACAATAAATTGCTACCAAATTACTCGATTTTCAATTTAGCCAGTTCACCCCCTAAATTGACACACCCTAAATTGTAGCACCGTGTAGGGCCAAAGATCAATAGTTCATTAACGGTGTATGTAAGTTTCACCATGTTTTTCACTACAACGGTACAGCAAAGTATATTTTTTTAGCATTAAACTGTTATTATTTTTTTGTCTAATCATCACTACATATAACATCCTTTATCATCACTACATATAACACCATCCATCATCACTACATATAACACCATCCATCATCACTACATATAACACCATCCATCATCACTACATATAACACCACCCTTCAACACTACTTATAACAACATCCATCATCACTACATATAACACCACCCATAATCACTACATATAACACCATCCATCATCACTACATATAACACCACCCTTCATCACTACTTATAACAACATCCATCATCACTACATATAACATCATCCATCATCATTACATATAACACCATCCATCATCACTACATATAACACCACCCATAATCACTACATATAACACCATCCATCATCACTACATATAACACCACCCTTCATCACTACTTATAACAACATCCATCATCACTACATATAACATCATCCATCATCATTACATATAACACCATCCATCATCACTACATATAACACCACCCATAATCACTACATATAACAGCATTCATCATCACTACATACTGTATAACATCATCATCCATCATCACTACATATAACACCATCCATCATCACTACAGATCGGTAAAGTAGTTTCCGAGATTCTCGTGCGGACACACACACAACACACACACAGACGTACTTCTTTGTTTTATATATATATATAGATAATCAACAACCTCACCCCGCCAGGACTCGAACCCAAATCCGGCTTCGAAACACGAGGCCGGATTTGGTAAAACGTTACTCTCTGATCACTTCAGAGGCACGGGCAATTCCCTTGGAGGTTCACGGCGCCATAAGCTCGATGAACAGGCCTTGTGTGAAATATAACAAAGTCTAGGATTGCTTTTAGTGTACTAGGGGTGTAAGAGGTAAGGTTCCCCGGTCCTGCCGGGGTGAGTTGTTGATTATATGTAGAAGTCTGCGTGCTTTATTGGCTAATGATATATATATATATATATATATATATATATATATATATATATATATACTACCATAAACCCTATCAGCATGAATCGAACTTAGGACCACGTAGTCAGAATGAGTGGTCGTTACCACTGAGCTGCCAACTGCTTAAAGAGAGATGACCAATTTTACTATCCATCGACTACCAAAGATCCTCGCTAGTGGAGAGTGAGATAAAGAGATGTGTCTGAGAATAATTATAATGTACAAGTTCTTGAGATATGAATGTACAGTATCTAAAAAAAGGCTCTGCCCACACCCTGTGTGAAACATTATGAGATCATGGATGATAGATATTAGGACATGCTTTTACTTTGGTATATAATGTAACATAAGTAATGCAATATGTATTTATTTCGGCCAGGGCTGGGAAAAAACATGATTTTTTTTAACAAAAATGTTTTGGATTTTTTATCCCAAATCCATTGTTGTTGTTTTTTAACCCAAAAGCCACGGTTTATGTCTTGTTTAGGGGGGTTTTCATTCTATTATGTTGGTTTTAATAAGTTTTGAGTATTTTAACCCACTCTTTATAACTTTTTAATATGCTATTAATCATGAACATTACATTCAATATGATTTAGCAATCGTCTATACTGTACTCCTCGCACACCCCGAGCCGCGGCTGGGAAATTGGTATTTCTTTATAACATTTTGACCAAATATTCTAACTTACAATTTTGTCCTCCAGTAAAAACCAAAGTTGGTTTTAATTATGACTTGTTCAAATGACCAGTCTGCTTAATATTTTGGTGTGTGTTTTTTCTTTCAAGATTCATATTTTAAAATAAAGCTACATTAAAATTTAATTTAATTGTTCCAAATAGCAGGTACCAGTACGATTTATAATTTTCATTACTAAAAAAATACAAGAATACAATCATTTTGTTGTTCAGGGTTGGTAAAGTTAAACCAATCGTTTAAACCAAATGGTTTAAACCAAGCAACAAAATCAAATTAAAATGTAATCTATGCCTTTTATCTTGGTTTTAATAAGTTTTTGTTGATTTTTTATTATTTACAGATGATTTTAATGATTTATAGTATAGTAGATTTGGAAAAGGCAAATGATCGGGTGAATAGAAAAGCATTGTGAGAGGCATTACAAGTGTATGGGGTGGAAGGAAGGCTATTAAATGCAGTAAAGGCATTATATTGGAACAGCAGGGCAGCAGTAGGAATAACGCATCCCTGTCTAACACCCACAAGAGAAAACCTTGTAGTTGACTGGATGGATAGACTTCCAGCACCAGAATCGGTAATGGAACTTCTCTCTCGTACACGCACTCGTATATACAAACTGCCGTCTTGTGTCTCTGCATTAAGTGGATTAAAGTGAACAGATATGTGTCGGCTTAAAACACTGTACAAATCAACCTGAAGATGATAGTGATGTCGTCCTAGATGTTTGATGATGATTGAAGGTTCCAAGTGTTCCCTGAAGAATGCAGTGATGGGTAGGGAAACACCGGGTAACACTGAAGTCACTTGTATTTCTCCTATCCTTTAATAAATTAAAGGATAGGAGAAATACAAGTGGTGACTTGCGTGTGCCATGCACGGCCCACGAAGTCAGACTGAGACTGCCTTGCCATATGGCAGCCTCGGGGCAATGTTGCCACATAACACGTGCAGTGTTGCCACGTAATTATATACATAGATGCTACTCGGCACAGTAGCTTATATACAAGGTTGCTACTTGGCACAGTAGCATAGATACATAACCTACAATGATGACGATGATGATGATGATGAGGATGATTTTTTTTTTGGGGGGGGGGGGAATAGCTCACCCGGGCACAGGTCATCGACTCACAGCAGGGCCTTAGGGGCAAAAAAGTAAGAGTAAAAAGAAATTAGAAATAGAAAAGAAAAAGGTTATGCTAATCTCCGCAACGAAAATGCCAGAAAACCAATTTTTTGAAGTGAGACAGATTGTAAGAGTATGGGAACACAAAAGAAGGCAGAGAGCTCCACAGTTTGGCTGTGTGAAGAGAGAAGGTTTTACTATAACGGGTTATTCTAGTGTGACCGACATCCACACAGAAACGGTGGGCACCGCCGGCAAGATGAGTGTTACGAGCCCACGGCAGCTAAAGACAGCTTAAGACCGGACTCATAACAATAACCAGTGTTCTTCAAAAACTAGTGTCAGTGTTAGCCAAAAAACAGTGACGTTTTCTAAGTGTCATTCTCAATAGTTACAAGGATATATACCGTCGTGAGACGTTATACAGTATGTTGAGTGGTAGTCATTTTTCATCCTAGATGATGTACATTTTTTTTTCAATAACTTTTACCAAGTGAGTTCTCAATAATTCACGGTATTTGTGGCAACACTTGCCCAAGACGGTAACCTCGCCACACCCTACTGCCCCTGGCAACACAGCCTGTGAGCGTTCTTTTGTGCAAATCCTTCGTTCACTGTCACAGGACGTGACTATAGTTGTTGTGACTACTCATCAATCAACATCCTGTTAACAACATTCTTTCGCCAAGCGAGAAGAACCCCCCAGGCAACCCCCACCCCCCTCCGGGTAGTGCCACTCCCCAGTCTCCGACCTCAAGGTTGTTGAGACTGCGTCAGCATTTGGTGGACGAAACCAGTAGTGGATGTACCCTGTGACCCATCGAGTGACCCAGTGGCACCCAGTGATCCCCAGGGAACCCGGGCTCGCCAGCCAGCAGCAGCTTCTACACTACTGCTGAAGTCATCGAACCCGACGCCGTAAGTGGCCATCTTGGAACTTCACCAGGTCGTCTCATCAACGGAGAAGCCATCAGTGGACGCCATCTTGTTTACTATCAACACGGAGTATCATTGACCCTTGACCGTGAAACCTTCAAACCAGCTGAGTGCCCAGCCCCTACCGAAGTCTACGGGATCTGAAGGCACACTTTCAAGTAATTCCTAGAATTCTTCATTCAAGACTACAGTAATAGGTATGCCACAGACACACACTATAGTTTTACACGCATTAACATTCTACAGCACACCATCATACCTAAGAAGTCGTGGTAGGTTAATTTTTAATTTATAAGTCTCTCTCTCTCTCTCTCTCTCTCTCTCTCTCTCTCTCTCTCTCTCTCTCTCTATATATATATATATATATATATATATATATATATATATATATATATATATATATATATATATATATACTGATGTATTCTTGTACTCTATTACCAGTAATTGTTCTTGTGTAGTCTATTTTTTATTTCTGCTGATTGTATGGGTTTTACTAGTGACTCAGATCAATCTGACACAGAGCTAACAACTGGCACTGGTATTATTAATGATCAAAATTGTGTATTTAGAGACAAAGGTGTCTTTCCAACATCCTACAGAGATGAAAAGTGTCCCCATAACAGGTGAATTCTATCTAGGCATCAAAGCTAATTTTAAGGGTTCGACCTGGCTAGATGGTGATCACACCTGTGGTCCCGGTTCAATAGCGAGTTTTCAAGAACAATAAAACAACGCTCAAATATATTTTTTTAGGACCTAACTAATTTTACAAACCTCAGACATAATAATATTAATGATGTCCAAGACATCAGTTTCCCAGACACATCTGTTCAAACTAATAGCAGTCAAGTACACAAAGTGTATTTAAGGTTAATGATGTCCCAGACATAACTGTTTAAACTGCAACGACATGAAAGTTCGCCAAGTGTACCTATTATTTTTTTTTTAAACTACATTCTGCGAATTGTATTTAATAATTCTCCATATATAATAATTTTTTCTAATATTTCTGCAAGGATATTATCACAAACTGTAAGTCTTCAGCTACTTTGTCGTAGAACCCTTCATAATCTTTATCATCGCTCTCCACCTAGGTGAATGTTGTCCACCGCTCCTACTTCAAGGAAGATGGATAGTGAGTCAATGCGCATCCCAGACCCCACAGACTCACTCACCCAGCATGATTATAGAATCCAAAAGTTGTACCTTCTATATCATCTCTAGATGTCTTTTAAGAAGGCCCGTTCTTAAACATGAAGTAGGCGAGGATTATACCTGCCATTTTATTATTCACGGGGATTTGCTATTCCTAGTTTAACAGTTCCCAATATTGTGTTAATATTGGCAGTGATATTTTTGTTTTGTGATTATAAGTCAGTATCTTCTAAGTTTGCCATTGTACATAATATATTCCCCATAAGGCTTTTTAGACTAGGGCTCTATTAGCTGCTCAACCCCAGGTGTCAGTTTCTCCAGTTTGTGTCTACACACACATATGCCTGTAACATGGGTAGGTTTATGTACAGGGTTTTTCTGCTAGACTAGTTAATTCCTCGTGGAAGCTTGGAAGGTGGTGACCGAGCGATATATTAGCCCCTGTCTCATAGACATTAATACTTAAGTAAATATGGGTTAAAACATTTGTGTTGTATAATGATATTACCCCTCGTAATACTCCATGAGCTGTAAGATATCATTAGGTGATCATGTGATCACCAGTTTTCACTGACAGCCGCCCTGTAAAGAAGCTGACCAAGCTTTCTTCAGAGCCGCTCCTCCCTCAGTAGTTATTTAACTCTCACGAGAGAAGGACGTTGAGCTAAGCTTATCCAAGATAAGCTCCATCCTTCCTCTCGGAGTAGTTATTTAACTCTCCCGAGAGAAGGACGTCGAACCAAGCATATCCAAGATAAGCTCCATCCTTCCTCTCGGAGTAGTTACTTAACTCTCACGAGAGAAAGACGTCGAACTAAGCTTATCCAAGATAAGCTCTGTCCTTCCTCTCAACAGTTCATACTCAACTCTCGCGAGTTAAAGGCGTCTGACCTAAAAGCTTATCTTAAGTTAAGCTCTGTCCTTAACCTACACTCACACTTCACAGTGTAATTATGGTGATCCTTATTGACTGTGCATAATATATAATTTTTAAATAAATGGAGAAAAGACCATTGATGGGTTTAACAACTTAACCCACAAACATTTATCAATATAACTGATCAGTTACCTTATTTAGTGATTCTACAGAAGTCTACAGGTAACTGACCTTACAGTTATACAAAGTGACAGCTTCACAAGTGGCTGTTACAAGTAGTGACAACCCAAGGTTGCTTACATATATAACAGCTTCACAAGTAGCTGTTGTACAAAGGTAACAGCCGCATAATAGTTACACACTTGGTAACGGTTGAGATAATCCATTCTCCTGTTACTATTACTGTCACACAGAAGCTTTTATACATAGGTGCTCAGTGGTGGGATACTCGCCTGCCATTCAGGCACAGCTTCAAAGCTGTTATTCCTCCACAAAGAAGCAAATATACATAGGTGACAGTGGTGCTTCTATGACAAATATAACATTTCCAAAGTTGTTTTATATAGCCTTTCCGGCGGTACACAGGATGCTAAATCCACCGACCATTGCCCTTTAAAGTACCTGTAAAAGAGAGAGAGTAAAGCAACATTGCGGTGAAGAGAAAGGGAAGAGAGATTATCAACTAAAGGAGGAGAGTTAATAAGGCGAAATGCCTTTGATTCCATCCTATCTAACAGTTGGACGGAAGAGCCACCCCAGATATGAGAGCAGTACTCCAAGTTAGGACGAATGAATCACTTATAAACTTGAAGCAAGGAGTGAAGTAGCTACGGCATCTGTACAGCATTCCCAGCTTTTGAGAGGCAGCTTTAGCAATGTTGAGGATATGTGGCTTCCATCACATATTAGAGGAAATGGTGAGGCCTAGCATATCTATTTTAGTATTTGGCAGATTGATTGTGTCCTGAAATGTGATTGGTGGGCGATCTTCTATTTTGGAAAGTGTAATTGGTAAATACTGAGTTATATTACTATTGAATTCAACCAAGTTACTACCTCCCCATTCGGATGCTGCACAGATCCGCATTGATAGTTGAAATGATATCAGCTCTAGAAACAGATCTAGTCTGATGATGATGATGATGATGATGATGTCTAATTTTTACAAAGTTACTCCAAAGGAAAAAAATGGATAACCAGGAAAGAGTGGAGTACTCCTCAAAAAAAGGGAGAAAACCACTATAATAAAAATGGGCTGAGTTGCCTCTCTCATGGGTGGTGTGGAAACGACAACACAGATAACACATGGACACGATGATAATGGAGTTGATAAATATGCTACGGCTAAAAATCCAACATTTAGACATATAATGGTGATTTACAGAAAGATAGATTACTAGCTACTAGAGTATACAACACTTTCACTCATATTTAAAAAAAAATCATTTAATCACTGTATCTGAGATAGCTACATATAAGGTTCGGTAAAATACAGAAAATTACTTGATCTAGACTGCTATCATGCCGGTATGTTATCTACACATAACAAGTTTTCAGAAAAATGCTGTAAGCATTTGCCCCCCCCTGACTGGTACCGATGACCCTCTCTGGCTCGTACACTATATGCCAAAGGGCCACTCATACCAACCCTCCCGGGTTAGCACGAGTTGCACGTAGCATTTCGGAAGTCATCGAACCCATCCTGGCAGATATTTTTTTTGAGATAATGTACCTTGTGTCGGTAAATTCACACACACACACACACACACACACACACATTTACCCATTCACACCACGCGTATACAGCAAAACTCATACACCAAACTGACGTATGTATATAATAACACACACACACACGGATAAAACAATACACAACACGAAATAAAGGAAACACTCTTCCCCCAGATGTTACCGAACTATCATTAGCATCTATTGTCCTGAACACTGTTTGAGTCGGAGAGCAGCATTGTCCTTTATAGTGTATCAATTGTCTGTCTATCGTCTGTCCATTGTACGACGTCAGAGAGGTGAACAAATAAACCCGTCGTTAAATGAGATATCTTTGTGGAATGAGAGTTTTATTGACATGAGATCAGCTGACCGGGATAAACAATGGAGGGTCCTTGAGGGAGGGGAGACAATGTGATGTACGGAGAGTATATTGATATTGTGATATAGCGATGATAGACTGTGTGTGTGTGTGTGTGTGTGTGTGTGTGTGTGTGTGTGTGTGTGTGTAATAATAATAATTAACGGTTTAATGAAAGAGCAAGGCAGCCGGAAGGCTGAAAATATACAGTTGCATAACTGGGGAATGGATCACTTGATTAACAAATAATATACAAGTAACATAAGTGATACAAATATGATATATAATAACAAGGTGGGGAGAAGGTCATTCAACAGTGAATTTCAACATAGTAACAGTGCAAAAGTAAAATTGATTGGGAATGGATGCACTGGTTGATTACGAGTTGTTGATAATTCTTACAATGGTTGGGACTGGGCTGTTCTTACAGGGATCAGTACGTGCTCCTATATGCTGAATGCGGTTGTGGTGTCGGACAGCAATTTGTGGACGAGGGATCTCGGGTGGTAGTAGGAGCCGGTGTCGTGGATGGTGCAGAAGTTTCTCCCCAAATTTGCAAATGAGGTCGTGGTGAGGATCACAGAAAGCCGAATAGGAAGGGGAGAGAATAATCTTGCACGCCCTTTGCACTTTTCTAGGTGTTTCCGTTGTGTGGCATTTTGGGAGGAAGACCAGGTAGGGGAGGCATAGGTGAGCTTGAGAAGTATGAATGTAGATGAGGTGGAGACGAAAACTGGAGGATTTGACAAATGCTCTGACGTGTGCTTTCCAGATTAGTTTGTTATCTATAGTGACGCCGAGGAGCTCAGTGGAGTGTGTTGGGGCCTAACGTAATGAAGGGAGGTGGGACAAGGTCAGAGGAGAGGTTGAGGTACATAACCCTGGTCTTGGTATGGTTGATGGTGACGTGGTGGAGTCGTCGACATAATTATTTACAGTCTCTTTTTGTGTGAACGCGCACAAGGATGTGTGTGTGTGTGTGTGTGTGTGTGTGTGTGTGTGTGTGTGTGTGTGTGTGAGAGTGTGTGAGTGTACAGGGTGGTGTAATGCATCTATTGTTAAAGTGCAAGCACTACTTGCTTCCTCTCGCTTTCAGCTACCGCTGCTGGCTTAGCCCTCAGGGTGAAAAGGGAAGTAACCGTGCGTAAGTCTTCTTCCGCTAGTACACAGCCTCTTCACCATCAAGACTCCTGCTGTACCTCCTCGTGGCAACAAACGTTAACTGGATGCCTCGAGGGCTCAGGCTACACCAGTAGTGGATCTTGGAGAAGCAGTGAGTCCCAGGGGGACGGCGCCTAGGCCTACTGGCATGTGGACACATCCTGGCGCCTTCCAACCACTGCCCCGCTGCCTTGCGGATTAACCTTGGTAGGTATAAGGCAGACCTGCTAACAGAGCTTCAATAAGACGCCCACGGCAGTATAGGTGAAAGAGGTGACCAACATGGAAACCTAATGACTACGCCGGCGGACAAAGGCAATGCATGATGGACAGGCTACTTAGGCGAAACCCATTGCAACTCTCTCTCTCCCCAGTCATTGCAACACTTGCACCACTGGATCAGGGAAAGGGAGAACCAAGATGTGTGGTGGCAGCCTGCGCTCCTGCCTCACCACATAAATCAACTCACAGGCAGCCATCATCCAGCTCATCATACCTCTCATCAACATCAAAACCCTATCCCCCCAAATAAGTCCTATGGCGACAGACAAGTGGCAACAGGGACAGGGAAATATGACTGCCAGGAGTCTCTAGTCACAACTCTGCACATGGGCGGCAGAGATAAGATGGTCGTTTATGCACTGGGATCTAGGCAGCAGTGCAATCCGGTCCTGTGTGTGCGACTGAGCAGCCCTTACCAGGAGCCACTCTGCTCCCCACATGGGGAGGGGCTAGAAAAGGTGCCCTAAACATAGGCTGCCTAAAAAGCCAACCTGTCTGCGCAACTGCACCAGTAAGGTCATCCTAATGAGATCGAAAACATAATCACAATTACAGATCAAAACTTAATCAAACTGCACAATCTCTTATGGTTACTGCATGGAATGTCAGGACCTTCTGGATACTGGCACAAATGAGCTTCCTAAAAGAAGAACCACCCTTGTGGCAAAAGAGCTGTCTACGCATAACATCGACAGAGCAGCCATTAGTGAGTCCCGGCTTCCAGACGAGGGTCGACTCACAGAACGGGGGTCTGTCTATACCTTCTTCTGGAAGGGTAAGCCTGCTGCGGAGAGAAACCGCATTTACGGAGTTGGCATTGCCATTCGCCAATCCACCCCACATAGGCTAACTGAAATGCCTGTTGGGATCAACGAGCGCCTCATGACACTCCGAGTCCCACTGAATCACTCACGTCAAGTCTTCTTCATCAGTGCATACGCCCCAACACTGGATGCAGAGGGTGACATCAGGGAGGCCTCTTACGAAGACCTTGACAGAGTGCTAACCTCTATCCCCAGAGAAGATAAGGTTGTGCCCCTAGGTGACTTTAGTGCCAGACTTGGCAGAGATGCTGACATGTGGAAAAAAATCAAAGAGAGAAACGGAGTAGCCAAGTGCAATCCCAACGGCCAACTCCTCCTTAGCAAGTGTGCTGCACACAACCTCGCTATCACCAACACCCTGTTTAGGCAAGCCGACAAGTTCAGGTGTTCTTGGTAACACCTAGCATCCAGACATTAGCATCTTATTGACTACATCATTGCCATAGAAAGAGATTGCCGAGATGTCTTCATCACCCGAGCCATGCTTGGCTCAAACCACTGTGATACAAATCATCGGCTCGTCAGAGCCAAACTTTTCTTCCACCTCTCTCCAAAACTGCGGAGGCAACTAGACTCCAGAAGAGGCTTTAACATCAAGCGACTGGAGGATCCAGTGGTTGCACATGCTTTCAAAGAGCAGCTGAACGATGGGCTGATAAACAACCCAACAACAAACAATCAAAATCCCTGTGCTGAAAGGGGTCCCATCAAGGCTGTCATCACAAAAACCTGCAACGAGAAACTCGGCCTGATCAAAAGAAAACACTAGGATTGGTTTGATGAATTGACCCGGAAATCAACAGACTCGTCGATTATAAACTTGCTTCCTTAACTGACTGGCAAAACTACCCTCAGTCTTGGATCAAAGCTGACACCTTCCACAAGAAGAAGGCGGCAGCCCAGCGTGAACTTCACAATCTAAAGAACGAATATTTGAAAAATAAAACATGCGAAACGCAAAAACTTGCAGATCAACACGGTAAATCCCTAATTAAAGACGAGGAAGACATCCGTCAGTACTGGAAAGAGCACCACCATTCGTTGCTCTTCCGAAACACAGATGTGGATGTCCTGACTACCCAGCAGGACCCTCAGCACCCAGAATTGACTCACCTCAGCTATCCTCTATCCTTAATGAGGTAGCTACTGTAATCAAGAAGATGAAAAATAAGAAAACCACAAGGCCTGGTGGAATCCCAGCCTATGTGTATAAGGCAGGAGGACCTCTGCTTACCAGCCATACATATACTACGAAATCAGCCATGACATCGTTCTAATAAGTGCACATGGCGAATCTGACAACAACAAAAATATAAATATTCATCTATGACACTCACCAATCGAACAAAAGCGGGCAAAAATACGACGGAGTAGCAGTAGAGGTGAAAAAAAAGGAATCAAATATATAATAATACACAACTTGAACAGTGAAATTATTGCTATCAAGCAACAGACAACTTAGGGCGAAAGAGTAATTGCAACAACTTACCTATCCCCATGAAGACCATTCCTCCCTATCGAAGACCTTAAACTAATAAACTACAATATCCCAATGTACATCCTGGGTGATTTTAATGCTAAACATCGTATATTTAACAATGGTAACAATAACAGCATATGTGCAACACTAAAAAGAATAATAAACACCGGCAGACCTACACCTGGAGCCGTACTTCACCACATGGATGGGACCAAACAGTGTCTCAACACCCGACAAAATCCTGTGTAACAACAAAGCATTCCTAAACTACTACATCAGCAAGGCCACATTACTCCAGGTGATCATATCCCGATAATATTCACAATCTCAACTAGCCCAATACTAATAAAAATACCACCAAGGCTCCAGATGAGCAAAACAGACTGGAAAAATACAAAGAACTACTGAAAAATTACCCACTAGAAAATGTAAAAAAAGCAACACTTGAAGAAATGGACGAAGAACTAGATAAGTTACACAACGCCATAAAGCAAGTAATCAACCAAACAACCCCAGTAATGACATACAGAACCCTTCCAATTAATAAACCCACTGAAGTATTAAAGAGGCTCCAAGTACATTACAATAATACAAGGACCTATATAGAACAAGCAGGACCCACTAGAGAACTACTCCAAAACGTAACGTAAAGGAAATTCAGCATGACCTCTAAGAAGAATATATCAAAATTAACAACGAAAAATGAAATAGTTTAATATCAAACATAGATACGACAGAGGACACATAAACATTCTGGCAAAACATTAACAGATTACTTGGCACTAAAAAACAAACAGTAAATAATATAAAAGACCAAAACGAAGAACATTTTTATACAGACCAGGAAAAAGAAGAGGGATTTTGTAGAGAATGGAAATTTTCTTCAGAATATCAGAAGAAGAAAATGAGAATGTTGACAAAGAACATGAAGAAGCCTGGCTTCTTAAAAAAATTAAAATCATACCAATTGCCAAACAAAAGGTCGAACCAGTCATCGTGGATGGAAAAGTATATCCATACGCCAATGAAGGTACCATATTTGGACTCAAGATCACAAAAACCGGATATCAAAGCTTCATTAAAGAAAAGGACAACAAACTACGCAGCAAAATTTAAAAAAATAGCAGATTCCAAAACCTGAATACACAAAACAAACTAAAACTATATTCGGCACTAGTAAAATCAATAATAAGCTGCCCGTCTGTACCAATCAACGCCTTCAGCGACACAAGAATCAAGAAACTATAAACAATACCAAATAAATGTCTACGATTTATATATAACATCAGATATGAACAAAGGATAACAAACGAAGAACTGAATAGGAGATCCAACATCGAGGCAGTAAATGTAGACACATACAACAAAGCTAAAAGAACGTGGGAACAAGTAGAAAAGTTAGAAGCTGTAACTCACTGGCTCGATAATGAAATAGAAAGAAGAGTGAGAACATTAATGGTTCAGATAGAGCAGAAAAAGACTAAGCAACCCGGCACCAATACCGAGATACAACTAAAAACCTCTAAGCAATTCAATAACAAAATAAAACAAACAATCGCATTGAATGAATAGCCAATTAAAACACTTCCTAGGGAACGCAAGCAGCAATTTGGATCCTGCAACACTTTCTTGCAAAAAAATAAATTCTGGTTTAAACAAAAGCTATAATTTCAAAAAATAAAAAACAAAAATAGAGTGACTAACGAACACTATCCTTGGCCTCTCCAGCCCCTTCCTCCTGTTTTTCCTCCCACCTTTATTAAAGCAAAAGATACGATGCTCAGCCAGTTCCATACATAACCTGGCCAGAGGTCATCACCTCTTCCATGAATTACTGGCTACTGCCATGATAAAACATGAACGGGAAAAAAGCCAAAGGCCTGAGAACTAGAATTTAAATTACTAGTATAAAAGATCAACAAAGAATTTTAAAATACAGCATATCTGGTTGAGCCTGGATACTTTACTCTCCTACTTTCCTTCAAATTTCCTCCTCATTTACCTTCTCCTAAAACCCATCCCCCACAAATACCTCCAAAGTGCTTCCAACCAAACCCCCCCTCCCCCACCCTCCCACCCAACAACAAACAATAGCTATTCATCCTTATCTACAGGCATCAAGTCAAGTCAAGTACCAGCCGTCTCCACTCACTCCTGAAGAATATACGGAAGAAGGGGGAAATCCCTCCAAGATCTTAAAAGCGCCTCGATTGTCAATATCTATAAGAATAAGGGTCAAACTGTGGCAATTACCGCAAGATCTCACTGCTGTCCGTAGCTGGCTAAATTATCACCCGAGTCCTAAATAGACTTCTTCCGGAGGCAGGAAACTTCCTCCCAGAATCTCAATGTGGCTTTAGACCACTGACATAATATTAGCTGCCTACCAGATACAGGAAAAGTGCAGAGAACAGTGCTTTATTGGCCTTACTCATGCCTTCGATTCGGTCAACAGGGAAGCCCTCTGGGGGACCCTCAGTCGTTTTGGCTGCCCACCAAAATGCATTGTCATTGTGAGGCAACTCCATGATGGCATAAACGGCAGTCTGAATTCTTCTCCATCAAAACGGGGGTAAAACAAGAATGAGTACTGGCAGCAACTCCCTTTTCCATTTTCTTTGTTGCTTTCTTTACTCGTGCCAGTGCCAATTTAGCCGGTAGGGTGGACATCCATTACCGGATGAAGGGACTCTTCAACATAAGACGACTCCAGGCAGAAAGAAAGGTGTCGGAATCTTTCATCAATGAACTTCAGTATGCAGACGACCTCACACTCGTCGCTCACACTGAACGCGACCTACAGAAATCCTGAACACCTACGCAGATGTGTATGCACATTTCGGCCTTGAGGTGAATGCACATAAGACTCAGATTCTCTTTCAGCCTGCCCCGGATTCTACCACACCTCCATCATCCATCTGACATTACTCTCTTAAATGTTAGACGCGGACATCAATGAAGGGGTTCAACAATGAATCAGATGTGCATCTCGAGCCTTTGGCAGGCTCCGTTACCGTTTCTTCAGCTGTAAAGAGCTGAAATTATCTACAAAGCTGCACATGTATCGAGCAGTGGTCCTCCCATCCTGCTGTATGGCAGCGGGACATGGGTCACATACAGGATGTACCTCAAGGCACTTAAAATTTTCACCAACGTAGTCTACGTTCCATCCTCCGTGTTCGCTGGGAAGACAAGAGAGTCAAATGCCAGTAATCTTGCTGACACCAACTGTAGAAGCATCGAGGCTACCATTATCCATGAACAACTGCATTGGACTGGCCATGTTACCCGCATGGACGACAGTAGACCACCAAAGCAGCTACTTTACAGTCACCAAACGAATGGTAAACAATCTTAGGACAAACCTGAAAAAGTGCCAAATCGACCCTCTCACCTAGAAGACGATCACTCCACACCGTAACGCTTGGAGGAGCTCACCAACGAAGGTAACATCCTTAATAACTCATATCATTGTATCATAGCTGGATGATCCTAATACTCGATTCCGAGTGACAGCAAAATAGTGTGTGTGTGTGTGTGTGTGTGTGTGTGTGTGTGGTGAAAGCTATCAAGCGCCTTAAGGTGCCTCCTGTATGTGACCCATGTTTCGCAGCCATATAGAAGGGTGGGAGGACCACTGCTCGATGTACGTGCAACTTTGTAGATAATTTCAGCTCCCTACAGCTGAAGACACGAGGACGGAGTCTGTCAAGGGCTTGAGATGCACATCTGATCCGATGCTGAATCTCTTTATCGATGTCCTCAGTGGTGGACAGGTGGGAACCGAGATACCGAAAGTGGGCAACATTAGAGAGGGTAGTACCGTTAAGCTGGATGGATGGTCGAGGTGTGGCTGAACCAGGGGCAGACTGAAAGAGAATCTGAATCTTACGTCCTGTACATTCATCTCAAAGCCGAAGTGTGCATACGCATCTGCGTAGGTGTTCAGGATCTCCTGTAGGTCGCGTTCAGTGTGAGCAACAAGGGGAGGTCGTCTGCATACTGAAGTTCAGTAATGGAAGCTGCCGACACCTTTGTTCCTGCCTGTAGTCATCTTATGTTGAAAAGACCCTTCATCCGGGGTACTCGATGTCCACCCGCCAGCTAAAATGGCAATGGCACGAGTGAAGATAATGGAAAAGAGAGCTGTTGCCAGTACACGTCCTTGTTTAACCCCCGTTTGGATATGTAAGAATTCAGACTGGGTGCCATTGTGTAGGACACTGCCGTTCATGCCATCGTGGAGTTGCCTCACAATAGCGATGAATTTTGGTGGGCAGTCAAAACGGCTGAGGGTTTGCCAGAGGGCTTCCATGTTGATCGAGTATAAGGCCATGGTTAGGTAGTCTACGTTCCATCCTCCGAGTTCACTGGGAAGACAAGAGAACAAATGCCAGTATTCTCGCTGACAGCAACTGTAGGAGTATCGAGACGACCATTATCCATGAACAACTACTCTGGACTGGCCATGTTACCCACATGGACGACAACAGACTGCCAAAGCAGTTACTTTACAGTCACCCAACGAATAGTAAACGTAACGCTGGCGGGCAACTGAAAAGGTATAAGGATAGTCTTAAGACAGACCTGAAAAAGTACCAAATCGATCCCCTCACCTGAGAGATGATCACTCTACACAGTAACAGCTGGAGGAGCACCACATAAGGTGTCAATACTTTTGAGTTAGCCGGACTGCATAACGAGGCAGACAAGCGCCAGCACCGGAAAGGCGCTGCCGCCGGTCCTCTTGCACTAGATGTAACCCTCCACACGTGCAACATCTTTGGATAACCTTGTCGATCCCGTATCGGCCTCTCGAGTCACCTCAGAGCTCACCAACGAAGGTGACATCCTTAATAAATCATATCATTGTATCATAGTTGGATGATCGTCATACTCGATTCTGAGAGACAGCAAAGTAGGAGTAGTAGTAGTGTGAGTGTGTGTGTGTGTGTATGAGTGAGTGAGTGTGTGTGTGTGTGTGTGTGTGTGTGTGTGTGTGTGTGTGTGTGTTTTTTTTTTTTTTATGTGTTTCAACGTCTAAAAACTGCAGTCTCATTAAGAGTTCGAACCGATTAACATATAATCCCCGACACGAGATATTTGAGTAATTCGAAACCTGTTCGATATTGCAGAATATTGCACCCGAGATAAAAAAATAATGAGACGTGGTTGACGCATTCGTTAACCTGTAATGGAGGAGGAGAGTTGCTTTGAGATTACGAGACTGAAAACAACAAACTGAAGCTAGAATCTCAAAATAAACATCATTAACATCAGAACGAATTCCGGTTTAGGTATAAAGCACAAGTGGTGGTGAAGGTATGATAGAATTGATGAATGTAATCATCTTATGGTGAAGGTATGATAGAGTTGATGAATCTAATCATCCTATGGTGAAGGTATGATAATGTTGGTGAATCTAATCATCCTACAGTATGGTGTGGGTATGATAGTGGTAATCTAATCATCCTATGGTGAAGGTATGATAGAGTTAATGAATCTAATCATCCGATGGTGAAGGTATGATAATGTTGGTGAATCTAATCATCCTACAGTATGGTGTGGGTATGATAGTGGTAATCTAATCATCCTATGGTGAAGGTATGATAATGTTGATGACTAATCATCCTACAGTATGGTGTGGGTATGATAGTGGTAATCTAATCATCCTATGGTGAAGGTATGATAGAGTTAATGAATCTAATCATCCGATGGTGAAGGTATGATAATGTTGATGACTAATCATCCTACAGTATGGTGTGGGTATGATAGTGGTAATCTAATCATCTTATGGTGAAGGTATGATAGAGTTGATGAATCTAATCATCCTATGGTGAAGGTATGATAGAGTTGATGAATCTAATCATCCTTTGGATCAAGGTATGATAGTGTTGGTGAATCAGATCATCCTACGGTGAAGGTATGACAATTTTGGTGAATCAAATCATCCTATGGTGAAGTAGGATGATAGAGTTGATGAATTGATGTCTCGATTATAAACGCTGCTTATAACTAAAACAAAACACGAAAAGAACATGTCAAGTTGTTACAAATAAATCAATATAACTTGGTGCAAAAATAGGGAGGGAATAATATCATTTGGATATCTACTGAGCCAGAAAAGGATCTCATAATTTTGCATAACTTTAAAATAAAACCTTTGAGTTCTGTTTTGTCACTTTATCTTGTCTTCAGTTGTAGGGAGAGAGAGGGGGGGGTGGAGGATGGATCAAATATTATTTTTTAGAATCTATATCTGCAAAAAAAAAAAATTTTCTACAAATTTGATTTTAAATTTGCAAGTATAATAAATAAATAAGATTTGCATGACGAAAAACAAACTTTAAAAATATGACGGAAAATATGAAGGAAAAACAGGAAACATTTGCAAGATTAATAAATGATGGTTGCAACATTTATGAAGGAAATTGAATACACGGTATTTGCAAGATTTATGTTGCATCTTTCCTGAAGAGTCAACAACATACATCATTTCATTCAACATAAATTTATCGTTGCGACTAAATTCTTTAGAGGTCATCCTGGTGGTAATGTATGTTATAAAGTGTGATAAATAATTGTGAAGTATTATAACCCTGGTAACTGAAGCACCTTAAAGGAAGGCTCAGTGAACGGATCTCAATAACCCTGGCAACTGAAGCACCTTAAAGGAAGGTTCAGTGAACGGGTCTCAATAACCCTGGCAACTGAAGCACCTTAAAGGAAGGTTCAGTGAACGGGTCTCAATAACCCTGGCAACTGAAGCACCTTAAAGGAAGGCTCAGTGAACGGATCTCAATAACCCTGGCAACTGAAGCACCTTAAAGGAAGGTTCAGTGAACGGGTCTCAATAACCCTGGTAACTGAATCACCCTAAAGGAAGGTTCAGTGAACGGGTCTCAATAACCCTGGCAACTGAAGCACCTTAAAGGAAGGTTCAGTGAACGGGTCTCAATAACCCTGGTAACTGAAGCACCTTAAAGGAAGGCTCAGTGAACGGGTCTCAATAACCCTGGCAACTGAAGCACCTTAAAGGAAGGTTCAGTGAACGGGTCTCAATAACCCTGGCAACTGAAGCACCTTAAAGGAAGGTTCAGTGAACGGGTCTCAATAACCCTGGCAACTGAAGCACCTTAAAGGAAGGCTCAGTGAACGGGCCTCAATAACCCTGGCAACTGAAGCACCTTAAAGGAAGGCTCAGTGAACGGATCTCAATAACCCTGGTAACTGAAGCACCTTAAAGGAAGGTTCAGTGAACGGGTCTCAATAACCCTGGTAACTGAATCACCCTAAAGGAAGGTTCAGTGAACGGGTCTCAATAACCCTGGTAACTGAAGCACCTTAAAGGAAGGTTCAGTGAACGGGTCTCAATAACCCTGGTAACTGAAGCACCTTAAAGGAAGGCTCAGTGAACGGGTCTAATAACCCTGGTAACTGAAGCACCTTAAAGGAAGGTTCAGTGAACGGGTCTCAATAACCCTGGTAACTGAAGCACCTTAAAGGAAGGTTCAGTGAACGGGTCTCAATAACCCTGGTAACTGAAGCACCTTAAAGGAAGGTTCAGTGAACGGGTCTCAATAACCCTGGTAACTGAAGCACCTTAAAGGAAGGTTCAGTGAACGGGTCTCAATAACCCTGGTAACTGAAGCACCTTAAAGGAAGGTTCAGTGAACGGGTCTCAATAACCCTGGTAACTGAAGCACCTTAAAGGAAGGTTCAGTGAACGGGTCTCAATAACCCTGGTAACTGAAGCACCTTAAAGGAAAGTGAACGGGTGGTCAGTGAACGGGTCTACCCAACTGAAGCACCCAGTGAACGGGTCTCAATAACCCTAACTGAAGCACCTTAAAGGAAGTCTACCTTTTTTCAAACCTGTTTTTTTCCTTCTCTGGCTAACTCTGTCATCTGTTTACTGGATATATATATCTCTCTCTCTCTCTCTCTCTCTCTCTCTCTCTCTCTCTCTCTCTCTCTCTCTCTCTCTCTCTCTCTCTCTCTCTCTCTCTCTCTCTCTCTCTCTCTCTCTCTCTCTCTCCTCTCTCTCTCTCTCTCTCTCTCTCTCTCTCTCTCTCTCTCTCTCTCTCTTTCACACAGTAATGGTCTACACAGGGCTACCAATTGGAAAACCGTGGCCCGGCGGTGAGCTTTAGTGGACCCAGCACCAAAGGGATGCTAACAAAAAGGGGATATATCTAAAATCAGTGGTCTTATTCACTACAGATGGAACTCCATTCATGATAGGAAGTGGGAGAGAACTGGCTGGACGTTTGAAAGAGGATCACTCTGCCATGTCAACGTCCTGCCACCAACAAACATCATCACTACAACATCGTCTTCTGTGTCGCTTTCTGACAAGATGCCACTGCCAGCTATGATGATATTCTGCACAGCGATGTGATTTGGCTTAATAGGGGCAGAGTTTGGAGCGATTTTCAGCCATTAACAAGGAGATACAAAATTTCATCAAAGGTAAAACGAGTGCTAAGGCAAACCAGTTTTTAGTGTTTTGCACGATGACTAGAAAATGGAAATTGTAGCCTTTTAGCAGACATTGCGTCTTTCTCAACGATCTCAGTGTCAAGCTGCAAGAGGGAAACGGCACAATTTGTGATCTGATATCAGCAGTTCAGGCTTTCTAGAAGAAACTGGAACTTTTCAAGTATAATCCCCAGGAAGAACTCCTCCACCTCCCCAAACTTTTGGAACAAACCAAAGGAGAGAAAGATCATAACCATGTTCAATTAATCTAAAGGCTTCATGATCTCTTCTCTCCAGCTGGTGCTGTTCACTCACAACCCTTCTTGGTCACAAACGTCTTTCAGATGAAGCAAAACTGTTAACGCTCATAGGAGCGTTATTGGTTTGTTGCTGGAGAAATAAACCCTCAACGTTGACGCGTACCATATAATTCGGTCAAAATCTGTTAAAGAACATTTCTCATATAACAAATGCTGTTATCTCAGGACACATATTATGAAATACAATCAATATACAGTACATAGCCTGTTAACATCTTAAATATAACTCGCATGTTATAACTATTGATACAGGAGACAATTGGTATACTATGATCAAATTGCAGTACACAAATATACTTATTAAAGTTATTTAGAGTTTCTTAGCAGATTCTAATACTTCACGATCACTCACGTTTTAGGGTCTAGTGGTCTGAACCAACGTGTTGTCTGTCCTGTAGAAATCAGTAGACTACCCTCGAGGGCAATCTCAGCCCGGAGGCGAGGGCCATATGTTTTCGTATTGAAACACCTCAGCAGATTGGTCAGCAAATTCGTTGTCAACACTATATCTCTTATCTCACACCCCCCCTCTCTCTCTCTCTCGCCTAGTTTATCTTATTATGGTTATGCCTCTCTTTCTCTCTCTTCTAGCTTATCTTACTGTGGCGGTAACACTCCCCCTGTCGGGCTTCGCACGAAATCACGGCATATTATTAGATTCACTCTCCCACCCCTTCCAACAGGCAGAGTTTCGTCACTGGGCGTATTAACACTGAGTCCTTTGTCTTCACTTTAACACTTCGCACCAGGCCATCTTTGCTCGGTAGAGCTTCCAGTACTCTCCCTAGCATCCACTGACTCCTGGGAAGGGGTTATCCAGAGATGATCACGATATCCCCAGCGTGGAGATTACGGCGAGTTTTGAAGAACCTTTGTCGCTGACGTAATGTTGGGAGATATTCTTTTACCCACCTTTTCCAAAATTGGTCTGCAATGAATTGGGCATGCTTCCATCTTCGTCGGTACCCTTCTGTCATGGACCGATCGCCTCCGGTGGACAGTGTCTCCGGGTTCATCCGTAGTATGTGGAGCGGCGTTAGTGCTTCTAGATCCTTTGGGTCGTCAGACACTGGGGTGATGGGCCTTCCGGTGATGATCTCTTCTACGGCACAGAACACAGTGCTGAGGCGTTCATCGTCTAGTGTCTGGGTGCCCACCACTCCCTGGAGGACCTTCCTTACAGTGCGGATTTGTCGCTCCCACACTCCTCCCATGTGAGAGGCTGTCGGGGGGTTGAACTGCCATTCTATCTGTTTCTGTAGAAGGGCATTCCCGACCTTGTCACTGTTGTTCCAGACGTTCACCCCCTCTCGTAACTCTCGGTTAGCTCCAATCATGTTGGTTCCCCTGTCAGACCGAACACGCTTGGGAGGTCCCCTGCGGCAGGTGAATCTTGTTAGGGCATTGAGGAACGAGTCGGTGTCTAGTGAGGTGAGGACTTCTAGGTGTATGGCTCTGGTGGTCAGGCAGGTGAATAAGCATCCCTATCTCTTCGCCCGGGCTCGTCCTTGTTTAACCAAAAAAGGGCCGAAGCAATCAATTCCAGTGTAGGTGAACGGCCGGCCTCCTGGGCGCACTCGATCTTCTGGCAGGTCGGCTTGGCGTTGATGGGTAGGCCTCCAGTTGCTTCTTCGACAAGTCACACACGTCCGTATTGTGCGGTCGAGTAATTTTCGGCACTTAGGTATCCAGTACTTCTCACGTATTATGGCAAGAGTGTGTTCTCGTCTTGAGTGTCCAGCTCTAGTTGAGTGTACCTCTCTCACGATGAGCCCCGTGATCCTGTTGTCCCTTTGTAATAGTATGGGATTCTCCTGGTCTGGGTGGAGAGCGGCGTGCTTCAGTCGGCCACCTACTCTGATCAGACCGTCTGTGTCTAGATGAGGTTCCAGCCGCCTTATGTCGCTACCTCTCACGGGTTGTCCCAGTAGTAACATTCCTAGTTCTCGAGGGAATCCGTTCCTTTGCATAAATCTTAAGACAGCTAATTTCGCCTCTTCCAATTCGCTGACCTGGAGCCGATTTTTTCGGTGATGTTTGTTCTTTCGCTTCCCAAGCCGCCATTCTATAAACCTTCCAATCCACGCTACGCTCTTCAGAAGTCGATGCCACGATGAGTACCTGGCCCATAGCTAATCGAGGATACCCTCCCCCTGGTCAACGTTCGCCGTCAGCACCGTGGTTTCCTTCTTCACCTCTGGGTCTCCGTCTGTGAGGTCTGGAATCCTCAATGGACTCTTTGGCCAACTGTCTTCTTCCAAAAAGAGGAAAGCAGGTCCCCGAATCCACCTGCCCTCCTCGTTGAGCTCTGCTCCATGTAATCCACGACTAGCGTCGTCGGCCGGGTTCAGTGCCGACGTCACGTGGCGCCATTGTTCTACATTGGAGTCCTCGTGTATCGTTGCCACTCGATTGGCCACGAAGGACTGGAAGCGTCTTTCGGTGTTTCGTATGTATTGAAGGACTGCCGTACTGTCTGCCCAACCTAGCAAGGTGCGTATTGCAAATGGCTCTCCGTCTTTCCCGGTTCTTACTTCTAATGGTGCTAGTGCTTGTGGTACGTCTAGACCTATCAGGAGATCCACTCTTTTCGGTGCTTGGCGTAGCGCAGTACCTCGTAGGTGTTCCCACATGGTGACATCTTGGGTGTCTGCGACCGACGATTTCAGGGAAGACGGTAGATTCTTAACAATGATGACCTTGGGGATAATGATGGATTGGCTCTTTCTGACTCCTACGCTAGCCACTCTCACACTGATTTCTTCGGTGTTTACACTATTACTTTCTTTCATGATTGTGCCAATGGAGAGGGAAACTGGCCTTCCCTCTGCCTGCAGCCGGTAAGCTAGACTACGCGTGCAATATGATCGGTTGCTGCCTGAATCCAAGAGAGCTCCGGTGACTACTGCTTCTTTCGCCTCTAGGTTCTTTTCTTCCACCCTGACTTTCACTATTGGAAGTGCGACTCTGCTGGAACTTTGTAGTCACAACTCACAATCGTTGGGTTCTTCACGCCGATCATCCATTCCATTGTTGGTTATGGTTTTCCCTGACCCATTTATGCGGATTTCTTTTCCCCATGGTGCTTGTACCGGCTTCGACCTTCCATGATATAGCTCTACTAAATGCCGATTCCGGTGGTGGCATAATAGCCTTACGTTGACTCATTCTAGGTCGCTTGTGGTCAGGTGCTATGTCTATTTGGTAGGCGTCCCCTGTGGTAGCTCTCTTCACCCTTTGGAGGCTAGTCTGGTGTTCTCCCTTCTCAACTTCGCCCCGTTGCACCTTGTCATTGCTCGTCAGAGCTCCCGTGAAGTTCAGGAGCCTCGAGTGTACTCCAGAGCAGCCATCGATACCACATACCATCTTCTGGCTGCACTCTTTTATCCGGTGATTATGACGCAGGCAGGCATAGCAGCGACGTTGTTCCCTTACAAGGGAAGTTCGCTTTCCTGTGGACATGCTGAGGAATGTCCGGCACATCCGAAGAAGGTTATCTCCACGGCATAGCGAGCAGCGTTCATCGTCCATTTCTCTGGTTGTCTTTATTCCTGATGTCACCAGACCCACAAGTCTCTTCCTCGACGAGGATTGACGTGAGTCTGCATAAATTCTGCTTGGTTCTTCCTGTCCTCGTCCCTTTGTGACCTCCTCCGCCTTGTCGACCATATCCATTGTGAATTCCAACATCCACTCGATCCCAGGAAGCTTTCCCCACTTCCTTTTGTATTTATGCTCCTTGTCCACGTAGTCGTCCCTCATCTTTCCCTTGAACCTCTCAGCTAACGTGCTTATTGATTCATACGTGTCAATCTGACGGAGTTCTCCCAAGACCTTCAAGTTCCTCACGCAATTCCCCAGTTCGTCTGAGAACTGTTGGAGGCCCTTTGCGTCACTTAGTCTCACAGTTGGACCTCGCAGGGCCTTCTTTATTAGCTGGCAAACGTAAGTGTGCTTATTGCCGTGACGTTTCTCTACTATGTCCAAAGCTTCCTTGTACCCGGCTTTGGGATCTTGAATTTGCAGACATCCCCACAAAGCGTCCTTAGCGGGCCCAGCGTAGGCAGCGAGAAGTGTCTCTAATTTCAAGGTATCAGGTATCTGCGCCATCCCAACGTGTCGCTGAAAGACTCGCTTGAACTCCCAGTATTCACTACAAGTTCCTCCGCTGAACTTCGGCGTTGGCCTTTGGGAGAACCTCATATTCTCTAGCAGTTCTCTCACCCAAACCTCGGACCTCGGTGGGTCGTCCCTTTTGTCTTTCATCAAAGGTAGTGGTTTCGGCGAACTAGCTTGATGTTCGGAAGTACTTCCGCGCTCCCCCTGGTGAGATGTTCCCGGCTCTGCGGTTAAGGTGAGCACCGGGAGTCCTCTTGGAGTATATAACGTTTCTTCGTTAGTTTCAATTACAGAGGAAAGTTTAGTCTCTGGTGGTGATAACACCTTTCCGCGATCTTCTGTGCTGCCCTTGCCTTGTAGTTGATTCATACCTTCGGTGACGTTTTGCATCATCGCTGTCATGTGAGCGAACATTTGCTGCATTTGTTGGTATTGCTCACATAATTGTCCTTCGATTCCTTTGACAGGTGGTTCCTTTCTCTTCTCGGGAGACAGGTTTACGGTAGACGGGTTTATCTCACGCTGCCTTGGCGAGGTGGGTGAGACATCGGTCTCTATGTCCACAGTGTCTCCTTGTTCTACGCCGGACACGCTCCCCACTTCTGACTTATTCTCTTTCCCGTCCATGACTGCCCGAACAGCAAGCGTAATCTGTCTTGCTTGATAAGTGTATGCAGTAACGCTTAGTATCAGGTGCCCACGATCGCAGATATCACACAATTGGAGTTGATGTCACACAGACGCGTGCCATGCGCACGAGTGATGTCACACACGAGCGAAGTCCCTCTAAACACGTGACGAGCAATACCCACGAGTGATGTCACACAAACACGACCACAGTGATGTCACACGGTCCCTCAAGCACGTGACGTGCAATACGCACGAGTGATGTCACACAAACACGACCACAGTGATGTCACACGGTCCCTCAAACACGTGACGTGCAATACGCACGAGTGATGTCACACAAACACTACCACAGTGATGTCACACGGTCCCTCAAACACGTGACGTGCAATACGCACGAGCGATGTCACACAAACACGACCACAGTGATGTCACGCACGAGCGACGATGTCACACTAACATGGCCACAGTGATGTCACACACGAGCGATGTCCCTCAAACACGTGACGTGCAATACGCACGAGTGATGTCACATAAACATGACTACAGTGATGTCACACACCAGCTACGATGTCACACTAACACAACCACAGAGATCCACAATCAATGTAGGGACTCGTTACACAACTGATGTCACAAACACTACTGCGGCGCCCTTACTTGTACAACGTTACGGCTTGTCACAACCTTCGTTGTTATTTCTTAATTACACACACACATACTTATATATACATATATACATACATGTACATATAACCTGAATGTTGAACACACTTAACCCACAAATCCCTTTCATTTATGTATTTCTTCATGGTTCCTTATCATCATTGTTTGATATACTATGGTGTCACTGGTATAGGAAGATCAGCTGTTAGTTATAATCACTTGCGTGCGTGTCCGAGCGAACGCTAACTACCAGTCCGCCCAGACCAAACATTACGACACTGTCCGGGTGTTCTGAAACCTTAGCTCACTAGGTGCGCGGCCTCCCTGTTCGGAAATGAACGCTCACAGCCCCGTACGCGCAGACCGAAGCTTTACGACACTGTCCAGGTATTTAAGACACTTCACTCAAACACAGAGCACTCGCTATCCCTGCCTCGCTGCTGACGACGCACGTGATCCACCCACTGTGGGTGGGTGGGTGATCCACCCACTATGGGTGGGTGGGCGATAGACGAGCCTATGCTCTCCCATGCTGAACTCCGGCGTTGGTCCTTCGACAGTCCTCCCGTATACGTTTTGACTGTTAACGCTCATAGGAGCGTTATTGGTTTGTTGCTGGAGAAATAAACCCTCAACGTTGACGCGTACCATATAATTCGGTCAAAACCTGTTAAAGAACATTTCTCATATAACAAATGCTGTTATCTCAGGACACATATTATGAAATACAATCAATATACAGTACATAGCCTGTTAACATCTTAAATATAACTCGCATGTTATAACTATTGATACAGGAGACAATTGGTATAATATGATCAAATTGCAGTACACAAATATACTTATTAAAGTTATTTAGAGTTTCTTAGCAGATTCTAATACTTCACGATCACTCACGTTTTAGGGTCTAGTGGTCTGAACCAACGTGTTGTCTGTCCTGTAGAAATCAGTAGACTACCCTCGAGGGCAATCTCAGCCCGGAGGCGAGGGCCATATGTTTTCGTATTGAAACACCTCAGCAGATTGGTCAGCAAATTCGTTGTCAACACTATATCTCTTATCTCACACCCCCTCTCTCTCTCTCTCTCGCCTAGTTTATCTTATTATGGTTATCCCTCTCTTTCTCTCTCTTCTAGCTTATCTTACTGTGGCGGTAACAAAAACAGACATTTCAATGGGTATGTGCTGTATCAATCCAAATGTAACTAATTGGACTAAAAAAATGTGACTTTGAAAGAGGAGGTTAGTGACTGTGATCCCTTAATTTTCTGGACAAACAAGGTGTCTCCAGTTAGTTGCCCTTATCTGCACTAAATCACATCGCATATCCTCATAGTGTTTGACTCCGATTACTTCTGTGTGACTACTTCCTCCACCATGAATTTAAAGATGAAAAATTCTGCTCCACCAACACCATCTATTCCAAAGTTCATGAAATTGACAAGAAACACAAAGTATAACTTCTCACACTAATGATGAGTAATCAGTTAATGAATGGCACATGCCAAGACTTGCAGTGTTTTATTGTGTTACAGAGAATTAGTTATTGTTGTTTCTTTATCCCCCAGGGTCCTTCCTCAACAAAAAAGGAATAAATGGCTACTTTTGATCTGACTGTACATACTATTATTAAATTGTAAATAAACCTCGTAGCAACTTGCCCCGTGAAGCCCTAAGCCATCTGGGATTACTAAGCAATTTAAGGAATTCAATAAGTATCCTAAAGAACATGAGGAATAAGTGTAATTATTCTATATGGGTGTTTATTATACGAATAATATTGTGCTATGCATATAATATAACAATATATCCGGCCGCATGTAACCAGAAAAGTTTATATTTGCGGTCGACATGACGGCATCAAAATATGTGAAGAACGGCCAGCTAAGTTGACGAGGTAAGATAAGGTTGTTTGAACACGATGCAACAAACATCTAATCTGGTACTCTCGGTAAGACAAGGAGACATGATATAAGAGCATAAAATGTCTTAACGATTACATTCACAATTAACAGTCTGTTTGTTTTGTTTTTTGTTTTGTTTTTTTCTCATTTGCCTCAAATCTTTTCTTTTTAAGCAGACGAGGGCAGTCACTGGCAGCCATATATTGGTGACACACAGCTGTCGAGCTCCTGCACCTGCTGGTTAATATCCAGAAACACTCACAAAAGTGCAGAGTCATTATTGGAGTTTCGTAGAAATAATAAACATTGCATCAGATAACACTGAAACGAGGAGATCACAGTGTTGTTAATGTTTGGGTCAACCTACTGTTGTCAGCAGATTTGTGCACTGTACTGTACTGTACTGTACTGTACTGTACTGTACTGTCCAAAGCTCACTAACACTCACATAAAGGAACTTGTAGAAGCAGCTTTTGCTAAATTTGATCTAGATTTCACAAAAATTACGGAGGATATTGTCTCGAATTTTATGTTTTAGAAAGCATTTTTTTTTCTTTTTTTCTTTTTTCTTTTTTTTACGGGATTAGCCCACCCGAGTACAGGGCCTGGGGGGCGAAAATATAATAATAATAATAATAATAATAATAATAATAATAATAATAATAATAATAATAATAATAATAATAATAATAATAATAATAATAATAATAATAATAATAATAATAATAATAATAATAATAATAATAATAATAATAATAATAATAATAATAAATAAAAATTATAACCATAAATAAGTTGAATGCGAAACATAATTTTATATTACATTCATATTTATTGTCACCCATTGGGTTACTTCATTTTTGTTTCTGTATACCAGTACTTGTGTGAATACTGTAGAGTGTAGATATTTTAGTTCATATTTCTAAATACCTAAATTCATGTTATATTTTCCTGAATTTAATACTGTGGGATGGCTGATGTCTTGTTTTTAATGTGACCGGTTACTGTATAAAGGAGCTGACCCCTGAGTTAGAGGAACAGTAGAATATATTTAGGTCGAGGTGGGTAGGGTACTCTACGGGGTTACTCTGCCATCTTTAACTTATACGAACTCTCCCATTGGTTTCCGTATGCATCACACTGTACGCTACACATTAATGTCGCTTAGTGTGTTTGAAAAATTATTCAATTTTAAACTTAAATGAAATGCAATTTGATATTACAAAGGAGCTGGAACCACGAGAAACACAAACTTGGAAAGTTATTATTATGAACTGAAACCAAAATAAACATGATAATTATGTCTTTTAAAGCGAAATTTCGATATTTTGGTGATTCTGTTATTGATTTAATGTAATATAGTGTGTGTGGGTGTGTGAGTGTGTGTGTGTGTCCTAACCAAAACTAACCTATAACAAAATTAATTTAACCTTCCTACAACATAACCAACTTTAACCAAACCTAATCTAACCTAAACTAACCTACCCATATCATAATGTAACAACCTATCCTATCCTAGCCCAAATGTAACTTGACCTAACCTACCCCAAGCCTTACTTAATCTAATCTATCCCTAAATGAATAAAACCTAACCTAACCTATCCCTTACTATAATTTAATAAACTTGTTGACTTTATGATGGAAATTCGTACCCGGTTCTTGATTTGGTTTTGGGATTTCATGCGGCACTACTTAACGATGCCTAATGATATAGCGCCTTTAGATAGTGCCTCTTAAAATCCGAGTAGTGATTTGACAGATGCCTCTGATCATATATTCCCGCGATTTCATCCACTGACGAACTCTCCCTCGTAAACCATCCCATAGTGCACCGTGTCTCGTATTTATTTTTCAATTATGACGTCATAGAGGATTAGAGTTACCAGAAAGATATTTTGTAAAAATAACATTGAGGGTTTTATTGAGATTTATCTCGTCCACGTTTCCAATGTGGATCTACTTGATATATATATATATATATATATATATATATATATATATATATATATATATATATATATATATATATATATATATATATATATGTGTGTGTTTTGAAGCCGGATTTGGTAAAACGTTACTCTGACCACCTACGTGATACGGGTAGTCCCCATTTATTTATTTATTTATTTATTTACTTATTTATTTATTTATTTATTTATTTATTTATTTATTTATTTATTTATTTATTTATGTGCGTGCGTGTCTGTGTGTGTGTGTTGTGTTCCTCTCTTTCCCTCTTGTCCCTAAGTAAAACCTCTCTGGAGTCAGAAAATATAGGTATATTTATTATTTTTTCAATTATTTAGGATGAAAGTAATAACTAATGTAATGGAAGCAGTAGGTAGTTGGCAGCTACCAAACAGGGAGGTACTACCGCCTGGGAAGATATTGGAAGCATAATGTAATGTTTAATGGTAGACCCTGCTGCCATATGGCATCACGAATATTGTGACCAAGTCCCAGGTTGCTGATAGGACTTTCTGCCTCGTTTACACACAATTGCAGGGTCTCAATTGTTTCTCTTACTATTGACAACACAACATATATACAGTATATTGTTTCTCACTTGTGATCGTTTTTCATTTTTGTATTTCTTTATGGTTCTTTATTTTTATAATTGTTATTATCATTATTATTATTATTATTATTATTATTATTATTATTATTATTATTATTATTATTATTATTATTATTATTGTTATTATTATTATATTTTCTCTCCCAGGGCCCGATGTGGATCAGTGACCTGTGTCCGAGTGGGCTGAATCTCCGTAAAAAAATAAAGTAAATAAATAAATAAAATAAAATAAAATATATACAGTATACTGTATATGGTTGATGGCGGACGAGAGTTTGTTTTTTTTCCAACAATTTCACCTTGCGGCAGGGAGAGAAGGCTTCAGGTGACGGTATAACCTTAATCATTTCAATGAGGCAACCATTCCACCAGCCACTCGGTCAACTAGTGAGTGCACCACAAAAAAAGAATCACAGTTTTCGCCAGCATAATGAACATGGATGAGTAACAAGACAAAATGTAAATAACACCTATAAGATGACTTACCTGGTATCTGTCGAGGGCGATGGCGGTGATGGAGATGGTGGAGACGAAAATGGAGGTGGCCTGCAGAGTGCCCACCAGTTTGCAGAGGAAAGGGTGGTCACCGAGAGGCCAGTACTGCGACAGGAGCTCCACCAAGGTGAGGGGCATGGTGACCAGACACAGGAGGAGGTCTGAAATGGCCAGGTTGATGATGAACACATTGCGCGCCGTCCTCATAGCGGGCTTTCTAATGACGGCAACGACGACGAGGGAGTTCCCCGTCGAGCCTAGGACGATGAGTAGACTGTAGACGACGATGAGGGCGTAGTAGGCCCCGTCGTTCACCCGCCTATTTCGCTGGAACTTGTTGATTAGGTCGATGTTAAGGCCCTCTGACACGTTGAATAGCCAGGAGAAGTTGTGCGCCAAGTTGGTGAGATTATTGTCGAAGTTTGCTAGCGTTAGGAAGTCGAGGCTACTAATCTCTGGCGACCCAAAGCCATCCGAGGGCAGCTCCTGGCTCGCCACTGAGATATCTGGACCCTGATCCATGGCTGCTGCTACAAACTGTTGATCGCTTTCGTACTGTTAGTTTTACTGTAGCCGGAGGTCCTGGGAGCGTAAGAGCGTGATACTACTCCCTCATCAGCTGTTACACTCTAGTTTTTGTTGGTGTTGCACATTCAGTAGTTGTGGGAAGCATATTCTAGCTCCCATTACGTAATCGTTTGCTGTGAGAAACGTGTTTTGCTTGACTACGAAGAACTGATCACATGTGAGAGACACATTTTAGCTAAACACATTCTAGCTAATACAACTTACTTTTCAGCTCCGCGAAACTCCTACCATTAGCTATGATGTCAATCCTTGGTAATACTCCCCTGTACTGGGATTCTGGTCCTGACAGAGTGGGATATTTTCAGTTTTATGGGAAACTTGCTTTTCTCGTGTGATGCACCAGAGACCTGTTTATTTTACCTTGACGTATCGACGCATTGTTTACCTTGACGTTAACCTTGACGTATCGACGCGCTGTTTACGTAGGGGACTCAATAACGTCTTCAGGTTATATTAGTTTATGTTGTCTATACTTTTCACTGTCTGGGAAGCCATCCTTGTATATATACATGTGTGTGTGCCTGTGTGTTTTGCCTGTAAATACAAGAAAGAAAACACATTTTTACGCCAATACACGAGACACACTCACTAGAATACTAATACTGCTCTAAAAATACCTACTTTTTACTGGTATATTTTCAGATATCATCGTAATAACGTAATAATAATAATAATGAGAAGAAGAATTTCATTTTTTCCGTAGATTTACACCAGGTTCTCATAATGCAATATAAAACCCAATTTAGCCATTTAAACCTGTAATATCAAAAAACATATTGCTTACCTAACCAAACCTAACCTAACCTAACCTAACCTAAACAAAAGATAACTTAACCTAACGAAGTAGTCAATGGTGCCGATATGAAATGTTAACCCTTTACCATCATTAGTGAACGAAATAACAAACCCGGAAATAAGGAACAGAATAGATTAAGCAAACACCCAATCGCTATGAGTTACGACTGTGTGAAGACATTCCTTGTTGTTAATGGTTGTTTGCTATATCAAATGGCCTCGTTAGTACTTTGATGTGTGTGTGTGTGTGTGTGTGTGTGTGTGTGTGTGTATCGATAAATAGAAAAATAAATATCCATGAACATAAATAGTATATGAGAGAAGTAGGATAAATAGACAGATTGGAAAACAAAATATGAAAAACTCGGGAATCGGTAAAAGCAAGAATTCTAGACAGATAAACGAACAGAGAACAGGTAAAGGGTAGATTACGAGATAAACCAATAAAATCAAATACTTGTCCCAGTTGGAGAGTGACCATCCATCACCATTACTGGATGAGCTGCCATAACCAAGAACCATCACACTACACTACACAGCCTGTGAGATTTGTTTTATTTTGGGACAATATATTGTACCTCCTAAAAAGATAATGTCAGACCTACACCAGCTGTTCACCTATGTCATTATACACCTCACAAACATAACAACACGTTATACCTATTACAAATCTATAATGTCAAAAACTTTATACACTGTCACACACTGTGGGGGGCCTTTGGCTTTTTAAAAACACAACCCCTGATTACTGCACAAAAGAGAGTTGTACGGACAATGACGTACTTGAAAAAAAAATGATTATACTGACAAACAATTTGCTAAATTGAAAAAGCAAAATTCTAGGATATTAACACCTACTGCTGTGCCCTATTTATTTACAAATCTGTCAATCATTTGCTTGACAATAATTATTTCCAGTTCCGGAATAATCAGAGATACAAATTAAGACATCCAGAGCTACTAAGACCATAATACTTCCTTGAGATAAATGTACAGAATATAACAGGTGCCTTCAAGAGAGCTCAGGCTCTCAACTGGCTCAGCCATGTTATCGACTCTGTATCTGTGTTCTTCTGGATTAATAAACTGTTTTAATATCAATTTAAATTTAATATCAATATATATATATATTTTTTTTGTCTCAAGCACCAAACTAAATTTGACATAATACCTATACCAAGGTTTTATATAAATATACAAATTATATGTCATTATAAACTAAAGGGGGCGTCGGTGGGTAGAGCGGAACCGCTCTTGCCTAGCAAGGGAGATGTCAAGGGTTCGATTCCCGGGCCGGTGGAAAGTTGTTTGGACACACTTCCCAGCCTCCCTTGGTCCTTGGTCCTTGTTCACCCTGCTGTAAATCGAAAGTTGCGAATTCGTATTCAGGGACAAGTTGTTGGAGCTTCCAATAACGTGATGATATAAACCATTGACCCTTCAGGCTTCTACGCCCTTGACTCTTCAGGCTTCTAGGCCCTGGACTCTTCAAGCTTCTACGCCCTGGACTTTTCAGGCTTCTACGCCCTTAACTAATGAGACATAAAGGCGAGCATGAACTTAGCATGCTTCCTGCTGGGGGCTGTAAACGCTTCTGCTCTTCACCTTACACAAGGATGTAGGGGAGTGCCCCCCCCCCCCAAAAAAAAGAAAAAAAAAATTGTAAACTAACTTTTAAACACGCACATACACCATTTGCTTAGCAAACTCTGTGACATTGAGTGTTTATATCAACAAATGTATCCGATGAAGCTAAAAAAATTAAAAGTTTTTTTATAATCAATCTGAATATTTCATGATCGGTTTCAATCAGTCTTTCTTGGCTGGAGCGTCTGAGCAATAACCTCGCTTCTCCTGTCATTTTATTGTCAACGAAACAGAAAACACTATTTGCCGTGTAATTTGCTGAAATCACTTCTACAGTACGTGTCCTATGGGGAGACGGTGACGGAGGGAGGAACAGTAGAGGGTGGTAGTGGTGGTGGGATGAATACGCCATGTAAAATGAAAGTAGCAGCACATTCTGAAGCCGTTACCTTTCTCTCGAGTACCTACCTACCTGGTGGTCTTGTGTGCTAAGGTACATCAGCCAGTTCCAACTGCTTTAGACGATACAGTTAGCTTAGGTTAGAATAGACGAGGTTAGGTTAGGTTATTATTATTATTATTATTATTATTATTATTATTATTATTATTATTATTATTATCATTATTATTATTATTATTATTATTATTATTATTATTATTATTATTATTATTATTATTATTATTATTTCTGATCCCATGTTCACGTATTAGGTTAGATTCTAATTATTATAAGTTAACCACGAGTTAAAGTTTTCTTAATCATAATTAGGTACATGTCAGACACTAGTTACAGTAGAAGCAATTGAAACATTAAGCATTATTTATAAACTAGTTAGATACTCGTTAAGCTGATTTGGTCATTGTTGGGTTAGGTTAGGTTAGGTTAGGTTAGGTAGCTGTCAGACACTAGTTAGAAACAATTGAAATATTAAGCGTTATTTATAAGCTAGTTAGTTTTTACTATTACTGGACACATTATTTAATTATTATTGGACATTGATTTTACTATTATTGGACACTGATTTTACTATTATTGGACACTGAATATACTATTATTGGACACTGATTTAACTATTATTGGATACTGATTTTACTATTATTGGACACTGATTTAACTATTATTGGCTACTGATTTTACTATTATTGGACACTGATTTAACTATTATTGGCTACTGATTTTACTATTATTGGACACTGATTTAACTATTATTGGACACTGATTTAACTATTATTGGATACTGATTTTACTATTATTGGACACTGATTTAACTATTATTGGACATTGATTTTACTATTATTGGACACTGATTTAACTATTATTGGATACTGATTTTACTATTATTGGACACTGATTTAACTATTATTGGACACTGATTTTCCTATTATTGGACACTGATTTAACTATTATTGGCTACTGATTTTACTATTATTGGACACTGATTTAACTATTATTGTCTACTGATTTAACTATTATTGGACACTGATTTAACTATTATTGGACACTGATTTAACTATTATTGGACACTGATTTAACTATTATTGGACACTGAATTTCCTATTATTGGACACTGATTTAACTATTATTGGATACTGATTTTACTATTATTGGACACTGATTTAACTATTATTGGACATTGATTTTCCTATTATTGGACACTGATTTAACTATTATTGGATACTGATTTTACTATTATTGGACACTGATTTAACTATTATTGGATACTGATCTTACTATTGTTGGACACTGATTTAACTATTATTGGACACTGATTTTACTATTATTGGACATTGATTTAACTATTATTGGACACTGATTTTATTATTGTTAGGTTAGGTTAGGTTAGGTTAGGTTAGGTTAGGTTAGACACTGATTTGACTATTACTATACACTAGTGAATTACCCATTAGACACTTCAAGCATCAGTAGGCACCAGTTATGCCCCTAACAACTAAACACTTGTTATACATAAATGGTTGTAAATAGTGACAGTACGGAAAGCATAAATCCTTTTTTTACAGTTTTCCAATTTACTGTAAAACCATATGACTGTTATCCAGGTATTCAGTCCACGTTAATACTCTTATCTATATTTGCATATTTCCATTTATAGAGTTATATTGATAGACAGATGATAGATAGATTAATAGACAGATAGACAGATAGAAAAGTTAACTAAAATATCATAATCTAACCTATGGAGGCACAACCCGCGGCCCTCAGGTAACACTATTCCGGTTCTTGGTGACTTATTAAAAAATAATAATAAATACAATATGAAATAGATATAAAAACAACTCTGACCTGATGCTTGAAAAATAACTCTGGCTCTATTCAGTGAACAAACTAAACTGCAAGGTTTATTTTTCAGTTATTTTGATTATTGTAAATTTTCATTATTTTAAGTTGACAGTGAAGAAATTTTAACACATCAGTTTGAATCATGTGACAGTGCGATGCAGAGTAAGCAGCTAAAAGAGAAAGATATGAATTTGTGTACTTTTCTGGAGCAGCTGACGAATTTACTGGTGTGACATCAACAGCTCAGATATTAGTGTTCGTACAGTACGTGGTGTGACAGACGAATTCACTATTCATGAAGAATTTGTTGGTCACAGTTCACTGAATGAGCAAACAAATGGGAGTGACTCACTGAGAGGATTTCTGGTGCAAATTACCCCTTTTGAGTTTAATATGGACAAATTAGTTGGCATAACAACTGACAGGTCCCTGTAATGAGGGTATCCAATGTTGATCAAACATCTTGGTCAGGGCAAAAATTAACTAATACAGTTTCACTGCATTATATATCAACAAAATGTGTGTAGAAAAGACTTGAACTTTGAAAATGTGATGAAAGTTGTAGTTTTAACTGTCAATTTATAAAATCACGAGTCTTCAATCATCGCCAGTTGAAGCTGTTTATGGAAGATATTGAAGCAGAGTACATACAGTGATCTTGTTTCTTCACAGAAGTTAGGTGGTTAAGTCGGGGAAAATATACTACAACGATTCATTAACTTCTTAGATGAAGTCGTCATATTTGTCAATAAATAGGAAAAAGCGGTTCAGAGCTTAAAATTGTGGAATGACTCTGCGATCTACAGTAACATTGTCTTTTTATATTACCAGGCATCTAAATAACTTGTATGTCAAATTTCAAGGACGTAACCAGCTTGTTTCACAACTCGCAACCAAACTTTTATTACAAACTCAAGCTGTTTCAGTAACAACTCAATTAAAGGTGAGTTGAAACATTTGCCAACATATCAAAACATACTTGAAGAGCACACAGTTGATCACAAAGCTGAAAGCTATACAATAAATATTTAAATTATTCTGGAAGCGTTTGATAAGCGATTTTGAGACTTCGAGGAAGAGAATAATAATTTGTAACTGTTCAGCAATCCTTCTCTATTTCACCTGAAGACCTTGAACTAGAGGCCCAGTTATTGTAGGTTGATCTCCAGAATTGTGACACACTTCGTACAAAGTTTATGGAAGGAAACTTACTCAGTTTCTACAAGTGTTTACCTCAAGATCAGTATCCATATTTACAACAGACAGTTGCTATTTATTCTAGTTTATTTGGCTCCACTTACTTCTGTGAGCAAACATTCAGTCTATTAAAGCTCAACAAGTAGACTAAATGACGAAAATCTGCACTCCATTTTGCGACTGCCAACCACGAAGTTAGATCCCAACAGGAAGAAGCTCATTTCACATCACAATAAGCTCAAGAAAGACTTTCCACATTATTATATTATCTATTTTCACTGTAATAACCTAGTTGTGAGAAAACATATAAATTAGCTAACATCTGTTATATGATGTATACTGCCGACAGATTATGAGTCCGTCTTCTAATGTGGCCCCCCAAGTCAAAAAGGTTGTGCATGCCTAACCTAACCTAACGAAACGTAATCTAACTTGACCAGGTATAACCCAACTCCAAACCTAACTTATTTTATCTCTAGACTAAACTAACTAAACCTAACCCCTAACCTTACCTTACCCGCCCCCTAACATGACCAAAGCTAATTAAATACGAATTTTTGTGGGTCCTACACCAGGTTCACTCTGACGCGTACATAAATCGTATTGGTACTGTGGCCACGCTTATAAAACCACAATATACATAAACAAAGGTTACAAAAACGAAAAAACGAAAATAATATATCTGTAACTGGTGAAGGAAAAGTGAAATTTATTTTATACTGTATTATCCAAAACGATGAATAAAATATGTACACTCTCCCCAAAAACTATCGGCCCCTTTTTTCATCGATGCAATGTGTCACAATGGACGAATATTTCCGATCACTAATTATGATTTCTGCATCATGTTGGTAGGCCAGCCTTCCTAGTATCTGTGAGGTTTCCAGTTATTATTTCTGGAATTTGTTATAATTATGGTGAATCACCGTGCTCCATCTTTAGCAGAATAATATAATGGTATTAATGCAGCGAAATTATATCAACGGCAGTTAAATAGTGGGTGTTTTCTGCTGGAAATCCACGACCAACACTAGTACCCGAGACTCATTGGAAAACACAGCTTGCACCGTCAGACATGGAGTGTAATGGGAAGTACCAAGCCTTCGTACTATCTCTTTGTACCTATGTCGTGAAGGGCGATGATAATGTCTCGGGTTGCCTGTGATGTCTCCATAGTGACTGTCAATCCCATGGGAGGACTTGATGACATCGTCTTGTAGTGTGTATCAGATAATGTTCCGTTGCCAGCACCAATCATGAGATAATACGTTATATTCATAATTGTTTCCTCATCAATATTAAGGTAGAAATAATATCGAAATGCAGTAAATCATAATGTCATTGTAAATGGATATGGTATCATAATACACCTGTAATTACTATATTTGCAAATAAATGTAATATCGGATCATAGTGTTTCATATTTCTTTGGAAGTGATTCCATTGTAACCTCGGTTCATGAAAACAAAGTAACGTTAGATCTCTATTTAGCAACACATCCCCTGGGACTGAAATAGTATCTGAGGTGCATAAATCAGCGGGGTTTCTCATGACGTTATTGGTTTTGCATGTGGTATCACAAGCCATCCTGTTTCATTACATTGTGTAGAGAATAGGCGGTATACTGCAGATAGCATGTTGAGTATCAGGTGCAAGAAGAAAGACCAACCTAACCGAGACTGTTGTGTACGTGTTCTTGTGTTCACTTCCAAATACATCAGGCCCAGGGGGGCCGATACTTTTTGGGGAGAGTGTACACTGAAAATAGGTATTTAGTGATTAGATTCGCCTCCTGAGTTGTTTATGTTTAATTTTAGTTATTATTATTATTATTATTATTATTATTATTATTATTATTATTATTATTAATATTATTATTATTATTATTATTAGTAGTAGTAGTAGTGAGGTCAAAATAACTAAGGACGGCCAAAGACATCTAGGCGCAGTAATTGGCACTACGGACTTCAAGACCCAGTACGTAGCGGGAAAGGTGAATGAGTGGGTGAGCGAAATCCAAGCTCTATCGGAGATTGCTAACACAGAGCCACATGCGGCCTTTGCAGCATTCACCCATGGAGTCAAGCATCGTTGGAACTACCTGATGCGTACCATCCCTGAGATCGGACCCCTCCTCCACCCTTTGGAAGAAGCAATCAGTGTCAAGTTCATTCCCAAACTAGTGAAACACCCTGACTTAACCCCAGCAGAAAGAACACTTCTTGCACTTCCGCCAAGACTGGGAGGGATGGGACTAACGAATCCAGAGGAGATTGCTGACTCTGAACATCAAAATTCACTTAAGCTCACGGCAGCCCTCACTGACCACATAATAGCCCAGAATGCAACAGGGGAAGTGGACACCAGCGAAGTTAACAAGATCCGTAGGTCCATTACAACAGATCGGCAGCACTGCCAAAATGACATGTTGCAGCAACTATTGCTGCAGGTTCCAGAAAATTTGACAAAAAAAGTAGCTATAGCGCAGGAGGTGGGCGCCTCGAACTGGTTAACTACGTTACCGATAAGGGCAAATGGTTTCAGCCTTAACAAACAAGAATTTACAGATGCCATTGCTCTAAGGTACGGTTGGCCAGTAGATGGTTTGCCCTCCCAATGCGTGTGTGGCTCTTCCTATGATTGCGATCACGCCATGGTCTGCAAGAAGGGGGGCTTCATATGCATGAGGCATGACGAGGTAAGGGATCTCACAGCAAATATGTTGAAGGAAATCTGCCGGGACGTCATGGTAGAACCGACCCTCCTTCCACTGGATGGCGAGATCTTCCAACACAGGACTTCAAACACATCTAACGAAGCCCGTGTGGACGTCAGTGCTCGAGGATTCTGGACGCGGGGACAGCGAGCTTTCTTCGACATCAGGATTTTTATCCCATGGCCGTTTGTCACCGTAACCTAGCTCTCGATGCTGCACATAGGAGGAACGAGAACGACAAGAGAAGGGCATATGGGGAGAGAATTCAAAATGTTGATCAAGGCAGCTTCACTCCTCTAGTGTTCACAACCTCTGGTGGGATGGGCCCAAGTGCAAGATGTTTCTACGCCAGACTCGCGGAGCTGATCTCCGAACAGAAGCAGCAGCCCAGAAGTTATGTTACAGCCTGGATGAGATGTCGACTGTCCTTCTCTCTCCTTCGGTCGGCTTTGCTCTGCCTCAGGGGAACGAGAGCTTCTGCCCCTACTCCGACAACTGCTGCAGATATTGACTATGAGGCTACAGTCCCTGAATGCCGCATAGATCTGCGGCTCAACTAATTTAACACAGATAGGATAGCTTCTTATGTATTAGGATATTAAATATTAAGGTAAATAAATGGTGGCGAAGGTGTGGCTATTGGGGGAGGCTGGAGGCCACGTTATAAAAAAAAAAAAAAGTAGTAGTAGTAGTAGTAGTAGTAGGTCCACAATTAGGGCACCACCCAAACGCCAGCAAGTCCTTCCTCATCGTGAAGCCAGAACATTATGAATGGGCAAAGGAGGTTTTTGGCGGAAGCGAAGTCAAAATAACTAAGGACGGCCAAAGACATCTAGGCGCAGTAATTGGCACTACGGACTTCAAGACCGAGTAAGTAGCGGGAAAGGTGAATGAGTGGGTTAGTGAAATCCAAGCTCTGTCTGAGATTGCTACCACAGAGCCACATGCGGCTTTCGCTGCATTCACCCATGGAGTCAAGCATCGTTGGAACTACCTGATGCGTACTATCCCTGGTATCGGACCCCTCCTCCACCCTCTAGAAGAAGCTATCAGTGTCAAGTTCATTCCCAAATTAGTGAAACACACTCACTTAACCCCAGCAGAAAGAGAACTTCTTGCACTTCCATCAAGACTGGGAGGGATGGGACTAACCAATCCAGAGGAGATTGCAGCCACCGAACATCAAAATTCACTTAAGCTCACGGCAGCCCTCACGGGCCACATAATAGCCCAGAACGCAACAGGGGAGGTCGTGACGGGTGAAGTAAACGAGATTCGTAGGTCCATTACGACAGATCGACAGCAATGCCAAAATGATAAGTTGCAGCAACTGTTGCTGCAGGTTCCAGAAAATTTGAAAAAAAAGTAGCTATAGCGCAGGAGGTGGGCGCCTCGAACTGGTTAACTACGTTACCGATAAGGGCAAATGGTTTCAGTCTTAACAAACAAGAATTTACAGATGCCATTGCTCTAAGGTACGGTCGGCCAGTAGAAGGTTTGCCCTCCCAATGCGTGTGTGGCTCTTCCTATGACGGCGATCACGCCATGGTGTGCAAGAAAGGGGGCTTCATATGCATGAGGTATGATGAAGTAAGGGACCTTACAGCAAATATGTTGAAGGAAACCTGCCGGGATGTCATGGTAGAACCGACCCTCCTTCCATTGGATGGTGAGATCCTCCAACATAGGACTTCAAACACATCTAACGAAGCCCGTGTTGACGTCAGTGCTCGAGGATTCTGGACGCGAGGACAGAGAGCTTTCTTCGACATCAGGATTTTTGATCCCATGGCCGCATGTCACCGTAACCTAGCTCTCGATGCTGCACATAGGAGGAACGAGAACGACAAGATAAGGGCATATGGGGAGAGAATCCAAAACGTTGATCAAGGCAGCTTCACTCCTCTAGTGTTCACAACCTCTGGTGGGATGGGACCAAGTGCAAGATGTTTCTACGCCAGACTCGCGGAGGTGATCTCCGAACAGAAGCAGCAGCCCAGAAGTTTCGTTACAGCCTGGATGAGATGTCGACTGTCTTTCTCTCTCCTTCCGTCGGCTTTGCTCTGCCTCAGGGGAACGAGAGCTTCTGCCCCAATTCCGACAACTGCTGCAGATATCGACTACGAGGCTACAGTCACTGAATGCCGCATAGATCTGCGGCTCAACTAATTTAACACAGATAGGATAGCTTCTTATGTATTAGGATATTTAATATTAAGGTAAATAAATGGTGGCGAAGGTGTGGCTATTGGGGGAGGCTGGAGGCCACGTTAAAAAAAAAAGTAGTAGCAGTACTATTTTGTTGTTGTTGTTGTTGTTGTTTTTTTATTGCTGTTGTTTATGTCGTTGTTATTGTTGTTTTGATGAATATTGACAGATGGGATTTTCAGTGTTATGTGAAAATGCAATGAGAAAATCGGAGTACCGCATGCGAAGGAGAACTAGAGAGAGAGAGAGAGAGAGAGAGAGAGAGAGAGAGAGAGAGAGAGAGAGAGAGAGATGAATGTTGAAAAATATGGCAAGAAAGAGAAAGACAGTGACAGAGGCAGATAAAATGAGAATAGTGAAAAGAGAGATATGGCAAAGAAGTGAGAGAAAGATAGAGACAGACAGACAGAGAACGGTGAAAGGAGGGAGAGATGGTAAAGGGGAGAGTCATGGGCGAGTAAACCAGACAGATAGTAAGAGTCTTGTTGTGGAGGGAAACACCACCAGTGAATGCATGTGTGACAGCATAAAGACCGAACTAATAACTGTGAATGACGGGAGACTGTGTGTGTGTGTTGTTGATGATTCTGGTCACTCTTTACTATGGTGTACAAGGTGTTGAAAGAGTTTAATAATAAATTATGGTTCCCAGGTTGAGAAAAATATCAGGTAGAAGTGAAGTACTTGACTGCCTCAGCTAGTAGTGACCCCTTACCAGCTAGAAGGGTGACCGGAACCACTATATATAACTCCCAGTTCTCACACAGTAAAAGTAGGTTGACCGTAGAAAGGGCATCCAACCGTATAACTTGCTTCAAATTTACCTGATGGCACCTGGGACACCATTATCATCAGGTGAAAAATGAAATGGGTCCCATATGCATGATTGCCCATTAGGGACAGTGTGGATACAGCACACTGTATACTAAGTCTTCGGTACACAAGGAGGCAGCATGGCCGGTACTGCTCTCGACCACATTCACCTCCCCATGTTGTAAACTGAGATACCCATTTACAGCTGGGTGAACTGTAAGTGCCCAGTAATCGAACCACCGCGTTTCATCATCAGGTAATTACGGCTATTTCTCGCAATTGTGGAAGATGTTGGGAAAACAGTTATTTTTAATAGTAGTAATATTAATAGTAGTAGTAGTAGTTGTAGTACAGTAGTAGCAACAGTAGTAGTAGCAGTAGTAGTAAAAGCAATAATAGTATAATAATAAATAATACATTTTTGCATTACTCGTAATTGTATTTACTGATAAATACACAACGTGACCCATACATAGATAACAAACTCATTTCTTATGAAGGAAATTTAAATGAATAATTTTGGCAAGAGCCTTCTTTACCAGGGATGCCAAAGGAAAAATAAATAAAAAAAAACGCGGTAATCAACCAATTAAAGTGTCGTAATTTTCCCGCTCAGATTGCAGGGTAAGTTTTTCTCCGTGATCAAATTAAGAAAAAAAATAGATAGATAGATAGATAGATAGATTGATAGATAGATAGATAGATAGATAGATATAAACTCAGTACACGTCAATTTCCAAACTGTTAAGTCCATTGTTGACATAAAACAGCTGACGGGTGGAAAAAAATAAGGACGTACCAACAGGTTAGCACTCTTGTCCTTCGCTATACTTGAGCAGATCTTGCAATTGTTGTTTTAGATTTAGATGTTTCAATAACCAGTGGTCGATGAAGCACCACTCACCACGTCTAAATACCTTGGTAAAAAAAAATGAATTCGTAAAGATGTTTAATTTTCTTGATTGTAAGTATCACCACCACCTTGTGCTGTGTGGGTGTATTGTAGGTCACTTTACTCTGTAATCAACATTTGGTTCACTTATTAGTGTGATGGATGACAATGAATGTGTCAAGGTGGAACACATTTCACTATCCACGTAAGAATAACATGCTACGCTTTAAGGTCGTATTTTTTTCTCTTTCGTTTTCTTGCTTTACGATGAAGGCAATGTTATTTTTTGTAGTTCATAATAAAACTACATCAAAAGTAATCGATGACATGATGTTGGTGACGAAGAGACAGGACACAACTTTACCACACAGGACATGTACACAGTGTATTGTTTCCGTTCTTCCGCTTTTTATCCTGCGTTGAAATAAACGTTTTTGAGGTCTTATTTGGACATATAAATGCTGTAACAACGCCAGCGTGGAGATGCATCACCACCACCACGTGACGTGGGTAAGACACTGTGTGGCCCAGGAATATGCACATAATGTATATATTTATCCGTCTGTTCTACGATGACATCAAGTTTGGAAGTCCAGAAAACACCATTAACAACGCTTGCGTAGTGAGACATGACACAGTACATGTAAATGATGGCAAAACTGGACTCCAAGAACGATTATTTCTCCTCCTCTCGCTCTTCACACAGCCACACCCACGGGAGCTCTTGGTGGCGGACGGCACTACCACCGACTCAACCGATTACGCTGCCTCCCTCCCTTATATACTGTACACGACCACGCGCACACGGGGTGATGTGCCCGGGAGGGGAGGGGGTACCGGGAGGTAAGGAGGGAAGGGAAGGGGAGGAGGATGGGGAGTAGAGAGGAAGGGGAAAGTAGGACGAGGAAGGGAGGGGAAATGACAGGTGATTACTGGGGGAGGGGAGGAAGAGGGGGAGACAGGGAGATAGGAAGGTACTCGGTGAAAGAGAGAGGGGCAGAGAGGAAACAGTTACGTATGAGCGAGGAAGCAGGGGAGGAAGGAGAGAAAGAAGGAAGAGAGAAAACAGGTGAGAGCAACAAGCTTGGGAGAGTATTAAGAAAGGTGAGTTAGCCATTGGTGAGGTCACGTGAGTTGCGAGGAGAGGTGAGGAATGATGAGTGAAGAGGGAGGAAGATATGGAGGAAAGCCAAAGGGGAGATGAAGAAAGGTCAAAGGAAAGGAGTGAAGGTCAACAAAAGGTGAGAGAAGGACGGTAGGTGAGAGAAGAAGGGGGAAGATGAAAGAAAGGGGAGGGGAGGTGAGAGAAAGAGTAGCGGAGGTGAGTGAAGAAGGAAGGAAGGAAGGTGAAAGAAGGAGGGAGGAATAGAGAATATTTTATGTTTTTTTACGTGACAGGTGAACTGATGAAATAATTACAACATTACAAAAAGTGAAGGTATCTGTGACCCCCTAACCTAACCTAACCTAACCTAACCTAACCTAACCGAAAACAACCTAGACTAACCTAACCTAACCCAAGCCACTCTAACCTTACCTAACCTAACCTAACCTAACCTAACCTAACCCAAAACAACCTAACTTAACCCAAAACAACCTAACTTAACCCAAAGCTAACCATACCATAACCAACCTTTTTACTATATTCAATCGTAAACAGACCAAATATATATATATATATATATATATATATATATATATATATATATATATATCTTCAATACAAAAATTCCGGATTGGATTACAGTTCCGGATCAGAGTATTGATTTAACCCATTTCAACTTCTATGTGTGTGTCATGTGACAGAATAACTGCAGCAGTGTAGAAATATCATAACCAATCGTGTAATGGATATATGATGTTATACAATATACAATCATTAAGGCTTATATATTAATTATATCAGATATTTGTATGCGTGTGTGTGTGTGTGTGTGTGTGTGTGTGTGTGGATGAATATTTTTTAGCTCTTTGGTCAAGTGAGTTTCTTTGATAACTAATAATATTTATGTACCATTACAAAAGCGTACAAGGTTCACTATGTATTGTCGTAATGAACTTTGATGTTACAAGTTCCCGTATCCTGAGGCAATGTTCCATTTTCTTACTGTATAGTTTACATTATTAAACTACTTATTTATAGAGTTAAGGGAGAATAACATGCTTCATTATTTCTCAGCAAAATGGTAAATATACACAAATATTGGCATTCCACAACATAAGGACATAACTCACAACATGAAATTTAGGAGTTGTGAAGAAAAATTATTGTTGTTTGATTGTTATTTCTCGCCGATCATATTTTCCCCTGAAATTATGATTTCTTAACCTTTGCTTTACTTTTTAAATTGTTTTTAATGAATTTGATATATGTACCGTGATAGTGTAGGGCTATTGTACCGCACAGGTATTTTCACTATAGATTGCAATGTTATTTTTCTTCTTTCGTACAAATAAGAGTCCAGTTACCTCTCTCGCTCACATGGTAAATATTATTTTAAATATCTGGTTCTTACAATATATAATTTAATTTCGCTAAATAAATCGGTAAAATATTGTTTTGCCCACGCCCTTAATACGAGACCAAACCTAACCTAACCTAACCTTACCTTACCTTATCTTACCTTACATAACGTAACGTGATGCCTACCGAAGTATCAGAAATAGAGTAACTAAAGTAGTTAGAAATGCCAGACGTAGCTATTATACAAATAAGCTCCAGTCAGCACCAGGCGACAGTAAGAAAACCTGGAGTATCATCAATTCTATTCAGAACATGAACACTCAACATATGGCTCCTCCTCATTACCAACCACTTCAATAATTATTTTATCAATGTTGGCAGAAACCTTGCAGAGAGCATCCCTGATCACCATGAGGAATTTAAAGCCTACCTGCAAAACAGACAACAAAATGAGTTGTTCTTGTTCCCTGTCACAGCAGATGGATTATTGACCATAATAAAAAGTCCAAAGATGCAGCATCATAAAGAAAGTAGCCCACCCATTACTACCTGTTCTCTTACACATTTGTAACTCCTCCTTATCTCAATTAAGGATTCAGCGATGACGAGAGGAAGGAGCAAAAATCCAAACTACGAAGCTGCCCCGGTGTTCTACTGTAACAAGTGTAATGTGCACCTATGCGTTACTGAGGATAAAAACTGCCTTTTTGGGGGGTTACAGACATTTGTGATTATTTTTTTTGAAGGAGCCAGTTTACTATACGAGTGAAAATGAATAGTTTTACATATAGTTAGACTCATTGTCAATTGTTGCAGGTTTTCTGCTAATATTTACACTTAGTTTCTAAACATTGGGTTGATTATATGCTCAAGTAACGCTTGGTCACTTGATTTTGTATTAGTTATGTGCTGAAATAAGCACTTGGTCTCTTGTTTTGGTGTTTCTTTAATAAATCTTTACATATTGATATTGTGTAATACACTATAAGTAAAAAAAATGCATTTACCTAAAATCAAGACATTTGTGTCTTAAAGGACGACTGTGACGATTTTGTCATGTTTGAAAAACTTCTGTTTTATGGCTTTTTTCAAAACTGAATGAATTCAGTCCTTGTTTTTACCACCGAGGAAAATAAAACAGGTCTATTTTTTTGGCGACGGGAAAAAAATCAGCCAGTAAATATTAGCAGAAAACCTGCAACAATTGACAATGAGTCTAACTATATGTAAAACTATTCATTTTCACTCGTATAGTAAACTGGCTCCTTCAAAAAAAATAATCACAAATGTCTGTAACCCCCCCAAAAGGCAGTTTTTATCCTCAGTAACGCATAGGTGCACATTACACTTGTTACAGTAGAACACCGGGGCAGCTTCGTAGTTTGGATTTTTGCTCCTTCCTCTCGTCATCGCTGAATCCTTAATTGAGATAAGGATAGATTAAGGGAATTGTCACTGTACACATTTACTAAACAGAGGTATATAAATTAGTTAAGGTTTGTATTGGGATTGAAGTAGGGGCAATGCCCATAGAGTTTGTCACTTTATGTTCCAATTTTTTTTCTTATTAACACAATGTATAATCGTATCCGTATGTAGGAAAATTCGTGCTTTTTGTTTTATGAACTTACTATATAGGCCTGTATCATTAGCGTCATGGTAGAAAAATTAGTGATGACGTGTTTCTGGGTGACGTCACATGGCAAGTAGCGCGCCCTGGTCAGTCGTAGCACCGGGCCACTCAGTGATTCCAGGTCCGTGTAGAAGGCGAGTCCAGCTAATGTTGGTGTGACGACGCACTCTCCGGGTGACACAATTCTTGCCGTTGAGTTATTCCGCCAGGTGGAAGTGGGGCCAACGTTATGAGTTTTATTTTCTTGCATGTATTGTTTGCATTAAGATCGTCACATATACAGGTATATAAATGTAATTCGTTATCAACAAAAGAATATCGTTGTTTGTATAGCTGTTACAATTATCATAAAAACCCATTTCGCTGAATGCTTCGGAGGTGGTCAACTCATGTATCTTAGAATGTATTCGAATTGTATTTTCAAGTCAAATCGGTTGTTAATAAACTGTTCGGGCGCTCCCTTTACTTCCACTGGCCTACGCAATACAATCGCTACTGGATATTGGTGATCTCCATCAGTTCAGATTTTATCCCCGAATGGCTTTAATGGCAGGAGAATTTCTTTTTCTTTCCAAACTCTGAAGCAATGGTTCCAGCAGAGGATGGACGACCTCTTTTTCTAGCTGTGGCAGATTTTTCTTTCAAGAAGTAGTGCTTCTGCAACAGACAACTTAAATTCCAGGGGGCATCATTATTTTCTATAAGGGAATTTCAGGGTCTTTGCAGTCTCTGAGGTATAGCAACCACAAGTTAACAACAGTAACATCCATAAAATTAAAAAACAATCTGTGATAAATTTTCTTTGACCTGGTATGGATTCTGTAAAGTACTATTAGTGAGTCCATCAAATCCACACCACCCATAAAGTGATTATATTCTCGAACAATAGCAGGATATGGGATCATGGTGAAACTCTTAGACTTTTTGTCATATCGTTTGCATTCGCTCATTGGTTCTGCCGAGGCAAACGTTGACATCAAAGTAACAGACTTACAGTATTATCCATCCATTTCACCATCCGCACCTCATCATCCTCAACCAGAGCACTCTTTTCTTGGTGTGTACCCCTTCCTTTCTTAAGAAGCTCTTTGTCACGAGCAAAGGAAATACCTGGAAGTCAATTTCTTGTAACAGTTCCCAAACAGTGTATCTGTTTCTTAGCTAAAAGGGTCATCAGTGGAAGTGAGGTGAACAATCTGTCAAAATATAACAAGTGATTCATACCCTCAAGAATTAATTTGGATAAATGTACAACCACGTTGGAACGAACTCCTATGCCACGCTGGAACTAGCTCCTAGGTCTGGCTCACCAGGTACAGGTGAGTATATATCAGAAAATAAATACATAATATCATCTACAGCACAGAGACAGAGAATTTTGTAGCCCCATTTGTGAAGTTTACTTGGGAAATACCTTCAAAGAAGACTTACCCTAGAATGGAACCATCTGCTCATCTTTACAAAGTCTCTGTGGCTTAAGAATTTCACGAAACTTGGCTGCAAGATGGGTTAGCAGTGGTCTGATTTTAAAAGTTAATCATAGTTCTGGTTACTACTTAATAAATTATCTTAGTTATTATTGAAGTGGATATTTGATTTAATTTCTCACATCTATCTCTACTCATAACCCCTGAAACCATGGGGCAGTGGAGTTTACCTTTCCAATACAGGCGTGAGTTTGACAGCTTCGCCAAAGACATTGCAAATAATGATCCTAAAAACTTTTCAAATTCAAAGACACTCAAAATCAAACATTTGTCAACACTTTTTTATGTTGCATAAAGATTACTTTGCTCTTCAATGTGCCCCGTAATATCAGAAGAAAATAACTCCTGAAATACTCCACACGACACCTTACTGTAGTACCAAATTCAATTCTACCTAACCATTCAGGTATTCGTGCTTCCCAGTTGATGCCAGGGAGGCACTTTTTTTCGTTTACTTGGCTGGACACCTTCCTGCGCTCTTGAGGTGCATTTGAAGGCCCTGGTCTTGGTTCTGATTTGTCTGGTTCGTCAATCAAATTGGTCCTGTGTAACAGTTCTTCCTCAGCAGGCATATAATCACTCCCTATGATAAGGGAATACATAATAATAATAAGCCGCTGGTAGAAACATTAGGTATAACTAATGTAGAAATTATTACCATCTCCAAAAATAGTGTGCAAACGTTCACCATCAGACTCACTACCTGATGGATTAGCGTCATGCTCTTCGCTTTGGGTAAAAATTCCACGCTGCAATCACGCCTAAGGCCATAAAATCTGTGGGTGTTCATTCCTGTTGTAAAGTTTACGTTCAGACTAGAAAAAAACGATGTGAACTAATTCGTCTCGCCTGTGTAGACACTGATAAATATGTTTATTTCATGCATATTATGCCTGTTTTTCACACTTATACAATCAGTGGGATACTGCTAAATAACTGCAACATAACAAAGCATGACAATTATCTGTTTGTTTCTCGCCAGCTGATTAGTGATTTCTGGTAAATATGAAAACATAGATGCCAGACACTGCCACCTAGTGGAGTTGCCTATCCTTAAATATGCTCAGCAGAGCGTAACAAAATCAACACACTCGTCGGCAACTCCATGTTTTCTCCATGGCTTGGAAGCCATGTATCTCGAGCGTAACGAAATCGTAGTCGTCGTCTTTATAGATACTGGAGAAGCTAACATGAAGTATACTAATTTTCTGCTGCAGTGTCATTAACATCCTTACAGATTCTCAGTCTGGATTTATAGCTAGAAGGTCACTGAGAGTGCCCTGCTTTCCTTACTAATGACATCTTAAATTCCTTTGATGACAGTCAGTTCACAGTTGAAATATTCCTGGACCAGAGACTGACGACCATATCATCCTCTTGTCAAAGTTTGAAAACTACGGCGTTAGGGGCTTATCCCACAACTGGTTTGCCTCCTATCTGTTTAACAGGGAGCAGGATGATTACTATCAATCTGAACCCTCACCTATTTTGTATGGCGTCTCTCAAGGCTCCATTCTCGGCTCTCTACTGTTCTTGTCGTACATAAATGATATAGTCCACTCCAGCACACGCGTAAAATACAACTTATCTGCAGACGATAGTAATCTCAATACCAGGCACTCATATCTCCATTCCTTGATGAGAAGTATGAGCAGTGAATTAACTAAGTCAAGACCTGGGTAATAATCTGTCCTTAAACCTCGAAAACACCTACTACACGATCTTTCACAGAAGGAAACTCCTACCTCCAGCATTGGACCCCCTGTACCCTGGTAATACAGTCCTCAAATGACAAAATTACTAAATTCCTTGGGGTTATTGTTGATGATAAATTGACCTGGAGAAACCACATACAAGCCATTCACAGTAAAGTTAATAAACATTGCGGTATCCTGTATCATACTTTTCAGCCGTTCACACTTGCAGCAATGAAATAAATATTTTATGACCTTGCTTACCAACACTTGATACACTGTCATACACTATAGGGGGTCTCTGGTTCCACAAAAACTTAACCCCTGGTGACTGCCCAGAAGAAAGTTATGCAGACAATGATCTACTTGAAAATACTGACCACACAAATGAACAATTTGCTAAATTGAAAATGTTAAAATTCGAGGATATTAACACTTACTGCTGTGCCCTATTTGCTTATAAATATGTCAATCTCTTGATTGGGAATAATTATTTCCAGTTCCAGAATAATCAGAGATACAACTTAAGGCACCCAGAGCTACTAAGATGATCCCTCATGCTCTCCTCTCAGTCTCAGACCTCCATAAATAATTATGGTGTGACGGTGTTGAACAACTTACCTCCACCCATCCGAGCAAAGACTACGCTCCCTTCCTTTAAATCATCTCTTAAAAAATATCTATTGTCTAAGTATTAATAGTTTTGTAACACTTACTTTATACTCTTACCTTTATTATACCACCAAAACCTTTTTATCATAACTTGTAACGTAGATATATAATAATTACCATTGCAATAATTATATATTTGCCGTCAAGACATGATCCTGACTTTCTTTCTCCTTGTTTCACGTTAATACAACCCATGTTGTATTGCTTCCCTCACTTATAGTAATGTACGTCAACTCCACTGTAAAATATGTATGAGAGTATTCGTATATTATGAATGTCTTGGCCTACCTGTGGTGTAATGGTCAGCATGCTCGCCTCGCAAGCAAGCGGACCCGGGTTCGATCTACGGGCAGGGTGAAACTATGGGCAAGTTCTTTACGCCAATTGCCTCTGTTTACCCAGCAGTAATTGGGAAACTGGATGTTAATCTATATGCGGATAGAGTTCCGGGCTAATGGATAGCCAGTGCAGTTGACGAGTTGTCCGGTCTTCTCGGACTATTTTTTGACACTTAAGGTGTAGTTGTTGTGTTGGCGACAGCTTCTACACCCTAAACAAATTCGCGCCTAGGTGGCCCTTGGGCCGGCCATTCTCGTTACACGAGGGGCAACCATTATCATATTTTATTATAGCTGTAATAAACATGAATAAAATAAAATAAAACAAGATAAATAAAAAACGAAGTGATAATTGTGATAACATTCTCAATAGTTCTTACTAACACCCTGTTACGTGTACTATTCAAGACGATACTAAATATTACATAATACTTCCTTGGGATAAATGTAAAGTTTATATCAGGTGCCTTCAAGAGAGTTCAGGCTGTCAGTTGGCTCACTCATGTTAATATTGTTATTATTATCCACTCTGTATCTGCATTTCTTCTGGCTAAATAAACTGTTTCAATATCAATAAAAACATCAACGTAATGTAACGTAACCTAACCTAACTTAATCTAACCTTCTTTTTAATTTAATATACTCGAAAGTAAGCCTGTTACACCGAAGCTGTCACAATTATAAGCTGAATTTCACCAAAAATATCACATATATCCTTCTTAGCCTCAATAGGGTAGCGGCAGGTAACACTTAAGATTTTTCTGGTGTAAAAGTAAGAGGGTTAATTAAAAGAGTGCGCAGGGGAGGACGAAGGTCTCTCTTATATCAAAGGAAAGTGAGAGTTGTGTGCGTATGGTGAGGTACTTGGGTGTCCTGTTTTGGGGGTTTCTTAGCATCCCGGGATTCTGGGACAAACCAGGATATTTCCCGGGATCCCGGGATCCCGGGATTTCCCGCATCAGGTAATATTTGTACTAACTAATGCTATATGCTAACCCTATACTTCATTAGTGTAGTGTCTGTAGATTATCTGATAGGCAATTGATTTGATAAATTATATTACACTGAAGCAAAGTTCTCTTTATTAACTTGAATACTGGTGTAAAAATAGGTACATAATATGATTAAACAAGCAAAATTGTAATTAATCTGATTCCGTTAGCCATAAAAGAAACTCACAGACATTTGGAATGGCTATTATAAAAAATAAGTATTCTATATTCAATGCCATTTGGAAGCCACATTCTACAAAAACCTAAAGCGAACACTTAAATGACCTGTGAAAAAAATAATAGCATGGCTCTAGCCCTCCCCCCCTCCCTTTCTCTCTCTCTTTCATATGTTTTTGTATTTTACATAGTGCAAATCAGAGATAAGGAATAACAATAAGAATCCAGGGATTTGAACCAAATTCCCGGGAAAAAAAACATAACCACTTACGCCCGGGAAGGAAACCCTTGTATCTCTCTCTCTCTCTCTCTCTCTCTCTCTCTCTCTCTCTCTCTCTCTCACTACCCCTTACCTGAGCTGAGTACACTTGTGCTATTAAACAATGATTAATTAAGCTAGTATAGGAGACACACAAGACGCTACATCACCTTAGGTGTATCTTAGAGAAATGAATCAATGATGAGGTGATGTAGTACGTGTTTCATGAACACCACCAGGTAACAGTCCAGAGTGTAAATTTATCTGGTCCATGGGTCACCTGAAGGTTAGGAGCCCAAGCTTATTTTACTTGATGATTAAATACCCTAACGTTACCTGGGGGAGATTAGGTTAGGTTTAGGTTAAGTTAGATTAAGTTAGCGTTAGGGTTAGGTTAGGTTAAGTTAGGTTACGTTAGTGTTAGCGTTAGGTTAAGTTAGGTTACTGTTGATGTTTGAGTTAGGACTTATATTTATCTGGTGAAATAAGCCTGGGGTGATAATTTTCGTTTGATCCGAGCCCAGCGTCACAGGCTGGTGGTAATATGGTAATATGACGTAGGTCGGCGAAACAACCTCAGGATTACCGGAATCCCTGAAGATATCCACAAGAATTAGGAGTCATTCCAACGCAAAATTTCATGCCTGCTGAATGAACATTTTAAACTTCCTGAAGTAAAGTTTGACCGTGTTCAATGCGTCGGGAAACCCAACTCCTCCCGCCCCCGCGACATCATAACAAAATTCTCATTCTCCTCTGACCGTGACAAAGTGTTTTATCAACGCAGTAAACTGAAAGGCACCACTATCTTCGACAACGAAGATCTCTGCCCAGGCACGACTAAAGCCCCTCTAAGCAAATGGACCAACTTAAAGAAGCCAGGAAACAAGGGAAACACGTGATTTTCAGTCATAAAACCCTTGTTGTGAGGGATCGGGCAAGTGGACTCACCCACCCGCTGTCCCAACCCCCCCCCCTCGAAACCCCTCCCCACTGAGGGGGAACCAACCACTGTCGCTATCACCTGAGGAGTTTGCCCCACTGCCGGCCAACTCGAGTACTACACGTCTACCCCCTTGGTGGACACCAGCAACCCTCAAAACCGAGTGACAGGAGCACCTCCCACTCTATTTCGGAATCACCTTCAACAGTACCGGTCATCCTAATTCTGTTGGTTGTAGCACTTGTGAGTACGTTACCCCCCCCACTATTATAATTTTCATAGATCTTCCTTTTTCACACCCCAGTGACCCTGAATTCTTACTGTTCCTTAATCAGTATCAGTGTTCCCACAATGATGATGCTAGTGTCATTCCCTTAGATATGCTAGAACGTATGTGTTACAGCCCCTTTACCCATGGTGTCGACACAATACTCCCTCATATCGATGCTGATGCCTTTCTACAAAACTCACTGGGTTACACCAACCCCAACTGTAACTATTACTTTCCTGACTCTCCCGAGTTTAGTTCTAGTCTTCTACTACCTCATTCCTTCTCCTTGATTAGCCATAACATCAGCAGTATTCCCCTTCATCTAGATACCTTTTAAGATCAGTGTTTACCTTCTATTGCCCACAAATTTGATGTACTTGGGTTCTGTGAGACCAAACTCACTAACGATATAACATTTGTATAACATTCCTACTTATAATAGACACTGCGTCAACACGTCACGACACAGTGGTGGTGTCGCCCTATTTGTTGATATCAAGTATATCACTTCTGTAAAAGATGATTTAAAGGTTCAGGAGGAGTACATGGAGAGTGTTTTCATTGAATTACGTAACAACACACGAAATATCCTAGTAGGAGTAATCTACAGAAGACCCCACACTAGTGTAAGGAATTTTCTTGATAAATTTTCGGATCTTATTACTTCTCTTAATTCAGAGAGGAAAGACTGCTACATCACAGGAGATTTCAACCTTGATCTATTAATATCAGAAACCGACACCTCAGTATTAGACCTTCTTGCAACCTGTCATTATAAACTCTTCTTCAACACTATAACCAAACCCACTAGAGTAACTGCCACCTCTACCCAGTGCCGGATTTAGACCTGTGGAGGCCCATGGGCAGCCTCTTTGTGGAGGCCCCCTCATTATAACTACCCAAGAGGGAGGGGTGGCGAGTGAAGCGAGCCTAAACATCTGGGAGTTCCGGGGGGCGCTGTAAGCCCCCGGGAAAATTTTGAAATTTGAACACTTCTTTGGAGAATTTTGAAGCTATATGCAGTTATATTGAGGAAATTAGAACATTGAGAATTTTTTAATTAACTGTATATTTATTGATTGTGTACAAATTTCCAACACACACACACACACACACACAAAAGTGTGTGTGCGTGTGTGTGTTGGGAATTTGTACACATGAATTTTAAAGAATGAAAATAAAAATAATCCAAATGAATAAACAAATAAATAAAATATTGTAATATGTGGAGGCCCCTGGGCAGCTGCCCACTTTGCCCACTCCTGAATCCGGCCCTGCCTCTGCCACTGTGATAGATCACATCTGGACTAACAACACTCCGTAACAATCTTGCAAGTGGAATTATTTATAACAATATCTTAGATCACTTCCCAGTTTTTGCCATGTATAAAACACCCACAAGACCTAAGAGGTCTAGTAGAGTCTCAATCCAATACAGAGACTACTGCACCGACAACATGCTCCTTTTTTAAAACAACCTAATGATTGCTAACTGGGATCTTGTCTATGCCTCCGACAACCCTAACATGAACAGCTGCAACTTCTCTTGCATCTTCAATGCTTGCTTTCATAAATGCTTCCTGCTCAAGACTAAGTCAGTGAAAACTGTATACATTTCCAAACCCTATATCACAAGCGAAATTAAGATAATGATAAAGGAAAAACACAAACTCCAAAGGAAATTTTCAAAAAGACCCATAACTTTCGGTGATGCTTACCGAAGTATCAGAAATAGAGTAACTCAAACAGTTAGAAATGCCATACGTAGCTATTATTTAAATAAGCTCTAGTCAGCATCAGGCGACGGTAAGAAAACCTGGAATGTCATAAATTCTATTCAGAACAGGAAACTCAGCCTTCGGCCCCCACTCAGCTTTTATGATAAATGATCAGTTGTAACGGAACCCTCTCTCATTGCCAACCACTTCAATGAATATGTTATTACTGTTGGCAAAAATCTTGCAGAAAGCATCCCTGATCACCATGAGGAACACCATGAGGAATTTAGAGCCTACCTGCAAAACAGGCAGCAGAATGAGCTGTTCTTATCCCCTGTCTCACCAGATGAATTACTGGCCATCATAAAAATGTCCAAAGATGCAGCAGCAGGCAAAGACAATATACCAATGAGCATCATTAAGAAAGTAGCCCACTTATTGCAACCTGTTCTCCTACACATCTGTAACTCCTTCTTCACTAGTGGTGTCTTTCCGGATAAACTGAAAATTGCTAAAGTTCACCCAGCATATAAAAAATCTGGGGACAAAGGTCTCTTCAAGAATTACCGCCCCATATCAGTCCTCCCAGCCTTGAGTAAGATACTGGAGAAGCTAACATGTAGTAGACTAAATTCCTTCTGCAATGCCAATAACATCTTTACAGACTCCAAGTTTGGATTTAGTGCTAGAAGGTCGACTGAGAGTGCTCTGCTGTCCTTTACTAATAACATCTTAAATTCCTTTGATGACAGTCAGTTCACAGTCGGAATATTCTTGGACCTCTCTAAAGTCTTCGATACTGTCGACCATACCATCCTCCTTTCAAAACGTGAACATAACGGCGTTAGGGGCCTATCCCGCAATTGGTTTACCTCATATCTGTCCAACAGGATGCAGTATGTCTGCTATAATAATCATCATTCTGACTCCTCGCCAATCTTGTATGGCGTCCCCCAAGGTTCCATGCTCGGTCCAGTACTGTTTTTGTTGTACATAAACGACATAGTCCACGTGAGCACACTCATAAAATACAACTTATTTGCAGACGATAGTAATCTCTATGCCAGCAACTCAGACCTCCATTACTGGATGAGAACTATGAACACTGAATGGACTTAAGTCAGGACCTGGGTAATACGTAATAAATGACCTTGGTAATACAGTCCCCAAACGCGAACAAAATACTAAATTCCTCGAGTTACTGTTGATGAGAAATTTAACTGAAGAAACCACATACAAGCCATTCACAGTAAAGTCAATAAACAGTGCGGTATCATGTATTACACTCGACAGTCACTCACTCTCACAGCAATGAAATAAATCTATCATGATCTTGTTTACCAACACCTGATTCACTGTCACACACTGTGGGGGGCCTCTGGCTCTTCAACAACACAATCCATGGTTACTGCACAAAAGAGAGTTGTAAGGACAATGACCTACTTCAAAAAACCAGATCACACAAACGAAAAATTTGCTCAATTGAAAATGTTAAAATTCGAAGATATTAACACCTACTTTTGTGCCCTCTTTGTTTACAAATATATCAATCACTTGCTTGACAATAATTATTTCAAGTTGCGGAATAATCAGAGATACAACTTAAGGCACCCAGAACTACTAAGACCACCCCTATGTGCTCCTCTCAATCCCAGACCTCAATAAAATATCATGGTGTGAAGGTGTGGAACAACTTACCCCAACCCATCCAAGCAAAGACTAAGCTCCCTTCCTTTAAATCATCTCTTAAAAAATATCTATTGTCTAAGTACTAATATATCTTGTAATACCAACTATATTTACAGTACCTGCTTTTATTGTACCATCAAACCAGTTTTATCGGAAATTATCATGTAAATAGATAAGTAATTACCATTGCAATAAACATAATTGCCAACTAGACATAATCCTGACAGCTCTGTCCTCTTGTTCAACCTTATTACTGTACAACCCATGTTATACTGCTCCCCCATTATACTTATGTTTTTCAATTCCACTGTAATTTATGGATATGCTTATAATATAAATAAAAAACTAAAAATAAATAAATAAATAAATACAGTAAATAAATATTGAAGTGATAACCGTGGTAGCATTATCAGATGTACTATTCTAGATGTTACTAAATGTTACATAATACTTCCGTGAGATAAATGTGTAGTATATATCAGGTGCCTAAAAGAGAGCTCAGGTTCTCAACTGGTTCAACCATAAAAATATTGTTATTATTATCCACTCTGTATCTGTGTTTTTCTGGCTAAATAAACTGTTTCAATTCAATTCAATTCATTTCAACTACTGGTACCGACTCCCACCAGTTGCGCACTGTGTTAGTTACTGGAATGTATAACGTAATATATTGCATACTGAACAGTTGTGACGTCATCGTGTAGTAGTAGGCAGCCATAAAACAGGGAGGTACTATCGTGCACAAAAGTCGTGTCCACTATCCAGCCACAGTGAGGGTTCGAGTATCCTGAGTCTGAAGTTTCGACAAAGCTGGGGGAAATGCTATGGTCGGCCAACAGATGTCGCCCTGTGTTGTGTTGATGGGGCTGTGGGGCATGGAGAGGGGAGGGAGCAGGAGGATGGGGTTAGTCTAGTAACAGGCTGTGTGTAGGTGGAGCATAACATAGTGAATTCCGTTATCACTTATAACAATAAGAATGTCATGATGATAGTTAATATTATTAAGCATGGTGAGAGATGTGTAACGGGTAAATAAAAGCACTACAACGACCATATCTCTGCCGTTCATGGCTACAACGGTGAGACTGATGGGCACACCAGTAATTAAACCAGCTATGGTAGTCACGGAGAATACACACGTTGTTACCAAGGTTGGCGCCACCCACACCAGGGGAAGGAGGTGATGTCGAACACTGAAACATGCCGAGATCTCATTCCTACCATCGTCATCACCAACAGGTAAGTCACATTAATTTGTCAACATACCTCATGTCGTCCTTATACTATTGCAGGGTGTTCCATGAGTGACAGCAGATATTTGTGGAGGTAAAAGAATATGTGATATTGAGTTGAAAATCTTCTATACACATAAGCATTCTTCGGTTTACTTCAGGCGTGAGGTGTGTTGTAAAAATTACGCAGGGCAAAAATTTTGCCATATTATATTTTATTTTTCTTACTAATTGCAGCCATACTGTGTGCTATTGTAATCCTTATTGGTGGATTACATAAGGCCTTTAATAGCGTGAAAATCAGTTTGAAGATACTGTAATGTTCCATAACTTGCATTAAACAACATCATACGTTCACGGGTTCCAACTCCGCGCCTAGCGTCCCTCCCCTCCCCCCCACCTCTACCCACCCAACCTCATAATTTGAGCATCGTGGGTTACCACACCTAAACACTAATCGACTACTTATTCTCTCCCTACACTCCCCCAACACCATCCCCCCACTCCACTACTCCCTCCCCCACCTCTCCCCTTCGTCCCTCCCCCAAGACTAACGTCAATCGAACATTCCGTCCCATCACATTACCTTCCCCTGCATTCCCCAACCTCCCTCCCCCTATTCTACCCATGGTGACGAATTGGACTACTGTAATGAACACTCACAGAACCGACGACATGGCTCTTCCCCCTTGTATTTAGAGTTAAAACCTTTACAACAAAGGTCAATCCCACGTAACTTGAGCCGGATTAAGATAAGTGGAAAAAAACAAGCAACACCCATGGCCACCCCCCTACCTCAACCTAAAATCATAGCCACCACGTTTCTATCTCCATCCGCTTCCCTCTATCTATAATAAAAAGTGTAACCCTACTCAGAAAAAATAATGAATGGGCCCTCCACAACATAATATTACTCTGCCATTTCAGATATGCCTGCAGGACGAGCAAATTCGTCGGCAGTGATTGCTGAGCGAGGCCAAATCATCGGGATGTGGAGAGCCGGGGCAACTGTGCCGAACATTGCTCTCGAAGTGGGAAGGAGCACCAAGACTATTAGGAGGTGGATCCGCCGGTGGGAGGAAGAGGGCTCAGTGGAGACGAAACCTCGAAGTGGGAGGTCACGAGTAATGTCGGCAAGGATGGACACCATGATCGTGGCAGCTGCAACTGCATATCCAATGCGAACATCAGTGGAGCATACAAGAAATCTGGGCCTCAACTGCCATCACATGACGACGAGACGCGAAGCCGGGATCGACTGCCATATTCCAGCTCACAAAGGGTGGCTCACACCTACTCACAAGGGGTGTCGACTCGGCTTTTCATTGGAACACCTTCCACACAGAGAAGAATACTGGAGAACCATTATATTTACCGATGAAACGGTGTTCAGGTCAGTGGGAGCCGAAGGGAGGCAGTGCTGGCGGCTCCCCAACACATGCGACCATGAGAAACACATTCAACATCGCGCAGTAAGTGGTAGGGTGTCAGTGTCATTCTGGGGGTGGATGTGGGAACATGGGCCAGATGAACTGGTCAAGATCAATGGCCGTTTCACTGGTGAGCAGTATGTAGACATGCTGGAGCAAGTGCTAATTTCTACAGTCTGGGCTATGGCAGTTCCAGCCCCCCACACTATCAGTCTGGTTCATGACAACAGTCCCATTCATACCAGCAACATAGTGAAGGTCTACCTCCAGGATGACCCTGAAATTGAGGTCATCGACTGGCCAACACTAGGATGTGATATTAATCCGATTGAACATATTTGGGCCATGATGAAACGTGATTGGGATATTGGGGAGCAGCGAACCTGTGCAGCAATAGAGGCCAAAGCTTACGACGTGTGGGAGAGTATACGTCGACGACCAGGGGTGTGCCTGAAGCTGGTCGACTCCATCCCTAATCGCCTTGATGAAGTCCTGAATGCAATGGGTGGCTGGACCAAATACTAAGATGTGTGTATTGGTGTATTGTTTGGATTTTAGTATTGTTTGTAAATACAATTAATATATATTAACTCACCTACAGTGTTATCTTAAATCCATGTCCTTAATGATGTCTTAAACTATATCGCATGAAAATTCATAACAAAGTAACTTAACAGCCACAAATTATGTATTGTGTGGTATACAATGATCTGTATGACACGTCGTGGAATGTGTTGTCTTATAACACAATATAATTATATAGTTACAATTGCTACCATCATTGAAATGCTCATGATGTTCAGCACACAATATTAACGGTAACTGAGCACACTCCAAAATATATGAAGCTTACATATTGTGGTGGGGTGTTTAAACACTGGAGACCTAATGACGAGTTGTCTAACTCCTGGGTCTTTACTGTGGGTGTTCCAGTTATGGGTTGAGGAAAACCCATGCAAGACCATGAATAATGCTGCCACTGCCACCTTACGTTCCCTTACGAGAGGAGAGGTTGGCCAAAGCCGTATTCTTCTCTATCAGCAAGAGCTGAGAATGGGATGTATAGAATATGTCGAGGTGACGGTAACCCGAAACAAAGATCATATGGATTCGATGTGGGTCACTGAGCGTTGCTGTAGTGGTGGTGGTGTAGGTGGGTGTGTGTGTTGTGACGGGTGGCCAGTCCCCGCACCTGCCCCCCCCCCCCACACACACGGGCTTTCAAGGTCATGAGGGGCAGTTGTTGGAACTTGGAAGAATTGGAACAGTCACCTAGATTAAGTCTGAATACTATTTTACAATACTGACAACTTTTTCACTCCACTCATTTTAACATAAATATATAATTATATAATATTGCATATTATCACAAATATTTACTAAGCAAAGGATGGGTGGAATATAAATAAATATTACCATAATCTCTTTGTCGGAATAACAACAAAATTGTGATGTGGCCGCTGAGTAAAACTAGCTGACCAAGGCCCTTCACCCTGATCCTTGCATATTTCACTTTTATCCTTACTATATTCCACTCTTTAAAGTATCATTGTGACCTGAGCGGCAATAAGCACCCAGGGCACTGCACCTGTTCCATGAATTCGTAACCATAAAGAAACAACTGTAAGACAAAACGTAGTTAAAAAGGCAGCTTGAAATTATGGTGGTATAAATAATAAATAAACCACTCTTTAGTGAACAATTTAAGACCATATATCATGTAGCGCTCTGGTTGAGGCCAGAAGGTTCTTTTCCTTTAGCCTTTATTTATGTTTGTAACTTTTTCTTCTTATGCATAATTCCAAACCCCAGCCATCCTACCCTCCAAAGGGTCTTGCACCCTAGAGTCCATAATCTTCCAATTACTTGTACAAGAAATCATAGCTTTTCCCTAAATTTACTGCAGCCATCAGTGTCAGTGACAATTCTAAATACTGTATATGAATGCTCGTCACAAGACGTCATATATGCCGCACAGTTGTAGAAGCATGCATGTTCGAGTGACATCATAGGGAATAATATGGGGAGGTGAAAAGCTGGGGCCCAGGGAGCTTTGTCACACATCTCCACAGAAAATAACGTTTTCTATACTGCTGTTCTAACACCTGAGATACTGCTACGTGCAGTAATATTTGTTCTACAGGACTATACTAATTATGCTGCTTCAACCTCGTTTTATCTTTCGGTAACACAGCATTACAACTTATATAATTCAATCTTATCATTAATAAAAACCATCTCTGTCACATTTCTCACGTTATCAGTACCGTGTATAGGGCCGTGATAATGCTCCACTCTCAGACAACCTGCCTCTCATCCAGCCCCCATCTCCTCTATTCCCCCCACACACTACCGTGGGCGACATCTGTTGGCAAACCATAGCATTTCCCCCAGCTGTTTCGAAACTTCAAACTCAGGTTATTCGAACCCTCACTGTGGCTGGGTAGTGGACACGACTTTTGCGCACGATAGTACAGTCGGCCACAGGAATAAGTATACGCATTGTAGCTGTAAGGACCAAAAATGGTCTGGTAACGTTGAAACTGCGCATCCACACGCATGATGAAACTCTGCTATCCCCCCCACCTGTTATCCCCAACTATTTTCCGTTTCCCCTTCTTTATTCTTCTATTTACTCCTCTTCCTTCGTTTATTAATCCAAACATCAGTAAAAAATAAAGAAGGGTAAGAGAAAAAGTGGGGGAGGAGGAGGGAGCTGTACGATAACTACAATCCCATTCGGCAGCAAGTTTACTATCATTCAATTCAATTTCAATTGTTTATTCCTTGATAGAGGAAGCGGGATCCTAGTGCTGTCACTAGGTACCCCTGTACAATGACACCAGAAGCATATGGCAAGTGTGAAAAGTATATACAGTATAAATATTATAAAGGGGCTTACTAAAGCCTAAGGAAGGAAGGATATTCCTTTAACACATAATCAATATTATTTACAAAATATCTGGCCAATATTGGGAAGATCATCGTGTCTCCGTCAGGGGGTCGTGGAGTGGTGGTCCAGCAGGCGTCACGGAAGCGTTGTGTGTGGGGACATCTTAGGAGGTAGTGAATAAGGGTGCTGCTGTCGGGTCTTCTGCATAACGCACAAGAGCATTGCTCAGGGGATGCGGGGATACCAATCTCCCAAGCAAAGTCATACCCAATGATGATACGGGCAGCAATCACGTCCCCCTTCCGCGACCCTTTCCCGTAGACGTACGAGAGGTCAGGAAGTTTACGGAGGACATCGTACCAGGTGGGCAGGGAGTCCAGGGGGATGGCTGCTTCCCGAGCTTCTCTCTGTTTGCGGTGGATTTGGGTCCTAATCTGTAAGAGTGTTCGAGGAACAAAGTAGTCAGGTGTGGCCTTGTTGCAGCCAGTCTTGGCAAGGTCATCTGCTGCCTCATTCCCCAAGATACCGACATGACTAGGTATCCATAGGAATGTCACAGGACGGCCTGCATCCTGATACTATCATTGGATACAATATATTACTTGTAATATAAACACAAGACACTAGTAAAACATTCACAACAAATGTATTTATAACATATATGTAGGAATAAATCAGATATTTTGTCTCAAACACGAACCATAGGTGTATACTTATTTTTGTGGCCAACTGTACTACCGCCTGGGAAGATACTGGAAGTATAATGTATTGTCTAATGATAGAACCTGCTGCCATATGGCATCACAAATATTGTGACCAAGTCCCAGGTTGCTGATCTGACTTTCTGCCTCATTTACACACAATTGCAAAGCCTCAATTGTTTCTCTTGCTTTGACAACACAACATGCATAAAAATATATCGTTTCTCATTCCTGATTATTTGTTTTGTTTTTGTATTTATTTATGGTTATTATTATTATTTTAGTATTTTATTTTAATTTATATTATTTTGTTAATAATTTTTATGAATTATTATAATAATAATACTTATTATTATTATTATTATATTTTCGCCCCCCCAGGCCCCAATGTGGACCAGTGACCTGTGCTTGGGTGAGCTAATCCCCGTAAAAAAAAAAAAAAAACGGTTGCTAGGTAACACTTATCACTGCGTGGATTTTGGAGGCACATTACCCCAAACTTTCAATAAATCCATTAATATATATATATATATATATATATATATATATATATATATATATATATATATATATATATATATATATATATATATATATATATATATATATATAATTTTGATCTAGATGTAAATAGTTATTTTGTGGGTCCCTTATTTTTGACCTGACCTGACTAGTCACGTCACCACCCTTCTCTTAAGCTCCTCTACGTGTGTGTGTGGGGATTAGTGGATGTCATCATTATGACCTGACCTCATGTTTTTAGGTCACCCTGTATATTTAAGCCTCTCTCTGTCCATGTAATCCAGTTGCCTCTGAAGATGTCTTGAATAAAGACGAAAGCTAAGGTACTCCGTTGTTTCCATTTTCCCGTGTGATTTTATCAAGATTTATCTTATCCACGTTTTCATTGTGGATTTACATGAAATATATATATATATATATATATATATATATATATATATATATATATATATATATATATATATATATATATATATATATGCAAGTAAATCACTGTGGGTGCGTGTGATCCAGGTATATGCTGAGGTATAATGCCTCCTCATTATTACCTTGTAATTCAATTGACAGTAGGAACATTATAGAATCTAGTCTCATTAAACATACCGAAGCAGTCAAAATGAATTTGAGTAATGATATTGTAGTGGACGTCTCCCCTACAAACTGCGTAGCAGCACCACCTGCTATCACATTCCAACGTGCCGTTGCCTAGCAACGAAACTATTCACCGGCGACTTCTCGAG
>NW_024730668.1:15152405-15214905 GCF_018991925.1 Homarus americanus | reverse complement strand
GTTTACTTTACCACTGCCCTATCTAACCCTGTCTGAGCTCGAATGAGACTTACTTGTTATACTGCAATAGTGCAACACAGGTGACTAGGCCACGTGACTATTTCTGTGATGGATGCGCAGGGACGTCTTGTTTGTCTGAATGCTCCCCGTGACTGAGAGAGAGCCCGCCTCGTGTCCTCTCAAGGCGTTAGCTTAGGCCTACGTGACATATTTTCCGCCTAACTAATAACTCCTTAGGACACCCGTAACATTATTCAGACTGATAAACGATCTATAATAATTTCAAATTCAATAATAGTCCCTTAACTTCATGAATCGCATCATTATTAATTCGGCAAATTACATTTAATATCATATAGGCCTAGTTCCACAACCTCTCGCTATGTGCGGGGAGCGCTCTCTTCCCTCAGACGACCTTGAACGCTCAGTATCGCTAATGGCGGGGCATTTGAAATTACTCTGAAATTTCTGAATATTACACACATATATATATATATATATATATATATATATATATATATATATATATATATATATATATATATATATATATATATATATATATATAAGAAAATAAGGAGTCTGCAATAGGCCGGTTGGCCTGTGCATGGCAGCTCCTGTCGAGAGTTACTACCACTCTCTATCATCTATGAATCTATCCAGCCCCCTTTTGAAACTTTCCAGCGTTCCAGCACTTACTACAAAGTTGCTAAGCTTGTTCCACTCGTCCACCACCCTATTTGTGAACCATTTCCTTCCTATCTCCCTCCTAAACCTAAACTTATCCAACTTAAATCCGTTGCTCCGAGTCCTATCCTGCTCGGATATTATAAGAACTTTATCTATATCCCCTTTATTGATTCCTTTCACCCACTTAAATACTTCTATCATATCTTCCCGCACTCTTTGTCTTTCTAGGGAATGCAAGTTTAGTTTCTTTAACCTATCCTGATATGGAAGGTTTCTAAGTCCCGGAATCATTTTCGTCATTCTTCGCTGCACCCACTCTAGTGAATTGATATCCATTCTATAATAAGGGCACCAGAACTGAACCGCATGATCGAGATGTGGTCTGAGTAGCGCAAGATATAGTTGCAATAAGACCTCTGCAGTCTTATTACTTACACTTCTAGATATACAACCCAATACTCTGTTTGCCTTATTTCGAACATTAACGCACTGTTTTCTAGGCCGTAGGCCCGGGCTTACAAGTACCCCTAGGTCTCTTTCACAAGTCGACTTCTCTAGGTTGATGTTGTTAAGGCTGTATACATTGACAGTATTTGTTTTTCCAATATTAAGTACTCTGCACTTGCTGGTGTTGAATTTCATTTGCCATTTTTCAGACCACCTCTGCAGTTTATTTAGATCCTCCTGTAATGCATTTGCATCCTGCCCTGAATTAATCTGCCGCCCTAGTTTGGTGTCATCCGCAAACTTGCTTATGTCACTGCTGATCCCAGTGTACTGCGCACATCATTGTCATTCCTAAAAAAAACCTTTAATTCATATAATACTACATAACATTCAAATCCACCGCGCTTGTAGAATCTCAGAGAACGAGTCATTGATAAAGACAACTCACCGAATGAATGTTACGGGATTATTTGATGAATTGTACCCAGCTACGGGATATATAATATTAATTGTATGTATTCATAGCATTGAGGAGAGACGTGTTTTTCCCACTCGTTACACTCAGGATCCCTCCCAATAAGTCCCTCCTTCGAACACAGTTGTCAATATGCGTTTATTCCACTTCCTCCTAGCAAACTCAACCTTGAATTACTTATGCAAATCAACTTTAGTAATTCGCCAGACCTTTGTCAACTGAGGGTCATCCTTGAATGAGTAACAGTTGAGCTGTTTATAATCCCTGTCACTGCGTGAGTAGCGATCGCTGGCAAATCAGGGGTATATATATACCATGAGTTAGGGAGACAGTTGTCCCCCCTGATGCCTGATCTCACCGTTTGCCTCCAGGTATGTTTATGTGTTCCCTAGCCATTCAGTTTGATTCAGTCAATTGTAGTGAATATCAGTGTTCATCAGTGTTCATGCTTCAACAGTTGAATTGTCATTCACCCAGTGTAAGAAGTAATATAAAGTAAATCGCTGTCGTTTCCAGGCAAGAGATTTGTTGTGATTGTGTTGTTCATAGTTGTCCCCCCCTGACGCCTGATCTCACCGTTTGCCTCCAGATCCAATTTGTGGTTCTCGGATCACCCCACGATTGCCCGGGAGCCAGTAGATTCCCAGCAGGGAGCCATATATCGACGATGTCGTTGATTCAACATGATCGAGACGGCAGGTCAACCTCATGGGCCGAGGGCCCCAGACCCACCTCGTGTCGGAGTGTAACCGACCACAACAGCAGTCATCAGTTGTTAGAGGCGCCGGTGCTATACCCTGGGACATGCCTTGGAGTTATGGTTTACAGTATGGGTTGCATGTGTTTGTTAATAATTACCCCATGTGGGTTGGTGGACCCATGTAGGTGTTTGTATCAGTATTAGCGTGTTGTTGTGAGTGCATCTCCTATGCACTACCAACAGTCTGTGAAGTATCATATGCCAGTTGGTCTTATAACTGGATGTAATGAGAAGTACCTAGTAATGTGGGAGAAGTAAAGTAATCTGCAAGGAGTTGCCATGTAACCGTGTATTGTGAGTAGGGACAAGGAACTGGTCCTGCTATGTAATGTAATGTGACACCAGTAAGATTGTGCACGGTAAGAGTGTAATATCTGAGTACTTGTTGTTGAGTAAATAAGAAAAATAAGTAAATAAGAAATACGGAGTCTGCAATAAGCCCAGGAGTTGAGCCTGGGAGTTATATGTTAATAACATCTCTTTTCCCCTTTGATTTTATATTAATAAACTTGTTCTTTGGGTATTTTAGGAGTATTCACTTCTCCCACAGTAGTTACCTTTATTTCCGTCCAAGTGACCCTGATACTGTATCAGAATTACACTACCCATGTGCCTAAACCATCGACATGCTACCAAAAAGAACTGAGGTTAGGTAGTACCAAAAATGAACTGAAGTAAGTAGAAAGAACAATTGAAAGAACTAAGACATGTTGTGGTTTCACCCTTCTTTCCCCTTATCGATCTGGTCAATGAAAAACCTGACCTAGTGTCTAGTCCACTCTGCACGCTACCTAACGAGCTACATACTGCCAGAGGGGGTCTGGTGGCAGCGACCCTTAGAAATTAAGATTAGAGTTAAGTATTTCCCCTTAGAGTTAGTGACCCCAGTCTGGCAGTATACCAGTATTTAGATCGTTTATGTAGATTATGAACAAGAGTGGGCCTAGTACTGACCCCTGGGGAACCCCACTGGTTACACGGTCCCACTCAGATTTAAAACCATCTATGCTGACCCTCTGCGTTCTATCGGTGAGTCATTATTTTATCCAATTTAAGACTTTCCGCTCGATACCATGGGCCTTAATTTTTCTCAGAAACCTCTGATGCGGTACTGTGTCATGCCTAAACCATCAGCTGGTGTTTCCGGAATCATTTAAAATTATCCTTTAGACAGTTATTTTGTTCATTGCAATACCGTAATTATGTATAACTGAGTCTTTGTAACACTTACAATAGGTCTGCATGTGTGTACATACTTCTTGGAGGCCTGTAAATACACAATCTTAGCCACTGTAACCATATGCTTCTCCTCCAGTCACCATCTTTCTAGTTTATAAACATCTAGGCTCTTCGGAGTTATCCACCTCCTCTGGCCGTAGTCTTTTTAGCGCTATGTAAATAACGAATCGCCGACTACGCTACCGTTCAGCTGAAAAACTAGTACTACGAACACTATGAGTCGCGCAGCTGAACACAGTCCAGGTATAACCCTCTTAGGGTAGGGATTTCTCTCAGTTGTATAAAATTGTCTGGCTTTTGCTAGAATAAAATACCTTAGAACTTCTTTGCTCTACAAAGGGTAAAGGAAAATCCTCTTACCAGAAAACTGAACATAAAAAGGTTTTATTATTCTTCTGATGATGAGTGAGATCTGGTTTAAGTCTTGTATGTATTTATTCCTTCCCTTCCTTCATCCTCTTTTCCTCCTTCGCATCCTTCCTCCTCCGCCTATTCCTTCCTTCCTTCCTTTTATCCCTCATCTACTTTCTCCTCCTCCTCCTCCTCCTGTTTTTCCCTTCCTTCATCCCCTTTCTCCACCTCCTCATCCTTCACTTCCTTCATCCCCTTTCTCCTCCTCCTCCTCCTCCTTCTCCTCCAATCTAAGCCAAATCATCCCATTATCACCAAAAACCGTCTTTTCTCCTTAACAATAATGAACACATCTCACTCAGCTCCTAACAGAGTAGAGAATAATGTTCCTACCTGTGTGATTACGCTTATTAACAGGTGATAAGTATGAGCGGAAGAGTATTGTACTCATTATAATTAGTTTCACAGACATGCATAATAATTAGTATCACGGACAAGTAAAATAATTAATATCACGGAAAAGTATAATAATCAATATCACGGGACAAGATTAATTATAATCAGTTTCATAGATAAAAATAATTATCAGTATCACGGACAAGTACAATAATCAGTACATGATAAAATTATGTCTTAAAGGCGTCACCGAATAGTCTAGTTAGTGTTTATTTTCTCAAAGTCTATTATGTAACTTGTATGTTAATTAGCTCTCTCAAGCAATGACATCAAAAACGATTTCAAATTGGAGACGAATCGGTGCTGAGACTCTATATAACTTCGTCAGGATGTGGAAATGTGTTGGAGTATGGGCTTTGATGTGTGTGTGTGTCTTTGTGTCTGTGTGTGTGTGTGTGTGTGTGTGTGTGTGTAATAAATTAATAATAATAATAATAATAATAATAATAATAATAATAATAATAATAATAATAATAATAATAATAATAATAATAATAATAATAATAATAATAATAATAATAATAATAATAATAATAATTAAAGGTTTATTGAAAGAGCTTGGCGGCCGGAAGGCTGAAAATATACAGTTACATAACTTGAGAATGGATCTCTTCATTTACAAATAATATAAAAATAACATAAGTGATACAAATATGATATATAATAACTAGGTGGGGAAAAGCTCAAACTACAGGGCATTTCAACATAGTGGCATTGCTAAAAGTAAGATTGATTGGGAGTGAATACACTGGTTTATTACAAGTTATTGATAATTTTTACAATGGTTGGGACTGGGCTGTTCTTATAGCGATCAGTTCGTGCTCTTATGCGGTTGTGGTGTAGAACAGCAATTCTCGGACTAGGGAACTCGGGTGGTTGTAGGAGCCGGTGTTGAGGATGGTGCAGAAGCTTCTCCCCAAAGTTGCAAATGAGGTCATGGTGATGATCAGGGAGAGCCGAGAGGGTCAGTGTGTTAAGCGCTTCTTGATATCTATTGTAGGAGGGGGAGAGGATATTCCTGCATACCCTTTTCTTCACTTTTCCTAGGTGTGTGGCATTTAGGGAGGAAGACCAGGCAAGGGAGGCATAGGTGAGTTTCGGAATTATGAATATTAAGTAAGCACTGAGGAGCTCTGGCGCATGAACTCTGAGGGACTTGAGTCGGCCGAGGAGGTGGAGACGAAAACTGGAGGATTTGACAATTGCACTGACGTGTGTTTTCCAATTTAGTTTGTTATATATTGTGACGCCGAGGAGCTTGATGAAGTCCACAACCTGGAGTGTGTTAGGGCCTAAAGTACTGAAGGGAGATTGGACAAGGTCATAAGAGAGGTTGATGTGCATAATCATGGTCTTGGTATGGTTGATGGTGACATGGTTATTGGTGGCCCAATTTTGGAGACTGTTCAACATATTCTGGGGGCGCTGTAGTCATCGGCATATATCTAACGAGTGGGAGTTTCTCTCAGGGCATCATTGATAAGCATGAGGAAACAGAGCGGACGCATCTTGGTGTGTTTGTATGTGTTGGGGGAGTTGTCTTGGATGGGGAGGCAGTATGCAAGAAGAAGGAGAGTAGGGGAGAGAAGGGGAGGAAGGAAGGGGAGGAAGATAGGGGGAGGCAGTGGGCAGAAAGATGAGGAGGGAGAGAGAAAAGGAGGTAACAGGAGGTGGCAAAGGTAAACAAAAAGGAGAAGAGGAGGACTTTGAAAGAGGAGGAAAACGAGGTGGGGTAATAGAAACAGGAGAAAAAAGGAGGAATAGAGAGAGAACAGGAGAAGGGGAAAAGGTGAAAAAGAAGCAAAAGAAGAAGGAAAAGAGAAGGAAGAGATGAAGGAGGGAGAGAGGAGAGTCAACTCTAAGCCTCGACAGAAACTAATCCCATTATACAAGTCCTTCTAATAACTTCCCTCCATCGCTTCCTGCTTTTTCTACCTCCTCCTCCTCCCCCATCTCCTTCTCTTCCTCTTCTTGTTCTTCCTGCTTCTCTTCCTCTTCTTCTTCCTTTTTCTCTTCTTCCTCTTCTTCTTTCTACCCCAGTTCTTCCTCTTCCTCTTTTCCTTCCGCACTTCCTTCTACTCTTCTTCTTCCCCCTCTTCCTCTGTTTCTCTCTCCTCTTGCTATTCTTCTTCCTCCTCTTCTTGTTTCCCTCCTTCCTCGTCTTCCCAACTTTCTTCCTATTTGTATTTTTATTCTTCCTCTTATTCACATCCGTCCTTTCTCTTCGTTTTCTTCTCTTTATTCTTCTCCTTCTCCACATTCTTTTTTCTTGTTCCTCTCACTCTTCTCCATCTATTCTTTGTTTCTATTCCCCCTCCTCTCCTATATTTTTGTCTAATTCCTCTGTTCACTAACTTTCATCTCTCTCTCTCTCTCTCTCTCACTTGAGTTTTATTCATCGCATCTGTTATCATTTTGTTTCCTTTTGCAGCACACACTCTACTAATACTACTACTTTGCTGTCACTAGGAATAAATTTTGACGATCATCCAGCTATGTTACAATGATACGAGTTATTATGGATGTCACCTATGTTGGTAAGTTTTGAGGTGACTAAAGAGGCCAATACGGGACCGGCAAGGTCGTTCACAGATGATGAATTTGTGGGGGGCTACATCTAGTGAGGGAGGGGTGGCTGCAACGTCTTTCCGACGTTGGTGCTTGTGTAGCTCGGTATGCAGTCGGGCTAACTCGAAGGGGATGACACCTTCTTGTGTGGTACTGTTTCAAGCGTAACGTCTCCCAGGTGAGGGGGTCGATTTAGCACTTTTTCAGGTTTGTTTTAAGACTATCCTTATACCTTTTCAGGGGTCGCTAGCGTTACAGTTACTATTGGTTAGGTGACTGTAAAGTAGCTGCTTTGGCAGTCTACTATCGTCCATGCAGATAACATAGCCAGTCCAGTGTAGTTGTTCATGGATAATGGTAGCCTTGATGCTCCTACAGTTGGTGTCAGCGAGAATACTGGCATTTGTTCCCAGCGAACTCAGAGGATGGAACATAGAATACGTTGGTGAAAGTTTTCAAATGCCTTGAGGTGCCTCCTGCATGTGACCCATGTCTCGCTGCCATATAGCAGGGTGGGGAGGAGCACTGCTCAATAAACGAGGAACTTTGTCGATAATTTCAGCTCCCTACAGCTGAAGACACAGGTGCGGAGTCTTGCAAAAGCTTGAAATGCACATGTCATCCGATGCTGAATCTCTTCTTCTATGTCTGCAGTGGTGGACAGGTGGGAGCCGAGATACCGAAAGTGGGTAACATTAGAGAGGGAGGAAGTGTGGCTGAACCAAGGGCAAGCTGAAAGAGAATCTGAGTCTTAAGTACATGCACCTCAAAGCCGAAGTGTGCACACGTAGATGCGTAGGTGTTCAGGATCTCCTGTATGTTGCATTCAGTGTGAGCGACAAGGGTGAGGTCGTCTGCATACTGAAACTCAGTAATGGAACCTGCCAACACCTCTGCTCCTGCCTGGAGTCATCTTATATTGAAAAACCCTTCATCCGGTACTCGAAGTCCACCCCGCCGGCTAAGTTGCCACTGGCATGAGTAAGGAACGCAGCCAAGAAAATGGAAGAGAGAGTTGGTGCCAGTACCCATCCTTGTTTTACCCCCGTTTGGGTGGGGAAGAACTCAGACTGGGTGCCATTGTGCAGGACACTGCAGTTCATGCCATTGTGGAGTTGCCTCACAATGGCGATGAATTTTGGTGGGATGTCAATACGGCTGAGGGTCCGCCAGGGGGCTTCCCTGTTTATCGATAAAAGGTCTTGGTTCAGCCGTTGAAGGCCATGTACAGGTAATGACGCTGTTCTCTGCACTTTTTCTGTATCTGGCGGGTAGCAAAGATCATGTCAGTGGTGCCAAGTAATGGTCTAATATACATACATACATACATACACCTGTGGCGTCCCCCAAGGCACCAAGATGGGAACACTCTGCTTCCTTATGCATATCAATGATGCCCTAAGAGAAACCCCTGCTCGCTGGAAATATGTCGACGACTCCACCATTGGGATCAGTGTCAACAACTCTGCTCCCGACTATACCGCCCTCCAGGATTAATTGAACAGTCTCCAAAATTGGGCCACCAACAACCACGTCACCATCAACCATACCAAGACCATGGTTATGCACATCAATCTCTCCTCCGACGTTGTTCTACCCCCTTCCATTACTTTAGGCTCCAACACACTCCAGGTTATAGACTCCACTAAGCTCCTCGACGTCACCATAAACAACAAACTAAATTGGAAAACACACGTCGGTGTAGTTGTCAAATCCTCCAGTTCCCGTCTCCACCTCCTCCGCCGACTCAGGTCCCTCGGAGTTCCTACTCCTGAACTCCTCAGTGTTTACTCAACATTCATACCTCCCAAACTCACCTATGCCTCCCCTACTTGGTTTTCCTCCCTAAATGCCTCACTACGTAAACACCTATATAAAGTGCAAAAGAGGTCATGCAAGATTATTCTCTCCCCTTTCTACTCCACATATCAAGAAGCGCTCAACACACTGACCCTCTCGGCTCTCTCTGACCATCACCACGAACTCATCTGCAAATTTGGTGAGAAATTTCAGCACCATCCTCGGCACTGGATCCCTCGTCCGAGAATTGTTGTTCGACACCACAACCGCATCCAGCCCATACGAACATGTACTGATCGCTATAAGAACAGCCCAGTCCCAACCATTGTAAAAATTATTAATAACTTGTAATCAACCAGTGTATTCACTCTCAGTCAATCTTACCTTTTGGCACTGTCACTATGTTGAAATGGGGGACCGGTGGTAGAAGCGGTACCGTTCTTGCCTCGCAAGCGAGATGTCACCGGTTCTATTCCCGGGCCGGTGGAAGTTGTTTGGACTTACTTCCTAGCCCCCATTAGTCCCTGTTCACCTAGCAGTAAAATAGGTACCTGTTGTAAGTCGAAAGTTGCGAATTCGTATTCAGGGAGTTGTTGGAGCTTCCAATAACTTGATGACATTAACCACTGACTCTTCAGGCCTCTACGCCCGTGACTCTTCAGGCTTCTACGCCTTTATCTCATGAGACATAAAGGCAAGCATGAACTTAGCATGCTTCCCTGTTGGGCACTGTAAACGCTTCTGCGCTTCACCTTACACAAGGATGTAGGGGAGTGCCCAATAAAAAAAAAAAAATAAATAAATAAAAATATGTTGAAATGCCCTGTCGTATGACCTTCTCCCCACCTAGTTATTATATATCATATTTATATCACTTATGTTACTTGTATATTATTTGTCACTCAAGAGACTCATTCCCCCATTATGCAACTGTATATTTTCAGCCTTCCGGTTGTCGTGCTCTTTCAATAAACCGTTAATTATTATTATTATTATTATTATTATTATTATTATTATTGTTGTTGTTGTTGTTGCATACATACTGTGCATACATACATGCATACATTTTAGCCATTGTTTTGCAAATCATTATCTTGTATTCAATTAGTTAGTCTAGAGTAGTCAGTGATTCTCACCCTGGGGGCCATGGCCCCCCCAAGGGAACCACGGCAATAGCTTAGGGGGCCACGGTGGGTTATTATAAGTTGTAAATGTTTCAAGAAAATGTGGGGAATTTGAAATAACTAAAAATTTTATTACTTATTTTGACTTGGCAGAAGAGAATTTGCATCTTTGTGTCATTTTGTTTAAACATAATGCCAATGCTATTTTAATATTTACATTCTGTGTTGCTAGTTTTTCACTTTTAACTGATTAACTCAGATTTCACGAGTCCAGTTCCTGTCTATATGACAGGCATTGGACTGATCCGTCTGTGTGTCATTGCTTTGCAAGTGGTGATCGGACCGAATGATCTCAGTCTGGCTTGGGATACCATCAGGAGAACATAAGAGTGTACTGTCTCTGAACCATATATAGTGCTTGAGCTTGACTTAAGCACGATATATTCCATTACTGGTGTGACTATTTTGTTTCATATGGTCGTTGCTTTACAGGTGTGAACTATTTTTACATTTCCATTATTTTCCTATTTATTGCTGTCATTAATTGTGTTCATGCTGTCTTCTTTCTTCACAGCTAGCGGGATCACTTAGGAAAATTGTTGCGGAGTCTGTACGGATGGGCTTCGGCGATGCTGGGATCGAAATCGGGGTTCTAGAAGCATGCCAAAGAAGTAACTCCGAATGACAAAGTGGCTCAATGTATGATCCATCGTTTTGCACTGGTCTCGAAAACCTTCCCTGAAGGACTTTGCACGATCCTGGAGGCAGTGATCAAATGTGTCAACTTTGTGATAGCAGGAGATCTGAACTCTCGCCTTTTCCAGAACCTTTGTAACCCTTCTCTTTTACTCCAAAGTGCGCTGGCTTTCCAGGGGTAATGCTGTGAATCGAGTGTTTGAACTTCGGGGAGAGCTTAAGTCATTCCTGGAAGTGCATGGGAAGGATGATCTTTTAAGTCACTTCAATAAGGTGCTGTGGGAGCCACGCCTTGCATGCCTAGCAGATATATTTGAGCAGCTAAACAGGCTAAATCTCAAGCTCCAAGGCAAGGAAAGAAATGTGTTTCACCTCATGGATTATGTTAACGCTCATAGGAGCGTTATTGGTTTGTTGCTGGAGAAATAAACCCTCAACGTTGACGCGTACCATATAATTCGGTCAAAACCTGTTAAAGAACATTTCTCATATAACAAATGCTGTTATCTCAGGACACATATTATGAAATACAATCAATATACAGTACATAGCCTGTTAACATCTTAAATATAACTCGCATGTTATAACTATTGATACAGGAGACAATTGGTATAATATGATCAAATTGCAGTACACAAATATACTTATTAAAGTTATTTAGAGTTTCTTAGCAGATTCTAATACTTCACGATCACTCACGTTTTAGGGTCTAGTGGTCTGAACCAACGTGTTGTCTGTCCTGTAGAAATCAGTAGACTACCCTCGAGGGCAATCTCAGCCCGGAGGCGAGGGCCATATGTTTTCGTATTGAAACACCTCAGCAGATTGGTCAGCAAATTCGTTGTCAACACTATATCTCTTATCTCATCCACTCTCTCTCTCTCTCTCTCTCTCTCTCTCTCGCCTAGTTTATCTTATTGTGGTTATCCCTCTCTTTCTCTCTCTTCTAGCTTATCTTACTGTGGCGGTAACAGATTATCTTGTTGCATTTCTTGCCAAGCTCCAGAATTGGTAAAGGAAACTCAGTGCAGGAAATGTTACCATGTTTGAGAATCTTTCAAATGTTCTTGGTGGGATTAAAGATCATCTGCTTGACCCATCACTGAAAACTGATATCACTCAGCACCTGAAATCTTTGGAAAACGAGTTCAAAAGGTACTCCCCAGAATTCGAGGAGGAAGAAGGAAAATTGTTAAGAAATCCTTTCTCTGGCACTCTTGATATTGCTACCATTCCCAATTATGTTCAAGACAAATTTCTTGATCTCAAGAACGATTTTGCTGCCAAAGACCTCTATCAAGAAAATTGCTGAGTGTATTCTGGGTCTCAATATATCAGTTGTATCCAAAAGTTAGCGAAGTCGCACTTCGAGTCCTTTTACCATTGTCTACTACCTATTAATGCGATTGGATGTGGACCGAGACATGAGATGTGCTTTGTCAGCGACGCAACCTCGAATCAATCACCTGTCTGAAAGGAAACAATGTCAGCCTTCCCATTGACCTGTGACAAAATATGCATAGGTCAGAGGAACTTTTTCCCAACCAAATTCAACTTTGTTGTGGGGCTCTTCTAGTCACTCGAGTCTAGTGACAAGTCAGTTATGTAAATTGTGAAAGTTTGTCAAGATATATGATAATGATGATTGTCAACAATTTATTTTTCGCCATTATTTGTGAGGAGTTTAGGAGAAAACAAAATGGGGATCTAGTCTAGGCAGTGTTCTTTCACATTCACAGTCTCTGCATATAAATTTTCAGTAATATATACAGTTATTTTGTTATCAGTCAACATCCTCGAGTAGAGCATGTATACTGTGGCCACTGTACTCTATAGTCCATTTGCTGAAGTGAGTCGGTCGACCACACCTGTTCTGCTCGCCAGGTTACTACCTGATCAGTCCACATTAACTCTTCATACGGGTCTTACAAGGGGTACCCACAGCCTATGTGATATCCAAACAAACCACCGAAGATTCTATTGTCGACTTCACAGGACTCACCCCCTACAAAGTACACCCACAAAACCTACCACAGTGTATGCACAAACTCTACATTTTGTAAGTTGTGATTTCTGCAACACCCCACACCTATTATGCATCCATTACAATTGGCGCCTGCCTTAGTGGTCAGTGCTGGGTACCCTTTAAAATTTATTACAGGTGATAACCATCCCACATGGCAAGAGGACTAGAAGTGCAATCTCGCTTACTTTTGGATACGGCTGATACATTGAGCACCAGAATATAGACAGAGATTTTCATCATACAGGTCTTTGGCAGCAGAATCGCTCTTGAGAGCAAGGAATTCGTTTTGAACATCCTTAGTAATGTTCGCGGTGGTTACCAATTTCATCCTTATAATTATTCTCGGTTTATACCTAAAGCAGCGCGGATACAAGTCTGCCTCACAGACTGCAATTTTGGCTGGATAAGTGTGTGTGTGTGTGTGTGTGTGTGTGTGTGTGTGTGTGTGTTTTCGCACACAGGGTGGTAAAATGCGTCTAGTGTGGCAGCATTATGTTAGTGTTACGGTGCAAGCACTGCTTGCTCCCTCTCGCTTTCAGCTACCACCGCTGGCTAGCCCTCGTGGCGAACATGGAAGCAACTTCCATATGTCTTCCCCTGCCAGTACACAGCCTTTCACCATCAAGACTCCTGCTGTGCATCCTCGTGGCAACACACGGCAACTGGGTGCCTCGTGGACCCAGGCTAAACCAGCAGGGCATTTCGGAGTAGCAGTAGGACCCAGAGGGGCAGCACATAGGCCCACTGGCATGTGGACACATCCTGGCGCCTACCAACCATCGCCCCGCTGCCTGGCGATTAACCTTGGTCGGTAGAAGGTTACGGGAGTAAACCCCAAATAAAAAATCTGCAGTGCAGTCCCGCATCAGGTAGACATGCTTACAGAGCTCCAACAAGACCCCAACAAGACCCCAACAGCGGTATAGGAGGAAGAGGTGACTCACCATCATGGGAACCCAACGACTACACTGGCGGACGAAGGCAATGGCTACTACAGTAAGGTGAAACCCAACAAACTGGGCTATTGCAGTCCATTGCAACTCTCCTTCTCCCCAGTCGTTGCAACACTTGCACCACTAGATCAGGAAAAGGGAGAGCCAAGATGCGTGGTTGCAGCCTGCGATCCTGCCTCACCACATATATCAACTCACATGCAGCTATCATCCAGCTCATCATCAACATAACCCCTATACCCTCAAAGGTCCTATGGGGACGGACGAGTGGCGACGGGGACAGAGAGAGATGACTGCCGGGAGTCTTTAGTCACAACTCTGCACATGGGCGGCAAAGATAAGATAGTCGTTTGTGCACTAGGGTTGAAGAAGCAGTGCAATCCGGCCCTGTCTGTGCGACTGAGCAACCTTTTCAAGGAGCCACTCTGCTCACCCCACAATGGGAGGGGGCTAGAAAAGGTGCCCCAAACATAGCCTGCCTAAAAAGTCAACCTGACTGGGCAACCGCACCCAGTAAGGTCATCCTTATGCGGTCGAAAACACAATCAAAATCACAGATCCAAACAAAAACAAACTATACAACCTCTTATGGTCGCTGCAAGGAATGTCGGGACCCTCCTGGATACTGGCACAAATGAGTGTCTTGAAAGAAGAACCGCCCTTGTGGCAAAAGAGCTGGCCAATTAGTAAGTCCCGACTCCCAGATGAGGATCAACTCACAGAACAGGGGTATGGCTATACCTTCTTCTAGAAGGGTAAGCCTGCTGCAGAGAGAAACCGCATTTATGGAGTTGACTTTACCACCCTCAAACGTATCCTACACAGGCTAACTGAAATGCCTATTGGGATCAACGAACGCCTCGTGACGTTCCGATTCCCACTAAATCACTCACGTCATGCCTTTTCATCACTGCATATGCCCCAACACCAACACTGGATGCAGAGAATGACATCAAAGAGGCCTTTTACGTAGACCTCGATAGAGTGCTAACCTCTGTCCCCAGAGAAGGTAAGGTTGTGCTCCATGGTGACTTCAATACCAGAGTTGGCAGAGATAATAATACAGTATTTGGAAGGGAACCATAGAGAGAAATGGAATAGGCAAGTGTAATCCCAATGGCCTAATCCTCCTCAGCAAGTGTGCTACACACAACCTCACTATCACCAACACCTTGTTTAGGCAGGCCGACAAGTTCAAGGGTTCGTGGCTACACCCACGATCCAAAAACTGGCATCTCATCGACTACATCATTTTCAGAGAAAGAGGTCGCCGAAATGTCCCCATCACCTATACCATGCGTGGCTGAGACCACCGCGACACTGATCATCGGTTCATCAGAGCCAAGCTCTCACTCCTCGTTGCCCCAAAATGGCTAAGGCAGCAAGCCTCCAGAAGCGGTTTTAACGCTAAGCGTCTGTAGGATCCAGCGGTAGGACATGCTTTCAGAGAGCAGCTCGAGGCATGGGCTGATAAACAACCCGACAACAAACATCCCAAACCCCAGTGTGAATGGGATATTCTCGACACCGTCATGACAAAAACTTGCAGAGGCCCTCGGCCAGATCGAAACAATACACCAGGACTGGTTTGACGAAAATGACCCGGCAATCAATGCACTCGTCGATGATAAGTGTGCTGCTTTAACTGACTGGCAGAACAACCCTTAGTCTCGAACCAAAGCTGATACCTCTGCAAGAAAAAAGCAGTGACCCAACGGAACTTCACAATCTAAAAAACTAGTGGTTTAAAAATAAAGCATGTGTAACATAATAATTTGCAGATCAGCACAAGATGCGTGAATTTTTCAATTCCACTAAAACATTTTATGGGCCAATCACTGGATGGCTCAGCCCCATTCCGCTCATCCGACAGTAACTCCATAATTAAAGACGATGAAGGCTTCCTTCAGTGCTGGAAAAGGGCACTACCATTCATTGCTCAACCGAAACACCGATGTGGATGTCCCGACTACCCATTAGGTCCCTCGGCATCCAGTGCTGACCCACCTCAGCTATCCTCCATCTCTGGATGAGGTGGCTACTGCCATCAAACAGATGAAAAATAACAAAGCCACAGGGCCTGATGAAATTCCAACCAAGGTGTATAAAACAAAAGGACCTCTGCTTACTAGCCGTCTCCACTCTCTCCTGGAGAATATATGGGAAAAGGAGGAAATCCCCCAAGCTGGGGGATCTCGCTGCTGTCGTAGCTGGCAAGATTATCGCCTGAGTTCTCCTAAACAGACTTCTTCCTGAGGTTTTAGACCATCGCGTGGCACCATTGACATGATTTTTGCTGCCGGTCAGATACAGGAAAAGTGCAGAGAACAGCGTCGTGACCCGTACATGGCTTTCATTGACCTAACCAAGTCCTTCGACTCAGTCAACAGGGAAGCCCTCTGGTGGACCCTCAGCCGTTTTGGCTGAACCATCAAAATTCATCACCATTGTGAGACAACTCCACGATGACATGAACGGCAGTCCTACAAAATGGCGTCCAGTCGAAGTCCTTCCTCATCCAAACGGGGGTTAAACATGGATGTGTACTGGCACCAACTCTCTTTTCCATTTTCTTGGCTGCCTTCTTTACTCGTGCCAGTGCCAACTTAGCTGGCGGGGTGGACATCGAGTACGGGATGAAGGGTCTTTTCAACATATGACGACTCCAGGCCGGAACAAAGGTGTCGGCAGTTTCCATTACTGAGCTTTAGTATGCAGACGACCTCACCCTTGTCGCTCACACTGAACACGACCTACAGGAGATCCTGAACACCTACGCAGATGCGTATGCACACTTCGGCTTTGAGGTAAATGTACGTAAGACTCAGGTTCTTTTTGAGCTTCCTCCTGGTTCAGCCACACCTCCACCATCGATGCCCACCCAGGCACAGCTCACTTTTACTGACCAACATCAAGGCCTAGGGCGAACACATAATAAAATAATAATAATAATAATTATGATGCTAATGATAATGATAATAATAATAATAATAATCATCATAATAATAATAATAATAATAATAATAATAAATATCAATAAATAACAATTATAATAAAAGAAAATATTAATAATAATACAATACACCACTCACACAAATAGCAAATAAACAATTATGGGAGTCAAACAATTAATGGAGTCAAACAATTAATGGAGTCAAACAATTAAGGGAGTCAAACAATTACGAGAGTCAAACAATTACAGATATTTCCTACGGCTGCAGCCTGGTGGAGTGTTCTGTTAACGCGGTGGTTCGCTCTCAGGGGGAAGGTCCAGGGCAGCTTCCTCACTTGGCGCCGGCGTTGGTGGGCGATGTCTTGCCACACATGAGAGACGCCAGGGCACGGACGGTGGATAGGGCGTGGAGGAAGTGGCGATGAAATGGCAGCCGCGGTAGTGGCTGGAGTAGATGTCCAGAGATTGACAGCCAAATAGTGAAGGACTGGGGAATCAGCCCAGGAGCCCCAGGAGCCTCAGATGAGCACACAACCAGAATTGTAATCGAACAGGGGGGGGGAAGTGCAACTGTGGTGCTGGCTGGGTAGTGTCTGATGTGTCACTAAGCAGCAGCGACCTTCTCACCTCTGTCTACCTCCCCCCTCCCTAGTGGCGGCCATGAACAAGCAAACGAGCGGCGGACAACCATCCTGCTCGTTACCGCCCTTTCACCTACTACCTACTACCTACTGTACTAACATCTCTAATGTTACCCAATTTTGGTCTCTCGGCTCCACCTGTCTACCACCGCAGACATCGAGGAAGAGATACAGCATCGGATCAGATGTGCATCTCAATCGTTTGGAAGACTCCTAAACCGTGTCTTCAGCTGTAGAGAGCTGAAATTATCTACAAAGTTACACGTATATCGAGCAGTGGTACTCCCCATCCTGCGAGACATAGCTCACATAAAGGTAGCACCTCAAGACACTTGAAAACTTTCACCAATGTGGTCTACGTTCTATCCTCCGAGTTCGCTGGGAAGACAAGAGACCAAATGCCGGTGTTCTTGCTGACACCAACTGTAGAAACATCAAGGTTACCATTATCCATGAACAACTACGATGGACTGACCATGTGGTCATGGAGACATCGGGTGGTGTGGTCACGTGGTGTAGTAACACATCTCCGGGTGTTGACATGAAGGACCTCACGTGGTCTTGGAGACATCTGGTGGTGTGGTGTTCACATGGTGCAGTAACTCGTGCTCGCGTGTTGACGTGAAGGACCTCAAGTGTTCATGAAGACACCTGGTGGTGTGGTGTTCAAGCTGTGCCGTAATTCATCCTCGCGTGTTGACATGAAGGACCTCACGTGGTCATGGAGACATCGGGTGGCGTGGTGTTCACATGGTATAGTGACTCGTCCTCGTGTGTTGATATGAAGGACCTCATGTGGTCATGGAGACACCGGGTGGTGTGGTGTTCACGCTGTGCCATAATTCATCCTCGCGTATTGACATGAAGGACCTCACGTGGTCATGGAGACATCGGGTGGTGTGGGGTGGTGTCACAGTACCTCACTCTCTGCTAGGTGGTATTGTGTTATCTCGTAGCCGGCCCACTGTTGTTTCCAGGGTCGACTGATTATTACCGCCTGGTTAGAAGATGGTTGTCGGTTCGCAGGGGTGCTTATCTCACTGGTGGATCACTGCTCTTGCTGGTACTGTCTAGTGCTGTATTCACTGGCTTAAACACTGTTCATCACTGTTCAACACTTATCCCACTTTTTTCCGAAACAAAATTGTCACATTTAACGGAATAATGTTGATATCCTGGTGGTGAGGATGGGTCTGGGAGAGGCACTTGGGGGATGGGCCAATCATTGGCCAAGGTGGGCAGCTGCCCAGCAGGAGGACTGCCTGATAGGTCTTGACACTCCGGTGGTCAAGGATGTAGTGTGTGTGTGTGTGTGTGTGTTTGTGTGTGTGTGTTTGTGTGTGTGTGTGTTTGTGTGTGTGTGTTTGTGTGTGTGTATGTGTGTGTGCATGTGTGGTTTGTGTGTGTGTGTGTATAATAATAATAATAATAATAATAATAATAATAATAATAATAATAATAATATAAATAATAATAATAATAATAATAATAATAATAATAATAATAATAATAATAATAATAATAAAAATAATGAAGATGATGATGATGATGATAAACGGTTTATTAATAGAGTTGCAGCCGGTGGCTGAAAATATACAAACTTTCATTTGATTTAGACATAATGATATGCGTTGAATACATTTACAGTGCTGTACAGTACATAAATCAGGAGTTGTTTATTATTTTAATAATAGATGGGAGGGTGCTATTCTTATATCTATCAGTGCGTGCTCTTATGGGCTGAATTTTGTTGTAGTGGCAGACTGCGCTAGGTGGGCGGGGGACTGCCGGTGGCAGGAGGCGGCGATGACGAGGATGGTGGAGTAGTCCACTGCCAAACCTTGCTAGTATTTGGTGGTGGAGGTCACTGATGGATGGCATTTCCAGGGTGGAGAGAGCCTTGTTGTAGCTGGAGTAGTCTGCGCTAAGCATGATTCTGCAGGCCCTTTCTGTACCTTCTCTAGGTGACGTTGTTGGGTAGAGTTGAGAAAAGACGACCAGGCTGGTGACCTGAGTCGTTGTAGCATGTAGAGTCGGTACGAGGCTGCCTTGATTGTGTTGTTTACATGGGCCTTCCAGTCCAGTTTGTGGTCTATGGTAACACCCAGGAGTTTGGCAGACTGCACTAACTGGAGAGGATGGGCACCCACGGAGCTTGCACTGGAGTGATGGCGGTATTGTTGTGCATGACTACGGTTTTGGTGTGGTGATGGTGACCTTGTTCTCCGTAGTCCATGCCTGTAGCCTGTCCAGGGTGCCTTTTAGCAATGAGTAGTCCGGTGAGGTGTTGTCCACTGTAACCCCCACAGTGCAGTCATCCACATAATTCCACCTGTGAGGAGTGTCCGATAGAGCGTCGTTGATCAGGATCAGGAAGCACAATGATCCCATCTTGGTCCCCTGGGGAACACTGCAGGTTAGGTGTTGGAATGTGGAGACAGAACCCTGGTACCTGACTGCCTGACAACTCTCACTCAAGAAATAAGTGAGCCATGAGACCAGGTTGGCGGGCAGCCCTAGTGCAATGGCCTTGTTGATAACAGTGCAGTGATCAACAAGGTCAAAAGCCTTACTGAAGTCAACAAGGACAACGGCCAGTGATATCTTACGTTTCTGCAGGTTTTTGTGCAGGAAATCAAGGAAACTAACTAAGCAATGTGATGTAGAGGAGGTCCTCATATTGCCAAATTGCTGTGGATCAATTGACTGATAAATTCTAGCAAATGCCCACTCAAAAACAAATTTTTCACAGAGTAGACTGGGTATGGGGGTAATGGCAACTGGCCTGTGTGTGTGTGTGTGTGTGTGTGTGTGTGTGTGTGTGTGTGTGTGTGTGTGTGTGTGTGTGTGATAGTGAATTTATATTGAAACAGCTTATTTAGCCAGAAGAAATACAAATACAGTGTGAATAATAATAACAATATTGACATGGCTGAGCCAACTGACAGCCCGAGTTCTCTTAGTGGCACCTGATATATACTGTACATTTATCCCAAGGAAGTATTACGTAACATTTAGTATTATCTGGAATAATACACGTAAGATGGTGTTAGTAAGAACATATGAGAATGTTATCACGATTACCACTTCGTTATTTATTTAAGTATTTTTCTGCATCTACATTATAAGCATATACATATTTTACAGTGAAGTTGACATGCATTAATCTGATTCGTGAGGGAAACAATGCAACATAGGTTGCAATAAGGAGAAACAAGGGACATATACTGTTCAATCAGGATCATGTCTTGACGGCAAATATATACTTATTGCAATGGCAATTTCTATCTCTCTACGTGACAATATGATGATATAAAGGTTTTGGTGGTACAATAAAAGTAAGAGTATAAAGTAAGGGTTACAAAACTATTAATACGTAGACAATAGATATTTTTTAAGAGATGATTTAAAGGAAGGGAGCGTAGTCTTTGCTCGGATGGGTGGAGGTAAGTTGTTCCACACCATCACACCATGATAATTTATGGAGGTCTGGGACTGAGAGAAGCGCACGAGAAGTGGTATTGGTAGCTCTGGGTGTCTAAGTTGTATCTCTGATTATTCCGGATCTGGAAATAATTATTCTCGATCAAGTAATTGACAGATTTATAACAAATAGAGCGCAACAGTAAGTGTTAATATCCTCGAATTTTAACATATTCAATTTAGCAAATTGTTAGTTTGAGTGATCAGTTTTTTTTTTTTTTTAAGTAGGTCATTCTCTGCACAACTCTCTTCTGGGCAGTGATCAGGGTTTGTGTTTTTGTGGAGCCAGAGGCCCCCCATAGTGTGTGACGGTGAATCGAGTATTGGTAAACAAGATCATAATAAATTTCTTTCATTGCTGCAAAAGTGATTGACTCTACTCTGCATGACTTGTATAACCCCAAGGAATTTAGTATTTTGTTCGCATTTGAGGACTGTATTACCAAGGTACTATCGTGCACAAAATTCGTGTCCACTACCCATCCACAGTGAGGGGGGGGGGGAATAGAGGAGGTGGTTGCTGGATGAGAGGCAGGTTTATTTATTATTTATACCACCATAATTTCAAGCTGCCTTTTTAACTACGTTTTGTCTTACAGTTGTTTCTTTATGGTTACGAATTCATGGAACAGGTGCAGTGTCCTGGGTGCTTATTGCCTCTCAGGTCACAATGATACTTTAAAGAATGGAATATATTAAGGATAAAAGTGAAATATGCAAGGGTCAGGGTGAAGAGCCTTGGTCAGCTAGTTTTACTCAGCGACCGCATCACAATTTTGTTGTTATTCCGACAAAGAGATTATGGTAAATAACCAGGGCCGGATTTACCAATAGGCCATTGGCCTAGGGCCCAGCGGTATCTGGGGGCCCACTGAAACTCATTTGTCGCGCAGCGTGCCAGCGTATAACCTTGTTTCAAGTGTACACCGAGTATTTCATTATATAATATATTCGCAACCAAAAGGGCCCCTGTACAATAAGTAAAGGGCCCGGAGTATGGGGCCCCTGTACAATAAGTATAGGCCCACAATGGTCTTCAACTGGTGGGCCATGGCCAACTGGTGGGCCATAGGGTGGTTCTCAGGTGGGCCACGGACTAGGCCCTATAGCAAAATGAAGAAAATAAGATAAAATAAGATAATAAAAAAAATATATTTAAATTTTTTTAAATTTCCGTGTCCCACCATCGATCTATCTATCTTTTTATCTATCTATCTATACATACATATATACTGAAGAGAGAGAGAGAGAGAGAGAGAGAGAGAGAGAGAGAGAGAGAGAATAAAGTTCAAGAAACCTTCAACGCCTTGATGTGTGAAGGACAGGATCGTTTCACGTTCAGTACGTGTCAGGGTTACTGTTGGTTTGCTGACAGCTCGCTCAGCCTGTCAGTATCTTCTCAGCCTCAGCTCAGTGATATTTTATATTGTGTACGCAGCACTCATTATTTACTAATGATATTTACATGTTGCATTAAATGGACTAAGGTGTTATATTACGTGTGTTTTTGTGTCTATTTTTTTTTTTATTGGTATCTCTTATAGACTTATACTATTTTTTTGCTTACAAATTATTCTTGGGGATTCTCATGAGATAAATATGTCGTCCCTGAAAAAATATCTGAGTGGCTCACAAAAGAGAAAGTTAAAAGCAGCCAAAGCTGCACAACTCCAATCAGTTCCAAAGCTGACAACATTTTTTAAACCAAAAGGAGATTCAGAGCCAAGTACCAGTGACAGTAAACACCCAGGGGATGACACAGTAGATGTTCACTTTCATGATTCAGATGACGAAGCGAGGTCAGCTGAGTCACAGTCACAGAGATTAAGTAAATCAGCACCTACAGCAATGGAAGTACCACCTGTGACTGAAGCTTCATCAGATTCATCTCAGTTGACATATAAGAAACATTCTGTGGAACAAGGTGTCAGTGTTGATTTGTGTGTATTAAGTGATCCAGCTGACTGGCTGACAATTGATGATAAACTGATTGAGGATTTACTAAACCTTCCTCTTGATCTAAATTGTGAACAATGTGACTTCTCAAGGTCTGCAAGAAGTGAAAATGTGGGTGAAAAGGAAAGAGTTCGATATGTGCCCAAATCCTTGTTTACACATCAAATGGCAAATGATGAAAAAGTTAAAAGGGAATGGCTTGTGTATTCTCCAAAAACTGGAGATGTATTTTGTGTTCCATGCAAGCTATTTAGCAAGCAAGTCTCATTGTTTACTAGTGGATTTAGCGACTGGAAAAACTGACAACGTAGAGTTGCTGAACATGAAAGTAGCAAAGAGCATAAAATCTCAGTTACTACTTGGGGTGTGAGGGCAATTACAGCAAGGCGAATTGATTCCACTTTGGCTTAGCAAGTAGAATTGGAGAGAAAATACTGGAAAGAAGTTCTATTGCGCATAGTTGAAACACTAAAATTTTTAACATCAAGAGGTCTTCCTCTCAGAGGTAGTGATGAAAGAATAGTCTCTAGCAACAATGGGAATTACCTTGGAGTACTGGAACTCCTGGCAAAATTTGACCCTTTTCTTGCACAGCATCTGGAGAAGTATGGTGCTGTAGGTAGTGGAAAGACTTCATATCTCTCAAAAACGATTTGTGAGGAAATGGTCAATCTGATGGCTGAAGAAATTCACTCAATTATCATAAGTGAAGTGAAACAAGCCAAATATTATTCAGTTAGTGTAGATTCCACACCGGATGTTAGTCATACTGATGATACTGACCAACTTACATTCATAGTTCGTTATGTCAAACCTGTTGAGCGATTTCTAAAGTTCATAGACATACATGACCATGGTGCAGAGAGCATAGCCTCAACTGTTGTACAGTTAATTAAAAATGTCGGTCTTGATTTGAGTGACATGAGAGGGCAGAGTTATGACAATGCTGCCAATATGTCAGGCATTTACACTGGTCTCCAAGCCAGAATAAAGGCTATGAATCCCCTAGCATATTATGTCCCTTGTGCAGGTCACTCCTTGAACCTTGTAGGAACATCAGCTGCCAGCAGTTGCCTTGGGTTTGTTTCATATTCCAGATTTTTGCAAGCCTTATGCAACTTCTTCTCAGCCTCCACATATAGATGGGATCACTTGAAAGCTGCACTACCTGCTGAAGGGATTGTAGTGAAATCCCTTTCAGAAACTCGCTGGAGTGCGAGGGCTGATGCTGTTAGAGCAGTGTTTTTACATTACCTCGAGATAAAGTCAGCACTGGAGAACATATGTTCTGACAATAGACAAACTGTGGCTACAAAGCTTGAAGGTGAAGGCCTCATAAGACAAATGGAAGCATTTGAAACAGCACTTCTTACTGTAATATGGTATAAAATCTTAACAAGGTTTAATGCAATCAGCTTATCACTTCAAAAAGTTGAGACCGACCTTCTGTCAGTTGTGAAACTGTATGAGAGTTTGATCTCCTTCGCCTCAGAAATGAGACAGGGTCAGTTTGATGAAATAGAAGATCAGGCTAGGGCTTTTGCTGAGCCTGTCTACACAGAGACAACAAAAAGAACAAAAAAGAGAAAACATTTCTTTGATGAATTAGTTGGCACTGAAACTCAACTTGATCCACGTGAGAAGTTCAAGGTGGACAATTTCTACACCATATTAGATTGCCTTAGGAATGAATTAAAGCACAGAGTGAATGCCTACTCAGAAATAAAGAAGCTGTTTAGCTTCTTAACGGAGTATGACAGTATGAAATATGATGATCTCAAAGTCCAACTGGAATTGGTTGTCAGTACCTATTCCAGTGACCTGGAAGCAACTGTTATAGATGAGTTTTTGCAATTTAAAGACACAATACCTATGTTCTAGTAAAAATAACATCTTAATTTTATGATGGTACATGCACACAATTAATACTTAAGAGAAATAGAGAAATACAGTCGCCAAATTAATGTCCATTCAAATAACGACTCCACTCCCAACCCCCTCTTCTCACACTACACTGCTGGCTCTTCCCTCTCTGAGAAATTTTTGGGGGAAAACCACTAAATTTTAATAAATAATACCTCAAACTAAAGTTAGGATAATACAATTGACATTGCTGGATTCCTTGTAAGACCAGGAATATTTTGAATATAAATGTCATATATTTTGCACAAAAGATATCATATTTACTCAGAGTAAACATTATATCTAAAATTTGTATGTCTAATGCAAAATCTATGATGTTTTTATTCAAAATGATCACCAAATTGTAAGAATTCCAGCAATGTAAATTATATTCTGGCCGGGTAATTTGTATGAATTTTATGAGCTAAAACAAATATCTTCAGTTAATAAAAAAAAATATTCTTCACGACACTATCTGTCAATCAAAGTACCCCACCTTGCCTCCCCCCTCTTCCAACCGCGAGGTCAGTCCCAAACCTCCCCCCCACCTCCCACCAATCCTCCCTTCAAGAGATGTTGGGTGAAAAAACTAAATTTTAACATTTAGTATTAAATAATACCTCAGATTAAAGTTAGGATAATATAATTGACATTGCTGGATTCCTTGTAAGCCCAGGAATATTTTGAATACAAATGTCATATATTTTGCACAAAAAATAACATATTTACTCAGAGTAAACATTATATCTAAAATTTGTATGTCTAATGTAAAATCTATGATGTTTATATTCAAAATGATCATCATATTGTAAGAATTCCAGCAATGTAAATTATATTCTGACCGGGTAATTTGTATGAATTTTATGAGCTAAAACAAATATCTTCAGTTAATAAAAAAAAAAATATTCTTCACACGGTAACAGATGGTCGGTGGGTCGGTCCCTCCCTCCCCCCCCCACCCCCCACCAACAGTCCCTACCAGATGTGTGGGAAAACCAGAATATTTACCTTTTTAGTAATAAATAATACCTCAAACTAAAGTTAGGATAATATAATTGACATTGCTGGATTCCTTGTAAGCCCAGGAATATTTTGAATACAAATGTCATATATTTTGCACAAAAAATAACATATTTACTCAGAGTAAACATTATATCTAAAATTTGTATGTCTAATGCAAAATCTATGATGTTTATATTCAAAATGATCATCATATTGTAAGAATTCCAGCAATGTAAATTATATTCTGGCCGGGTAATTTGTATGAATTTTATGAGCTAAAACAGGCAGTCAGGCAGGGTGGCGGGTGGGAGGTGGGGCTAATCTAAAAATAGCTCTCTAGCCGGACACTCACAGCGTATACGTGGAAAAAACCAGTGTTAAGTGAAAGTTGGCGAGGCACCAAGTATACGTAAAATGCGCTAAGCGGGGTAATACTGTATATATATATATATATATATATATATATATATATATATATATATATATATATATATATATATATATATATATATATATATATATATATATATATATATATATATATATATATATATATATTTCCTACGGCTGCAGCCTGGTGGAGTGTTCTGTTAACGAGGTGGTTCGCTCTCAGGGGAAGGTCCAGGGCAGCTTCCTCACTTGGCGCCGGCGTTGGTGGGCATGTGTTTCCACACAGGAGGGACGCCAGGGCAAGAACGGGGGATAGGGCGTGGAGGAAGTGGCGATGACGTGGCAGCCGCGGTAGTAGCTGGAGCAGGTGTCCGGAGATTGACAGCCAAATAATGAAGGACTGTGGAATCAGCCCAGGAGCCTCAGATGAGCACACAACCAGGATTGTAATCGAACAGGGGGGGAAGTGCAGCTGTGGTGCTGGCTGGGTTGTGTCTGGTGTGCGACGAGGCAGCAGCAACGTTCTCACCTCCGTCTACCCCCCTTAGTGGGGCCGCGAACAAGCAAACGAGCTTCGTTATCGCCCTTACACAGCTCCCTCAACAAAAATCTACTGTAAGGTATATTAAAAATTAAGATTAGTACAACAAAACCTATAACAATCCTACAACAAATGGTTAAATATATAGAGCAAAATAAAGACTAGAGAGTGGTCACATTAAAAAGAATGAGTGGTATCTTGATGTCCAAATATCGTAAGGTCGTATCAAAGAACTGCACGTGGGATCCACTTCAGTCCAGGTTTAAGTTCGGGCCTATTGCCAGTCGTAAAGGATTCTTCTATCCCATCCGGTGTTATCGGTAACTGGCAACCGAGATCATCCCAGTCTGGCGCCTGAACTTAACAGGAACTCTTGCAGGGTAGTGCCTCGACTGACTCCAGCTTGGGAACGTCGTCAAGGACACGAGCAAAGTTAATGTGGGCCCTGCAATTGTATTTCCTTAACAAATTAGCTTGATATAATTTAGGCTTCTTAGAGGAAGGGGGTGAGATCGGTCCAACAAAACCTATGGCTACCCGAGAAAATGGCTCTGTAATGATGGCTAAGGGTTTAAGAGAAACAGGACGGACTCTACCCTTGGCAGACATATGCTGGCACTGATCACAAGTCCTACAAAAGGCTCTAATATCTGCTCCCATACCTGGCCAGTAAAACTGATCAGCAACCTTCATATAATCTTTCTAAGAGAACATTGTCCTACTAGAGGGCTCTCGTGAGCTACAGAGAGAATGTTACTACGACAATCAGCAGGGACAAGAAGTAAAAACCGACCTACTTTGGCTGGTTGCTTGAATGACACACAAGACCTGTGTAACATACCATTAATACAAACAAACTTGTAAACAGACCCATCTCTAGCCTGATCCTCCTCCCCGGAAGTCACCTTCTCCCTCACTCGCGTCAGAGTGGTGCACGAGGCTTGAAGCTTGGCGAACTCCTTGGGTGTCACATTCATTGGCAACAATTTCGGCAGAATCAGGGGGTGCAGTCGTTTTACCTTCGCCGACCGTGTCTCCACAGCTTGGACCTTTGCTGGAGGCGAGGTGGCGTGTGAGGGTGGCGAGGCGACGTCGGCAGGTGACGAGGCGGCGTGGTTAGATGGCGAGGCGACTGGCGCTGGTGGCCAGGAGAGTTTTAAGGGTTGCGGGTCGTTAGGGTCACGAACTCCGGGAACATTACCAATGACAACACTAGCGAATTTAATGGGCGCTCTTACCACATTAGACTAACCAATGAAATAGGGGCAACGCAGGTAGCACCTAATAACACGGAACTGGTCAACACGACCTAAATAATCGGCGACACTAACCTTCGAGCAGCTGGAGACGTCAACGTCAGGCAGGGCTTCCTCAGAGACAATAATGCACGAGCAACCAGTGTCCCTGGTGATAGTAAATACCCAAGACCCATTTATTGTTCCACTGACACAATAACGGGGGCAGCTCCTGTCTTCCAAACAGAATCCGACCTTGTAGCTGGGCTGATGAATGTCGGTAGATTTGAAGGCGCGGGGATTCCTGGGACAGCGAGAACGAATGTGCCCTTCTTCTCCGCAGTTGTGGCATGGCATGGCCGGTGAACTACTCCTCTCTACTCCTGTGAATGGTTCCTCGGAGGACGGAAGCTTCGTGTTCTTCACTGGAGGAGTGGGAGACTTGGGGTAGGCGTTGCGAGTGGACGCCCAGTTGTCAACAAGTTCTACAGCTTCTCCTAACGTCGCTGGCCTGTGTTCCGTGATGAATATTCTCAAGTCTAGCTGTAGAGAACACAAAAACTGATTCAATATCATGAAGTTAGTGAGAGACACAAGGGTTTCTTCAACCTCTGATGCCTCTAGCCATTGTTGAAACAAACGTCCCAAGTGGATTGAAAATTGCTGGTATGTTTCCGCTGCCCTAATCTCTTGTGATGTCGGCAGGCAGGGACGTATAAATCTGTACCGGTTTCCCACTCAGTAGGCTACCCAATCTTACAGCGTAGCTATCCTTGTCCACACCAAGCAGCTCGGCTACCCGTTCAAACCTAGCAAGGTAGGAGGCGATGTCTTCTCCTTCACGATAAACAGGCAAATTAGGTTTTACAACATTATCTTGTATCGGGCCAGAGGATTCTGGTCTACTTTGAGCATTAATCCTAGCTAGTTCTATGTCCTTTTGTGCTTGCAACTTAGCTAATTCGAACTCTCTTACTCTGTTGCATTCCTTTCTCTCGCTGTTGCGTTCCTCTCTCTCTCTCTCGCGTTCCTCTCTCTCTCTTTCTCGCTGTTGCATTCCTCTCTCTCTCTCGCGTTCCCCTCTCTCTCTCTCTCTCTCTCTCTCTCTCTCTCTCTCTCTCTCTCTCTCTCGCTGTTGCGTTCCTCTCTCTCTCTCTCTCGCGCTGACGTTCCTCTCTCTCTCTGTTGCGCTCCTCTCTCTCGGCAGTCTGTTGGGTGATCATGTACCGACCAACCTCTGCACCTGTCAGACCCAGAGCCACCGCTTGACCTTTCAACTCCTCAAAACTAGACATAATGATACAAAAGGCCAAAAGCCAAAGTGACAAATTAAACAACTTACCCCGGAACTAGCCAAAAGTAACTACTTAGTGGCTCAATCAAACCATTACACGATTCGATCCGGCTGCGGGAAACCTTGTTTCGCACCCAGTCCCGTTAAATCACCTCAGGGAAAAGAACCGCACCAGGTGAATCAACAACAAAATGCTATGGCAGCATCTACAGTGCACCCCAACCAACACTAATTAACTTCCCTAGTACGAGGGAGGTCCAGGGAAGCTTCCTAATTTGGCGACGGCATTGGTGGGCGATGTCTTGCCACACAGGAGAGACGCCAGGGCACGGACGGTGGATAGGGCTTGGAGGAATTGGCGATGACGTGGCAGCCGCGGTAGTAGCTGGAGCAGGTGTCCGGAGATTGACTGCCGAATAGTGAAGGACTGGGGAATCAGCCCATGAGCCCCAGGAGCCTCAGATGAGCACACAACCAGAATTGTAATCGAACAGTGGGGGAAGTACAGCTGTGGTGCTGGCTGGGTAGTCTCTGATATGTCACGAAGGAGCAGCGACCTTCTCACCACCGTCTACCCCCTCCCCCCTAGTGGAGCCGCGAACAAGCAAACGAGCGGCGGACGACCATCCCGCTCGTTACACCCCTTACATCCTCCTCTCCCCGAACAGGTCCGTTAATTTTCATTTCTTCGACACACTTCTTCAGAGTCCCTAGCTGCTGTAGAACCTGTTCTGATCCTGCATTACTCTCCGCCACCTCCCGTGGCCCTGCTAATGCCTCAGCATAACTCCTCTTAGCAACCACCTCCATTCTATTGGCTACTTCCTCAGTCTTAGCAAGGATCTCTTTCCCAACTTGTTCTAGTTTGGCAACCAGCAAGGCTCCAGCTTCATCTATTTTCGTCCAGAGGGAACTCGTTCCCCTATGGCTTGCAATCTCCTCTTTCACCTTGACCTTGCAGTCAGAGCAATACCAGCAACAGCCTTCATGCTTTACGGCAGTTTGCATCTTCCTAAACATTGCAAGGGTCAGGCCTGTATCATCCATAACCTTCATCCCCCGCAGTAATCACATGTCATACTCATACTGTCAGGTTGTTGTTGTTGTGTGGGGTGTGCTCACTGTGTATAGATCTACACCTATTTAAAAATAAAGAAAAGAAAAACAGTACTTAGCTGCTCTCTGCTGGTTTTAACCTTCGCTCTTGCCTTTGGGGTTGTCTTCTGTTTGTTTGTTTTTCTCTTTTTTTCAGTTCATTTCGGCGATTGGTCGGTATTTACGTGCTATCTCTATGTACACTGCATTTTGCTATGAATAACGGATTTTATAAACCCACTCAGTCCTCAGTTGTGTTCTGACCTCACTAGACGAAAGATCACGGCAGGCTAAGCTCCCGGGGATTAATTGTCAGTAAAGGCTAGTGCTACTTGTGAACAGGGCTGTGCTCTTCAGAGGGCCGAGTTAAAGAGGACCAAGGAAGAAAACTTGTGGGCCAAGAAAGAAATCTTGAAATTAAAGGAAGTGATAGCGAGGATGAAGGAAGTAACGAGACAAGGAAAGGCCGTGTCTGACGAAAACTCAGGCGAATGGGAAGTTGTGAGGAGAGGGACAACCTAACGTCCTAACTGGTGGTGAAAAAACACACCAAGGATACGACAACAACAGCTAAGTGTACCAACTCTTTCAGTCCATTGATAGAGGAATTGAATTTTAACATAGTCAAGGACAAGGCTGACAAGGAAGGTACGAAAACCTTAATTGTTGGCGATTCCCAGGTACGCTACCTGGACAGAGCTTTTTGTAGTAAAAATAAAAATAGGATGAGGGTGTGTTCGCCAGGAGCTGGGGTGAGGGATATAGTTGACATGAGGGACAATATCTTGTCTGGTAATGGGAAGAAACCCATTATCTGCCTCAGTGCAGGAGGCAATGATATTGGCCAATGTAGGAGTGAGGAGCTTCTTGATAAGTTCAAGGCAGCTATAGAACGTATTAGGTCGAAGGGAGGGATCCCTATCATATGTGGTATCCTGCCTAGAAGGAGAATTGGCAATGAATGGTTGTCAAGGGCGGTTGGTGTCAACGGCCGTCTTGACAGATATTGCAAGTCAATATCAGTCCCATTCATTGACAACTGGGACAACTTCTACGGCAGAAGGGACCTTTATGCTACGGATGGGGTTCATCTGTCTTGGGATGGGGTGGGAACCCTGGCTGGCTCTCTCGAGAGGGCAGTTCAAAAGATGTAGAAGTCTTTAAACTGCTAGGAGAACATATGAGCACGGGGGTGGAGGAGACTGCAGTGGGAGCGGGTAACAAAGTGAAAGGTTACAATGAAATACTACTAGGAATTATGACAAAACTAAATTAGTCAGGGAGTCAAAACCTATACGTGACAAAGAGAGGACTCAGAACACGACTAACTTAAATGTCTACTATGCAAACAGTGGAAGTATGGGAAACAAAATGAATGAAATCAGGGCGTTGGTATGTACCTAAAAATCGATATAATAGCATTCACCGGAGTAGCAATCTATGTAGTACCCTTATCCAAAAAGGGAGACAGAGCATCAGCGTCAAATTACCGGCCGATTACTTTGACGTCAGTAGAGGGAAAATTTCTTGAATCAATTAGAGCAAATAGCATCCGATCGCATTTAGAAAAACAAATTAATCTACGACTCTCAACATGGGCTTTACAAAGGGAAAATCTTGTCTAACAAATCTGCTGACGTTTTTTAGGAAAGTCTTCGAGATAGTAGATAATGACGAAAATTACGATGTTATTTACTTAGACTTTAGCAAAGCGTTTGACAGAGTACCGCATCAGAGGCTTCTGAGAAAAGTTAAGTCTCATGGTATCGAGGGGAAAGTTTTGAATTGGATAAAATCATGGCTCACTGATAGAACACAGAGGGTTAACGTAAATGGTGTTAAATCTGAGTGGGGTTGTGTAACCACTGGGGTTCCCCAGGAGTCAGTACTGGGCCCACTCTTGTTCATAATCTACATAAACGATCTAGATACTGGGATCAGCAGTGACATAAGCAAGTTTGTGGATGACACCAAAACAGGGCGGCAGATTAATTCAGGGCAGGATGCCAATGCACTAGAGGAGGATTTAAATATACTGCAGGAGTGGTGTCAGAAAATAGCAAATGAAATTCAACACCAGCAAGTTCAAAATAAGGCAAACAGAGTATTGGGTTTAATATCTAGAAGTGTAAGTAATAAGAGTGCAGAGGTCTTATTGCAACTATATCTTGCGCTAGTCAGGCCGAACCTCGATTATGCTGTTCAGTTCTGGTGCCCTTATTATAGAATGGATATCAATTCACTGGAGTCGATGCAGCGAAGAATGACGAAAACGATTCCTGGACTTAGAAACCTTCCGTATCAAGATAGGTTAAAGAAACTAAACTTGCATTCCATAGAAAGACGAAGAGTGCGGAGAGATATGATAGAAGTATTTAAGTGGGTGAAATGAATCAATAAAGGGGATATAGATAAAGTTCTTATAATATCTGAGCAGGATAGGACTCGTAGTAACAGATTTAAATTGGATAATTTTAGGTTTAGGAGAAAGATAGGAAGGAACTGGTTCACAAATAGGGTGGTGGACGAGTGGAACAAGCTTAGCAACTTTGTAGTAAGTGCTGGAATGCTGGAAAGTTTTAAAAGGAGGCTAGATAGTTTCAAGGATGATAGAGAGTAGTAGTAACTCTCGACAGGAGCTGCAATGCACAGGCCAACCGGCCTTTTGTTCTTAACATCAATTGTAGGCAAATTACTGGAAGCAGTCATTTCAAACTCTATTCGAAATCACCTGGAGAAGCACAAGTTGATCAATGATTCCCAACATGGCTTCACAAGCGGGCGTTTATGTCTAAATAATCTATTCACATTCTTTTCATCTGTTTCCGAATCAGTGGACGAGGGGCACAATTATGATGTGGTATATCTCGACTTTAGCAAAGCCTTCGACAGAGTCCCCCACGAAAGACTAATACGAAGAGTGGAGGCTCATGGCATTAAAAGAGATATTCTAAAATGGGTTAGGGCGTGGTTACAGGACAGGAAACAGGGAGTGAGCATTAACGGCACTTATTCCGATTGGAGCAACGTCACTAGTGGAGTTCCCCAAGGCTCAGTACTTGGACCATTATTATTTATTATATACATAAACGATATAGATATCGGCGTAGACAGCAACATGAGTAAATTTGCTGATGACACTAAAATTGGGCGTGTAATTAAATCTGACGAGGACTCTGCAAAACTACAGGAAGATTTAAAAAAAATTTTCGAATGGTCTGAAAAATGGCAGATGAAATTCAATGTGGACAAATGTTAAGTACTCAGTGGAGATGTTCGGGGTACTTAGTTCTAACTACAGGAGCGAACATAAACACCTGTAGAGTTTTGTAGGTTCTTATTAACGGAAATATACAGGAGTGCGCTCACAAGCGCAGGTAGTCCTTACACTCCTATAGGGGTCAACTGACCTCTCTGACTTCTCAGGTGACATGTGGTAAGTGGTACATTAGCAGCTTCCAGATGTCGCCAGGCACATTTATCTAAGCGTGTGGTGACATGAAACAGGGGCATTGCCACACGCTACTGACTAGAGAAGTAATGTATACAAATTAGGTGCATACATGGTATACATACAATACAACATACATAATATACATACACTCAGTATAGGAGATGTAAACAGGGAAGCCAGATGCCAGATGAACAACGATGTTATTGAGATATCCTACTGCGAGAAAGATTTAGAAGTAATGATAAGTAGGAGTCTTAAGCCAAGTAAACAATGTGTATTTGCTCGAAACAAGGCTAATAAAGTACTTGGGTTCATGCAAAGAAGTGTTAGTTGCAAGACTAGCGAGGTCATCCTAAAACTATATCTTGCGCTTGTGAGACCTCACTTGGATTACGCAGTTCAATTCTGGTCACCGTATTACAGAATGGATATAGAATCCTTAGAAAGAATTCAGAGGAGAATGACAAGGCTATCCCCGGACATTAGGAACCTTGAGTACAGAGACAGGGTAAAGCATCTTAATTTGTACTCCCTCGAAAGACGTAGAGTGAGGGGCGATATGATAGAGGTGTATACGTAAATGGAAGTCAGGGCTGAACAAAGGGGACATTATAAAGGTACTCAAACTATCCAACCAGGAGCTAACTCGTAACAATGGTTTTAAATTAGACAAATTTAGATTTAGGCGCGACAAATGTAAACATTGGTTTGGAAATAGAGTAGTGGACGAGTGGAACAAGTTACCAAATATCATCATTAACTCGAATAAACTGGATACCTTCAAACATCGGGTGGATGGATATATGAGCAATAGGGGTTGGGTGTAAATGGGACTGCCCAGTATGAGCCAATAGGCCCGCTGCAGTTTCCTCCATTCTTATGTTCTTAGGTTCTTATGATTAGAAACACAGAAAAATAAAATAAAACTTTCTTTGGGGCGGTAAAAGAATGCCTTTTAGGATAGCCAGCTTGTTGATTTTATTTATTTATTTTAATTTTTAACTATTATTTCCTTATACTTTCTTTTCCCGTTCTCATCGACGACTATGTCTCTTTGTGCTATCACTGTGTACACTGTATCTCCCTGTGAATGATGTATTGTAAGCACAGTTTCAGTCCATGAGAAATCACACAAACAAAATAAAATTTAAAGTCTCTGTGGCACCTATAACACGACTTGGTTTCTGCTGGCAGTAGTGCCTTACCAGCTTGCATGCCAATTTGTAATCACTTTAAGTTATTTACAACCTCTTCCGCGGTCACTGGTGACACTATGAACTGATTTACCTAAAATCACAGTACTACACTCTCTGGTTGACCTTTATTACAGCCGTGACCACAACTCCTTAAAAAAATAAAATAAAAGCTTTGTCATATGGCAATGATTTTGTGGTTGTTGGCCTTTTGACCTGGGCTGTACCTCCAACTCTGTGAAGATGAGTTTTCAAAAATACAATCGCGTCTAGCATTAAAAATCCTACATCGATTTACACTTTTACATCACTAAGACGATCTTGATGATCTTATGTAATCACTGTCCAATTTCTGCGGCTCAACACCGAAGGCCCGAATGCCGAACACGCTTTGTTACAGAGACGCAACACGACCCGACCTGCGCGACTAACAACAAAGGGAGAAGGGTTGAAGCAGCATGAGGCTGCAGCTAATCTCAGGAGAGTCAGGAAAGTAATATTTACAGTTGGGGTTGGTGTAACCTAGTGAGTTTTGTAGAAAGGCATCAGGGTCAATATGAGGGAGTAATATGTCGTCACCATGAGTAAAGGGGTGTTTCACATACGGTCCAGTACATCCAAAGGAACAACACCAGCTTCATCAGTGTAGGAATAGTGATACTGTTTAAGGAACAACAACAACTCAGGATCACTCAGGTGTGGAAAAAGAAGGTAAATGAAAGTTATGGACGATGATCCTCCCCATACTGGCCAGATATTATGTAAATAATATTGATGATGTGTTAAAGGAATATCCTTCCTTCCTTCCTTAGGCTTTAGTAAGCCCCTTTATAATATTTTTATATACTTGTGACACTTGCCAGATGCTTCTGGTGTTATCGTACAGGGGTACCTAGTGACAGCACTAGGATCCCGGTTCGTCTATTAAGGAATGAAATATTGAAATTGAAATTGAATTGAATGAAAGTTATAATAGTGAGCGGGTAACGTACTCACAAGTGTTGCAACCAACAGAAAAGATGACTGGTGCTGGTGAGGGTGACTCCCAGTTTGGGTAGGAGGGGTGCCTGTCACTTAGTTATGTGGGTTGTTGTTTCCCACCGCAGATGCTGGACGTGTAGTACCAGAGTTGGCCGGAAGGGGGGGGGGACTCCTCAGGTGATAGCCAGAGTGCGGACAGTAGCTTTTCTTTTTAAGAGAAAGGAGGGGTGAAAGAAGATTAGAGGTGGGGGTAAGGACGGTATAGTTCGGAAATTGAAGAAATTTAGGAGAAGGTAAGAGAGGGCGGGCTGACCGCCTAGTTAAGCTAATGGTGTGTTAGGGTTGTGTCATGGGTTAGTTATTTATCTGTCGGTACAGGCACTAGACATCCTACCCGGTCCCATATATGGGTGTTTTGAGGGCCTTATTTTATATTCCGCCGACCTTACTGGCGGATGCTGGTCTAGGGAGGTTGTCTATTGCCTGGCCGTATAAATCTGGGGTGGTAATGGACCTTTTGCGGTTTGGTAACTTTTTCGGAACCATGTATGGTTGTTGTCGTGATCTGGTGGGAATCTTTGAAGGAGTTCTTGCTCTGATCGTTCTATCTTTTGCCAGATTGCTGGCCAGGGCGTGCAGCAGATGGTTGATGGGTTTTATTCTCAGGTCTCTATGTATCTTGGCTGTGGTTCTGGTGAAGGGGTATCTTTCACCTGTGACGAATCTTAGGGCTTCATTTTGGACCACCTGTAATTTTAATATTTGAGTTGTGCTCATAGTATGAAGAGGAACTGCTGGGTAAGTTAATATCGGTATGATAAATGATGTCACCAGGCGGAGTTTTATTTTGTCAGGGAGCGCTTTAAAGCGGTATAGTTTTCTTAGCTCTTCTTGCCTTTTCCTTCCTGGTGTGGACATGATGGGAGTAACCTGTCGTGGATATATGCAGGCCCAGGAGGGTGCCTCTGCTTTTGTATTCTATCTGGGCATTATTGGTTACTAATGGATGGGTTTTCCTTCTGCATAAGGGTATCACTGTGAATTTCGGGAGATTGACTTCAGTAAGTTTAAAATGGTCTTAGAGCAGCCATGAAATTTTGTGCTGGGATAACTCCCAGTTCTCGCGGTGATCTTAGGAGACTCTGTAAAACCTGAGGTTGCTTCGCCGCCCTATGTCATCCACATAATCCACCCAGTCCGCTGTTGTCAACAGCTCCTTCTTGAGCTTGAAGTTCTCGCTCAGCTGCTGAACACGCGTCCTGAGTGTATAATAATAATAATAATAATAATAATAATAATAATAATAATAATAATAATAATAATAATAATAATAATAATAATAATAATAATAATAATAATAATAATAATAAACGATTTATAGAGAGAACTGCAGGTGCAGTCCTGGTCCCGAATTGGTGACAATCTGCACTGTTAACAGTTCCATAACATGGTCCTGGTAGCCTAGGTCTCTCAGCTCACAGGGTGTTGGAGAGGGTTCTTGTTTTCCATCTGATGTTCTGGGAATTCTTATTTCTCACCTGCTTTAGTTGAAATTTCTTATATATCAACCGGTGTAGCCGCGTGTCTTGGTATTCTGATGTTAGTGTGGTGGAGGGTGATAAGTGGTCAGGTCTGAATGGACCGTCACCAATAACCGCAGAGCATCGAACTGCCACTGTTTAAGCTTTTTCGGTTGTTCCCATTCCTTTTGAATTGAAATTGTCACTTTTGTATATCAGTTGTGGGTTGATCGTCAATCTTTACACTGTATTGTTGGTGGGGGGAGGTTGATAAATACTGGGGGGGAGAAGGAGCTGGAGGAAGAGAGGGAGGGGCCGACAAACCGGCCCTGGCATCTGCTTCCATGATCAAAGACCACGGCTTCTCAACCTATTACGTCCTCACTCCATGTCTGTGTGTGTGTGTGCTGGAGATAGTGAGAAGACACAGTGTAACTAACTCTGTCTCCCAGGCCGAGATATGAAGGACGCTTGGACCAAGCGACGTGTCTGTCTGCCTGTCTGTCTGAACAATGCCTGGTTGATGCTGATGCAATCTCTCTCTCTCTCTCTCTGTATCCATATGCTGGTATTGGCTCGGCCGCACATTCCCTCATCTGCTGTATGCAAATGAGACAGCACACACGGCAGCGGCAGATGAATCGGATTCAACGTGTCCCCGGCTGCCTGTTGTGAGTGATTTGCATAAACATGTTTGTTAATGCGTCATCTTATGCGTATATGTGGATTTGTAAGTTATGTCCTGTGTGCTTGTGATTAGGTGTTATGGTGCGTGTATGTGTGTCTGTGTTTGTGACCATGTGTTGTGGTGTGTATGTGTGTGTGCTAGACACCCCAATTTACTTCACCTAATAATTAGCCACTCTAAAGTTACCGGGAGGTTAGGTTAGGTTAGGTTAGGTTAGGTTAGGTTAAAGTGTCCTAATGCAGGTAATCTACATATTCATTATCACATCCTTAGTAATGACTGCTCGTTGTGTCGACTCGAGAGTATGTGACCTATTTTTTTTATTTAAATAAACATATGAATAAAATGGGATGGCGTGTTAGATGCTGTGCTTTTACTGCTGTGTTAGATACAGTGGTTTTACTGCTATGTTAGATGCTGTGTTAGGTGCTATGGATCTACTGCTGTGTTAGGTGCTGTGGTTCTATTGTTGTGTTAGGTGCTGTGGTTCTATTGTTGTGTGAAGTGCTGTGTTAGATGCTGTGGTTCTATTGCTGTGTTAGGTACTGTGTTAGAGGCTGTGGTTCCACTGTTGTGTTAGGTGCTGTGTTAGATGCTGAGGCTCTACTGTTGTGTTAGGATGCTATGTTAGGTGCTGTGGTTCTACCACTGTTGTGTTAGAATAACATTTAGATGCGTTAGATGCTGCGGTTCTACTGCTGTGTAGGGCTGTGTTAGAGTGCTGTGTGTTCTATTGATGTGTTAGGTGCTGTGGTTCTATTGCTGTGTTAGGTGCTGTGGTTCTACTGTTGTGTTAGGAGCTGTGTTAGATACTGTGGTTCTACTATTGTGTTAGGTGCTGTGTTAGATGCTGCGGTTCTAGTGCTGTGTAAGGGGCTGTGTTAGGTGCTGTGGTTCTATTGTTGTGTTAGATGCTGTGGTTCTATTGCTGTGGTAGATGCTGTGGTTCTACTTTTGTGTTAGGTGCTGAGTTAGATGCTGTGGTTCTATTGCTGTGTTAGGTGCTGTGTTAGATGCTGAGATTCTACTGTTGTGTTAGGTGCTGTGTTAGGTGCTGTGGTTCTATTGCTGTGTTAGGTGCTGTGGTTCTATTGCTGTGTTAGGTGTGTGGTTCTACTGTTGCGTAAGGTTCTGGGTTAGAGGCTGTGGTTCCACTGCTGTTAGGTGCTGTGTTAGATGCTTTGGTTCTACTGCTGTCCGGTGCTGTGTTAGATGCTGTGGTTCTACTATTGTGTAAGATACTATGGTTCTATTGTTGTGTTAGATGCTGTGGTTCTATTGTTGTGTTAGGTGCTGTTTTAGATGGTGTGGTTCTATTGTTGTGTTAGATGCTGCGATAGGTGCTGTGTTGTGGAGGTTCTACTGTTGTGTTAGGTGCTGTGTTAGATGCTGTGGTTCAACTGTTGTGTTAGGTGCTGTGTTAGATGCTGTGGTTCTACTGTTGTGTTAGATGCTGTGGTTCTACTGTTGTGTTAGGTGCTGTGGTTCTAGTGTTGTGTTAGGTGCTGTGGTTTACTGTTGTGTTAGATGGTGTGGTTCTACTGTTGTGTTAGGTGCTGTGTTAGATGCTGACGTTCTACTGTTGTGTTAGGTGCTGTGTTAGATGCTGTGGTTCTACTGTTGTGTTAGATGCTGTGGTTCAACTGTTGTGTTAGGTGCTGTGTTAGATTCTGTGATTTACTGTTGTGTTAGATGCTGAGGTTCTACTGTTGTGTTAGGTGCTGTGTTAGATGCTGTGGTTCAACTGTTGCGTTAGGTGGTGTGTTAGATGCTGTGGTTCTACTGTTGTGTTAGATGCTGTGGTTCTACTGTTGTGTTAGGTGCTGTGTTTGATGCTGTGGGTCAACTGCTGTGTTAGGTGCTGTGGTTCAACAGTTTTGTTAGGTGCTGTGTTAGATGCTGAGGTTCAACTGCTGTGTGTTAGGTGCTGTGGTTCAACTGTTGTGTTGGGTGCTGTGTTAGATGCTGTGGTTCTACTGTTGAATTAGGTGCTGTGGTTCTACTGTTGTGTTAGGTGCAGTGTTAGATGCTGTGGTTCTACTGTTGAATTAGGTGCTGTGGTTCTACTGTTGTGTTAGGTGCTGTGATAGATGCTGTGGTTCAATTGTTGTGTTAGGTGCTGTGTTAGATGCTGTTCTAATGTTGTGTTAGGTGCTGTGTTAGATGCTGTGGTTCTACTGTTGAATTAGGTGCTGTGGTTCTACTGTTGTGTTAGGTGCTGTGTTAGATGCTGTGGTTCAACTGTTGTGTTAGGTGCTGTGTTAGATGCTGTGGTTCTACTGTTGTGTTAGGTGCTGTGGTTCTACTGTTGTGTTAGGTGCTGTGTCAGATGTTGTGATTCAACTGTTGTGTTTGGTACTGTGTTAGGTGCTGTGGTTCTACCTGTTGTGTTAGGTGCTGTGGTTCTACTGTCATGTTAGGTGCTGTGGTTCTATTTTTGTGTTAGGTGCTGTGTTAGATGCTGTGGTTCAACTGTTGTGTTAGGTGCTGTGTTAGATGCTGTGGTTCAACTGTTGTGTTAGGTGCTGTGTTAGATGCTGTGGTTCTACTTGTTGTGTTGGGTGCTGGGGTTCTGCTATTGTGTTAGATGCTGTGGTTCTACTGTTGTGTTAGGTGCTGTGGGTCTACTGGTGCGTTAGATGCTGTGTTAGATGCTGTGGTTCAACTGTTGTGTTAGGTGCTGTGTTAGATGCTGTGTTAGATGTTGTGTTAGGTGCTGTGTTAGATGCTGTGTTAGATGTTGTGTTAGGTGCTGTGTTAGATGCTGTGGTTCAACTGTTGTGTTAGGTGCTGTGTTAGATGCTGTGGTTCTACTGTTGTGTTAGGTGCTGTGGTTCAACTGTTGTGTTAGGTGCTGTGTTAGATGCTTTGCTTCAACTGTTTTGTTTGGTACTGTGTTAGGTGCTGCGTTAGGTGCTGTGGTTCTACTGTCATGTTAGGTGCTGTGGTTCTATTGTTGTGTTAGGTGCTGTTTAGATGCTGTGGTTCTATTGTTGTGTTAGATGCGGTAGTTCTATTAATGTGTGAGGTGCTGGGTTCGATGCTGTGGTTGTACTGTTGTGTTAGGAGCTGTGTTAGATGCTGAGGTTCTACTGTTGTGTTAGGTGCTGTGTTAGATGCTGTGGTTCAACTGTTGTGTTAGGTGCTGTGGTTCTACTGTTGTGTTAGATGCTGTGGTTCTACTGTTGTGTTAGGTGCTGTGGTTCTACTGTTGTGTTAGGTGCTGTGTTAGATGCGGAGATTCTACTGTTGTGTTAGGTGCTGTGTTAGGTGCTGTGGTTCTATTCCTGTGTTAGATCCTGAGGTTCTACTGTTGTGTTAGGTGCTGTGTTATATGCTGTGGTTCTACTGTTGTGTTAGATGCTGTGGTTCTACTGTTGTGTTAGGTTCCGTGTTAGATGCTGTAGTTTCACTGTTTTGTTAGATGCTGAGGTTCTACTGTTGTGTTAGGTGCTGTGTTTGATGCTGTGGTTCAACTTTTGTGTTAGGTGCTGTGTTAGATGCTGTGGTTCTACTGTTGTGTTAAATGTGGGTCTACTCTTGTGTTAGGTGTGTGTTAGATGCCGTGGTTCTACTGTTGTGTTGGGTGCTGTGGTTCTACTGTTGTGTTAGGTGCTGTGTTAGATGCTGAGGTTCTGCTGTTGTTTTAGGTGCTGTGTTAGATGCTGTGGTTCAACTGTTGTGTTTGGTGCGGTGTTATATGCTGTGGTTCTTCTGTTGTGTTAGAAGCTGTGGTTCTACTGTTGTGTTAGATGCTGAGGTTCTACTCTTGTATTAGGTGTGTTAGATGCTGTGGTTCAACTGTTGCGTTAGGTGCTGTGGTTCAACTGTTGTGTTAGGTGCTGTGGTTCAACTGTTGTGTTAGGTGCTGTGTTAGATGCTGTGGTTCTACTGTTGTGTTAGGCGCTGGTTCAACTATTGCGTTGGGTGCTCTGTTAATTGCTTTGGTTCAACTGTTGTGTTAGGTGCTGTTTTAGATGCTGGTTCTACTGCTGTGAGGTGCTGTGGTTCTACTGATGTGTTAGGTGCTGTGTTAGGTGCTGTGGTTCTACTGTTGTGTTAGATACTGTGGTTCTATTGTTGTGTTAGGTGATGTGGTTCAACTGTTGTGTTTGGTGCTGTTATAGATGCTGTGGCTCAACTGTTGTGTTAGGTACTGTGTTAGTGCTCTGGTTTCACTGTTGTGTTAGGTGCTGTGGTTCAACTATTGTGTTAGGTGCTGTGGTTCTCCTGTTGTGTTAGATGCTGTGTTTCTACTCTTGTGTTAGTGCTGTGGTTCAACTATTGTGTTAGGTGCTGTGGTTCTCCTGTTGTGTTAGATGCTGTGTTTCTACCTTGTGTTAGGTGCTGTGGTTCTACTGTTGTGTTAGGTGCTGTGGTTCTACTGTCGTGTTAGGTGCTGGGTTCAACTATTGTGTTAGGTGCTGTGGTTCTCCTGTTGTGTTAGATGCTGTGTTTCTACTCTTGTGTTAGGTGCTGTGGTTCAACTATTGTGTTAGGTGCTGTGTTAGGTGCTGTGTTAGGTGCTGTGGTTCTACTGTTGTGTTAGATGCTGTGGTTCTACTGTTGTGTTAGGTGCTGTGGTTCAACTATTGTGTTAGGTGCTGTGTTAGGTGCTGTGGTTCAACTGTTGTGTTAGGTAGTGTGTTAGATGCTCTGGTTCTACTGTTGTGTTAGGTGCTGTGTTAGGTGCTGTGGTTCTACTGTCGTGTTAGGTGCTGTGGTTCAACTATTGTCTAGTGCTGTGTTAGCTGCTGTGGTTCTCCTGTTGTGTTAGATGCTGTGTTTCTACTGTTGTGTTAGGTGCTGTGGTTCAACTATTGTGTTAGGTGCTGTGGTTCAACTATTGTGTTAGGTGCTGTGTTAGGTGCTGTGGTTCTACTGTTGTGTTAGATGCTGTGGTTCTACTGTTGTGTTAGATGCTGTGGTTCTACTGTTGTTTAGGTGCTGTGTAGGTGCTGCTACTGTTGTGTTAGGTGCGTGTTACTGTTGTGTTAGATGCTGTGGTTCTACTGTTGTGTTAGGTGCTGTGTTAGATGCTGTGGTTCAACTGTTGTTAGGTGCTGTGTTTGATGCTGTGGTTCTACTGTTGTGTTAGATGCTGTGGTTCACTGTTGTGTTAGGTGCTGTGTGCTGTGGTTCTACTGTTGTTAGGTGCTGTTTAGGCTGTGATTCAACTGTTGTGTTAGGTGCTGTGTTAGGTGTGGTTCTACTGTTGTGTTAGGTGATATGGTTTACTGTTGTGTTAGATGCTGTGGTTCTACTGTTGTGTTAGGTGCTGTGTTAGATGCTGTGGCTGAACTGTTGTATTAGGTGCTGTGTTAGATGCTGTGGTTCTACTGTTGTGTTAGGTGCTGTGGCACTGTTGTGTTAGGTGCTGTGTTAGATGTTGTGGTTCAACTGTTGTGTTTGGTGCTGTGTTAGGTGCTGTGGTTCTACCTGTTGTGTTAGGTGCTGTGGTTCTACTGTTTTGTTAGGTGCCGTGTTAGATGCTGTGGTTGAACTGTTGTGTTAGGTGTCTGTGTTAGATGCTGTGGTTCTACTGTTGTGTTAGGTGCTGTGGTTCTACTTTTGTGTTAGGTGCTGTGTTAGATGTTGTGGTTGAACTGTTGTGTTTGGTACTGTGTTAGGTGCTGTGGTTCTACTTGTTGTGTTAGGTGCTGTGGTTCTACTGTCATGTTAGGTGCTGTGGTTCTATTGTTGTGTTAGGTGTTGTTTAGATGCTGTGGTTCAATTGTTGTGTTAGGTGCTGTGTTAGATGCTGTGGTTCAACTGTTGTGTTAGGTGCTGTGTTAGATGCTGTGGTTCTACTGTTGGGTTGGGTGCTGTGGTTCTACTGTTGTGTTAGATGCTGTGGTTCTACTGTTGTGTTAGGTGATGTGGTTCTACTGTTGTGTTAGATGCTGTGGTTCTACTGTTGTGTTAGGTGCTGTGTTAGATGCTGGTGTGTCTGTTGTGTTAGGTTTCGTGTTAGATGCTGTGGTTCTACTCTTGTGTTAGGTGCTGTGGTTCTACTGTTGTGTTAGGTGCTGTGTTAGATGCTGTGGTTCAACTGTTTTGTTTGGTACTGTGTTAGGTGCTGTGTTAGGTGCTGTGGTTCTACTGTCATGTGAGGTGCTGTGGTTCTATTGTTGTGTTAGGTGCTGTTATAGATGCTGTGGTTCTATTGTTGTGTTAGATGCGATAGTTCTATTAATGTGAGGTGCTGTGTTGATGCTGTGGTTGTACTGTTGTGTTAGGATCTGTTAGATGCTGAGGTTCTACTGTTGTGTTAGGTGCTGTGTTAGATGCTGTGGTTCAACTGTTGTGTTAGGTGCTGTGGTTCTACTGTTGTGTTAGATGCTGTGGTTCTACTGTTGTGTTAGGTGCTGTGGTTCTACTGTTGTGTTAGGTGCTGTGTTAGATGCTGAGATTCTACTGTTGTGTCAGGTGCTGTGTTAGGGCTGTGGTTCTATTGTGTTAGATCCTGAGGTTCTACTGTTGTGTTAGGTGCTGTGTTAGATGCTGTGGTTCTACTGTTGTGTTAGGTGCTGTGTTATATGCTGTGGTTCTACTGTTGTGTTAGATGCTGTTGTTCTACTGTTGTGTTAGGTTCTGTGTTAGATGCTGTGGTTCTACTGTTGTGTTAGGTGCTGTGTTAGATGCTGTTGTTCAACTTTTGTGTTAGGTGCTGTGTTAGATGCTGTGGTTCTACTGTTGTGTTAAATGCTGGGTTCTATTGTTGTGTTAGGTGCTGTGTTAGATGCTGTGGTTCAACTGTTGTGTTAGGTGCTGTGTTAGATGCTGTGGTTCTACTGTTGTGTTGGGTGCTGTGGTTCTACTGTTGTGTTAGGTTCTGTGTTAGATGCTGAGGTTCTACTGTTGTTTTAGGTGCTGTGTTAGATGCTGTGGTTCAACTGTTGTGTTTGGTGGTGTTATATGCTGTGGTTCTTCTGTTGTGTTAGGCTGTGGTTCTACTGTTGTGTTAGGTGCTGTATTTGATGCTGTGGTTCTACTGTTGTGTTAGTTGCTATTAGATTCTGTGGTTCTACTGTTGTGTTAGATGCTGAGTTCTACTGTTGTATTAGGTGCTGTGTTAGATGCTGTGGTTCAACTGTTGCGTTAGGTGCTGTATTCAACTGTTGTGTTAGTGCTGTGTTAGGTGCTGTGGTTCTACTGTTGTGTTAGGTGATATGGTTTACTGTTTGTTAGATGCTGTGGTTCTACTGTTGTGTTAGGTGCTGTGTTAGATGCTGTGGTTCAACTGTTGTGTTAGGTGCTGTGTTAGATGCTGTGGTTCAACTGTTGTGTTAGGTGCTGTGTTAGATGCTGTGGTTCTACTGTTGTGTTAGGTGCTGTGTTCTTTGTGTTAGGTGCTGTGGTTCTACTGTTGTGTTAGGTGCTGTGTTAGATGTTGTGGTTCAACTGTTGTGTTTGGTACTGTGTTAGATGTGGTTCTACTGTTGTGTTAGGTGCCGTGGTTCTACTGTTGTGTTAGATGCTGTGGTTCTACCTGTTGTGTTAGGTGCTGTGGTTCTACTGTTGTGTCAGGTGCTGTGTTAGGGCTGTGGTTCTATTGCTGTGTTAGATCATGAGGTTCTACTGTTGTGTTAGGTGCTGTGTTAGATGCTGAGATTCTACTGTTGTGTCAGGTGCTGTGTTAGGGCTGTGGTTCTATTGCTGTGTTAGATCCTGGTTCTACTGTTGTGTTAGGTGCTTGTTAGATGCTTTGGTTCTACTGTTGTGTTAGGTGCTGTGTTAGATGCTGTGGTTCAACTTTGTGTTGGGTCCTGTGTTAGATGCTGTGGTTCTGTTGTGTTGGAGTGTGGTTCTACTGTTGTGTTAGGTGCTGTGTTAGATGCTGTGGTTCAAATGTTGTGTTTGTGCGTGTTATGTGTGGTTCTTGTTTAGCTGGTTCTACTGTTGTGTTAGGTGCTGTGTTAGATGCTGTGGTTCTATTGTGTTAGGTGCTGTATTAGATGCTGACGTTCTACTGTTGTGTTGGGTGCTGTGTTAGATGCTGTGGTTCACTGTTGTGTTAGGTGCTGTGTTAGTGCTGTGGTTCTACTCTTGTGTTAGGTGCTGTGGTTCTACTGTTGTGTTAGGTGCTGTGTTAGATGCTGTGGTTCAACTGTTGTGTTAGGTGCTTGGTTCTACTGTTGTGTTAGATGCGAGGTTCTACTGTTGTGTTAGGTGCTGTGGTTCCTGTTGTGTTAGGTGCTGTGTTAGTGCTGTGGTTCTACTGTTGTGTGGTGCTGTGTTGATGTGGTTCAATGTTGTGTTAGGTGCTGTGTTAGATGCTGTGGTTCTACTGTTGTGTTGGGTGCTGTGGTTCTACTGTTTGTGTTAGGTGCTGTGTTGATCTGTGGTTCAAATGTTGTGTTTGGTACGGTGTTATATGCTGTGGTTCTTCTGTTGTGTTAGAGAGTTGTGGTTCTACTGTTGTGTTAGTGCTGTGTTAGATGCTGTGGTTCTACTGTTGTGTTAGGTGCTGTATTAGATGCTGTGGTTCTACTGTTGTGTTAGGTGCTGTATTAGATTCTGTGGGTTTCTACTGTTGTGTTAGATGCTGTGGTTCTACTGTTGTGTTAGGTGCTGTGGTTCTACTGTTGTGTTAGGTGCTGTGTTAGATGCTGTGGTTCTACTGTTGTGTTTGGGTCTGTGTTAGATGCTGTGGTTCAACTGTTGTGTTAGGTGCTTTGTTAGATGCTGTGGTTCTACTGTTGTGTTGGGTGCTGTGGTTCTACTGTTGTGTTAGGTGCTGTGTTAGATGGTGTGGTTCAAATGTTGTGTTTGGTGCTGTGTTATATGCTGTGGTTCTTGTGTTGTGTTAAGCTGTGGTTTCTGTTTGTGTTAGGTGCTGTGTTAGATGCTGTGGTTCTACTGTTGTGTTAGGTGCTGTGTTAGATGCTGTGGTTCTACTGTTGTGTTAGGTGCTGTGGTTCAGCTGTTGTGTTAGGTGCTGTGGTTCAACTGTTGTGTTAGGTGCTGTGTTAGATGCTGATACTGTCGTGTTTGGTGCTGTGGTTCAACTATTGTGTTATGTGCTGTGTTAGGTGCTGTGGTTCTCCTGTTGTGTTAGATGCTGTGTTTCTACTGTTGTGTTAGGTGCTGTGGTTCAACTATTGTGTTAGGTGCTGTGGTTCAACTATTGTGTTGGGTGCTGTGGTTCAACTATTGTGTTAGGTGCTGTGTTAGTTGCTGTGGTTCTACTGTTGTGTTAGATAATGTGGTTTTCTACTGTTGTGTTAGATGCTGTGGTTCTAGTGTGTGTTAGGTGCTCTTGTTCTACTGTTGTGTGTTAGGTGCTGTGGTTCTCCTGTTGTGTTAGATGCTGTGTTTCTACTGTTGTGTTAGGTGCTGTGGTTCAACTATTATGTTAGGTTGTGGTTAACTTTTGTGTTAGGTGCTGTGTTAGGTGCTGTGGTTCTACTGTTGTGATAGATAATGTGGTTCTACTGTTGTGTTAGGTTGTGGTTCTAGTGTTGTGTTAGGTGTATGTTAGGTGCTGTGGTTCTACTGTTGTGTTCAGGTGCTCTGTGTTTTTGTTGTGTTAGATGCTGTGGTTCTGTTGTGTTAGGTGCTGTGTTAGATGCTGTGGTTCAACTGTTGTGATAGATGCTTTGTTTGATGCTGTGGTTCTACTGTTGTGTTAGGTGCTGTGTGTAAGGTGCTGTGGTTCTACTGTTGTGTTAGGTGTGTGGTGGTTTACTGTTGTGTTAGATGCTGTGGTTCTACTGTTGTTTTAGGTGCTGTGTTTGATGCTGTGGTTCAACTGTTGTGTTAGGTGCTGTGTTAGATGCTGGTTCTACTGTTGTTAGTCTGTGGTTCTACTGTTGTGTTAGGTGCTGTGTTAGATGCTGTGGTTCAACTGTTGTGTTAGGTCTTGTTAGATGCTGTGGTTCTCTTGTGTTAGGTGCTGTGGTTCTACTGTTGTGTTAGGTGCTGTGTTAGATGCTGAGGTTCTACTGTTGATTTAGGTGCTGTGTTGTGCTGGTTCAACTGTTGTGTTTGGTGCGGTGTTATATGCTGTGGTTCTTCTGTTGTGTTAGACTGTGGTTCTCTGTTGTGTTAGGTGCTGTTAGATGCTGTGGTTCAACTGTTGCGTTAGGTGCTGTGGTTCAACTGTTGTGTTAGGTGCTGTGGTTCAACTGTTGTGTTAGGTGCTGTGTTATATGCTGTGGTTCTTCTGTTGTGTTAAACTGTGGTTCTCCTGTTGTGTTAGGTGCTGTCTATTTGTGTTAGGTGCTGTGGTTCTACTGTTGTGTTAGGTGCTGTGGTTCTATTGTTGTGTTAGGTGCTGTGGCTCAACTGTTGTGTTAGGTACTGTGTTTGGTACTCTGGTTCTACTGTTGTGTTAGGTGCTGTGGTTCAACCTATTGTGTTAGGTGCTGTGTTAGGTGCTGTGGTTCTCCTGTTGTGTTAGATGCTGTGTTTCTACTGTTGTGTTAGGTGCTGTGGTTCAACTATTTGTGTTAGGTGCTGTGGTTCAACTATTGTGTTAGGTGCTGTGTTAGGTGCTGTGGTTCTACTGTTGTGTTAGATGCTGTGGTTCTACTGTTGTGTTAGGTGCTGTGGTTAACTATTGTGTTAGGTGCTGTGTTAGGTGCTGTGGTTCAACTGTTGTGTTAGGTACTGTGTTAGGTGCTCTGGTTCTACTGTTGTGTTAGGTGCTGTGGTTCTCCTGTTGTGTTAGGTGCTGTGTTAGGTGCTTGGTTCTCCTGTTGTGTTAAATGCTGTGTTTCTACTGTTGTGTTAGGTGCTGTGGTTCAACTGTTGTGTTAGGTGCTGTGTTAGGTGCTGTGGTTCTCCTGTTGTGTTAAATGCTGTGTTTCTACTGTTGTGTTAGGTGCTGTGGTTCAACTATTGTGTTAGGTACTGTGTTAGGTGCTCTTGTTCTACTGTTGTGTTAGGTGCTGTGGTTCTACTGTTGTGTTAGGTGCTGTGGTTCTCCTGTTGTGTTAAATGCTGTGTTTCTACTGTTGTGTTAGGTGCTGTGGTTCAACTTGTTGTGTTAGGTACTGTGTTAGGTGCTCTGGTTCTACTGTTGTGTTAGGTGCTGTGGTTCTCCTGTTGTGTTAAATGCTGTGTTTCTACTGTTGTGTTAGGTGCTGTGGTTCAACTGTTGTGTTAGGTGCTGTGTTAGGTGCTGTGGTTCTCCTGTTGCGTTAAATGCTGTGTTTCTACTGTTGTGTTAGGTGCTGTGGTTCAACTATTGTGTTGGTGCTGTGGTTTAACTATTGTGTTGGGTGCTGTGTTAGGTGCTGTGGTTCTACTGTTGTGTTAGATGCTGTGGTTCTACTGTTGTGTTAGGTGGTGTGGTTCAAGTGTTGTGTTAGGTGCTGTGGTTAACTATTGTGTTAGGTGCTGTGTTAGGTGCTGTGGTTCAACTGTTGTGTTAGGTACTGTGTTAGGTGCTCTGGTTCTACTGTTGTGTTAGGTGCTGTGGTTCTCCTGTTGTGTTAAATGCTGTGTTTCTACTGTTGTGTTAGGTGCTGTGGTTCAACTGTTGTGTTAGGTGCTGTGGTTCTACTGTTGTGTTAGGTGCTGTGGTTCTCCTGTTGTGTTAAATGCTGTGTTTCTACTGTTGTGTTAGGTGCTGTGGTTCTACTGTTGTGTTAGATGCTGTGGTTTTCTACTGTTGTGTTAGGTGCTGTGGTTAACTATTGTGTTAGGTGCTTTTTGTGTGTTAGGTGCTGTGGTTCCTTTGTTGTGTTAGGTACTGTGTTAGGTGCTCTGGTTCTACTGTTGTGTGCAGGTGCTGTAGTTCTCCTGTTGTGTTAAATGCTGTGTGTTTCTACTACTGTTGTGTTAGGTGCTGTGGTTCAACTGTTGTGTTAGAGTGCTGTATTAGGTGTAGCAGACCTCCTGTTGTGTTAAATGCTGTGTTTCTACTACTGTTGTGTTACGTGCTTTGGACACTTCTTGTGTTAGGTACTGTGTTAGGTGCTCTTGTTCTACTGTTGTGTTAGAGTGCTGTGGTTCTCCTGTTGTGTTAAATGCTGTGTTTCTACTGTTGTGTTGAGTGCTGTGGTTCCTTGTGTTAGGTGCTGTGGTTCTCCTGTTGTGTTAAATGCTGTGTTTCTACTGTTGTGTTCAGTGCTGTGGTTCAACTATTGTGTTAGGTGCTGTGGTTCCAACTATTGTGTTAGGTGCTATGTTAGGTGCATGGTTCTACTGTTGTGTTCGATGCTGTGGTTGTACTGTTGTGTTAGGATCTGTGTTAGATGCTGAGGTTCTACTGTTGTGTTAGGTGCTGTGTTAGATGCTGTGGTTCAACTGTTGTGTTAGGTGCTGTGGTTCTACTGTTGTGTTAGATGCTGAGGTTCTACTGTTGTGTTAGGTGCTGTGGTTCTACTGTTGTGTTAGGTGCTGTGTTAGATGCTGAGATTCTACTGTTGTGTCAGGTGCTGTGGTTCAACTTTTGTGTTACGTGCTGTGTTAGGGTGCTGTGGTTCTGATTGTTGTGTTAGATGCTGTGGTTCTCTTTTATTTCCTCCCATCCCCCTCTACCCCTTCCTTCCCCAACATCCCTCCTCCCCTTCCTTTCCCCCTCAGGACATCCCCCTCTCTGCCCTTCCCTCACAACCCTCCCACCCCCTCTCTCCTGTTCTTCCCTTCCTTTACATCCCCCATTCTCTTCCCCTCCCCTTCCCTCACAGCCCCCCTCCGCAGCCTCATCCCGCCCCACACGCTCAACAACAAGCGAACTCCTCTTGATCATATACTATAACGTTTCTCTCAGACTTAACGCTGTACTGTATCTTGAGTGTGTGACAACTTACTGTATATGTCGGCTGTGTGGTACAGTATATTGCATGAATTAATTATAACTTTGATATTTTCATACTTTTGCGTTTTATGGATATGTAATAATAATAATAATAAAATAATTAACGGTTTATTGAAAGAGCTTGGCAGCCAGAAGGCTGAAAATATACAGTTTTATATTTGGGGAATGGGTTTCGAATTACAAATAATATACAAGTAACATAAGTGATACAAATAAGATATATAATAACTAGATGGGGAAAAGTTCAAACTACAGTGCATTTCAACATAGTGACAGTGCAAGAAGTAGTATTTACTGGGAGTGAATACACTGGTTTATTACAAGTTATTGATAATTTTTACAATGATTGGGACTGGGCTGTTCTTATAGCGATCAGTTCGTGCACGTATGGGCTGGATGCGGTTGTGGTGTCGAACAGCAATTCTCGGGCTAGGGATCTCAGGTGGTAGTTGGGGCCGGTCTCGAGGATGGTGTAGAAGCTTCTTACCAAATTTGCAGATGAGGTCGTGGTGATGGTCAGTGAGAGTCGAAAGGGTCAGTGTGTTGAGCGCTTCTTGATATGTGGAGTAGGAAGGGGAGAGAATAATCTTGCATGCCCTCCTTTGCACTTTTTCTAGGTGTTTACGTTGTGTGGCATTTAGGGAGAAAGACCAGGTAGGGGAGGCATAGGTGAGCTTGGGAAGTATGAATGTTGTGTAAACACTGAGGAGCTCGGGTGCAAGAACTCCGAGGGACTTGAGTCGGCGGAGGAGGTGGAGACGGAAACTGGAGGATTTGACAACTTCACTGACGTGTGGTTTCCAATTTAGTTTGTTGTCTATGGTGACGTCGAGGAGCTTCGTGGAATCTACAACCTGGAGTGTGTTCGGACCTAAAGTAATGGAAGGAGGTGGGACAATGTCGGAGGAGAGGTTGATGTGCATAACCATGATCTTGGTATGGTTGATGGTGACATGGTTGTTGGTGGCCCAGTTTTGGAGACTGTTCAATAAATGTGTGTGTGTGTGTGTGTGTGTGTGTGTGTGTGTGTGTGCGCACAAGGTGGTGTAATGCATCTAGTGTGGCAGCTTTATGTTACTGTTAAGGTGCAGGCACTGATTGCCTCCTCTCGCTATAAGCTACCGCCACTGGCTTGCCCTCGTTGAGAACAGGGAAGCAAATTGCATAAGTCCTACCCTACCATTTTGCAGCCTCTTCACCATCAAGACTCCTGCTGTGAATCCTCGTGGCAACTCTCGGTAACTGGGTGCCTCGTGGGTCCAGGCTAGACCAGCAGAGGATCTCGGAGTAGCAGTGGGGCCGAAAGGGACGGCGCATAGGCCCACTAGCATGTGGACGCGTCCTGGTGCCTAGTAACCACTGCCCCGCTGCCTTGCGGATTAACCTTGGTAGCAATAAGGCTACGAGAGTAAACCCCAAATGAAAAATCTGCTGTGGAGCCCCGCATCAGGCAGAGCTGCAGTAAGACTTCAACGGCGGTATGGGTAGAAAAGGTACCCAAATGGGAACCCAACGATCACACCGGCGGACGATGGGAATGCATAATGAACAGGCGACTCAGGCGAAACTCAAAAAATGGGCTATCGGCAGTCCATTGCAGCTCTCCCTCTCCCCAGTCATTGCAAAACATGCACCAATGTATCAGGAAAAGGGAGAGCCAAGAGGTGTGATTGCAGCTTACAATCCTGCCTCACCACATAAATCAACTCATGCGCAGCCATCATCCAGCTCGCTCATCATACCTCTCATCATCATCAAAACCCATTTACTCCCAAAATTCTATGGCTACCGACGAGTGGCGACGGGAACAGGCAGATATGACTGCCGAGTATCTCTAGTCACAACTCTGTACATGGGTGGCATACATAAGATGGTCGTTTATGCACTGGGATCTCGGCAGCAGGGCAATGCGGTCCTGTCTGTGCGACTGAGCAGCCCTTTGGAGGACCCGCTCTGCTCACCCCACATAGGGAGGAGGCTAGAAAAGGTGCCCTAAACGTAATCTGCCTAAAGAACCAAGCTGACTGGACAACCGCACCCAGTAAGGTCACCCTTAAGTGGTCGAAAACACAATCATAATCACAGATCAAAACGAATAAAATACTACTGGATACTGGCACAAATGAGCGTCCTGAAAGAAGAACCACCCTCTTGGCAAAAGAGCTGGCTAGGTATAATATCGACATAGAATCCACTATTGAGTCCTGGCTCCCAGACGAGGGTCGACTCACAGAACGGGGGTCTGCCTATACCTTCTTCTCGAAGGATAAGCTTGCTGAAGAGAGAAACAGCATTTATGAAGTTGGCTTTGCCATCCGCCAATGCATCCTATATAGCCTAACTGAAATGCATGTTGGGATCAACGAGCGCCTCATGGCACTCCGAGTCCCAGTGAATCACTCACATCATGCCTTTTTCATCAGTGCCTACGCCCCAACACTGGAGGCAGAGGATGACATCAAGGAGGCTTTATGCCGACCTTGACAGAGTGCTAATCTCTATCCTCAGAGAAGATAAGGTTGTGTTCCTACATGACTTTAATGCCAGAGTTGGCAGATATGATGACATTTGGCAGGGAATCATTGGGGGAAGTAAACTAGGCAAGTGTAATCCCAATGGCCTACTCTTCCTTAGCAAGTGTGCTGCACACAACCTTACTATCACCAATAACTTGTTTAGGTAGACCGAGAAGTTCAAGGGTTCGTAGCAACATCCACGATCCAAACACTGGCATCTCATTGACTACAGCATTGTCAGAGAAAGACATAACTGAGATGTCCTCTTCACCCGAGCCATGCATGGCTCAGACCACTGTGACACTGATCACCACCTCGTCATGGCTGAGCTCTCACTTCACGTCGCCCCAAAACAGCAAAGGCAGCAAGCCTCCAAAAGAGGTTTTAGCACTATGAGTCTGGAGGATCTAGCGGTAGTACATGCTGTAAGAAAGCAGCTCGAACATGGGCTGATAGACATCCCGACAACGAACAACCCAAATCCCATTTCAGAATGGGATATTCTTGACACTGTCATGACAAAAACCTGCAGAGAGATCTTTAGCCAGATCAAAAGAATACACCAGAGCTGGTTTTAATGAAAATGACCCGGAAATTAATGTACTCGTCGATGATAAACGTGCTTCTTTAACTGACTGGCAAAACAACCCTCAGTCTCGAACAAAAGTTGATATCTTCCACAAGAAGAAGCTGGCGGCCCAGTGCGAACTTCGCAATCTAGAAAACGACTGGTTTAAAAATAAAGTATGTGAAACACAAAAACTTGCAGATCAATACAAGATGCGCAAATTTTTCAATTCCACTAAAATATTTTTGGGGCCAATCACTCATGGTAAAGCCCCCTCCGCTCTTCCGACAGTAACTCCCTAATTAAAGTCGAAGAACGCACCCGTCAGCGCTGTGGACGTCCTTATTTACCCTGCAGGTCCCTCAGCACCCAGAGCTAACCCACCTCAGCTATCCTCCATCTCTAGATGACGTAGCTACTGCCATCAAGCAGATGAAAAATAACAAGGCCTCAGGGCTTGATGGAATCCCAGCCGAGGTGTACAAAGCAAGAGGACCTCTGCTTACCAGCCATCTCCACTCGCTCCTGGAGAATATATGGGAGAAGGAGGAAATCCCCAAGATCTTAAAGACGCCTCCATTGTCAATATATATAAGAATAGAGGAGACCGGTCAGACTATGGCAGCTACTGCATGATCTCACTGCTGTCCATAACTGGCAAGCTTATCGCCCGAGTCCTCCTAAATAGACTTCTTCCTGGGGCGGAAAACTTCCTCCAGAATCTCAATGTTGCTATAGACCACCGCATGGCACCACTGACATGATCTATGCAGCCATTGCAGCCCGCCAGATACAGGAAAAGTGCAGAGAATAGCGTCATGACCTGTACATGACCTTCATCGACCGAACCAAGGCCTTTGAGTCGGTCAACATGGAAGCCCTCTGGCGGACCCTCAGCCGTTTTGGCTGCCCACCAAAATTCATTGCCATTGTGAGGCAACTCCACGGTATCATGAACGGCAGTTTCCTGCACAATGGCATCCAGTCTGAGTTCTTCCTCATCCAAACGGGGGTAAAACAAAGATGTGTACTGGCACCAACTCTCTCTTCCATTTTCTTGGCTGGCTTCCTTACTCGTGCCTGTGCCAATTTAGCCAGCGGGATGGACATCCAGTACCATATGAAAGGTCTTTTTAACAGAAGACGCCTCCCGGCAGGAATAAAGGTGTTGGTTGCTTCTACCACTGAACTTCAGTATGCATACCACCTTACCCTCGTCGCCCACACTCAATGCAGCTAACAGGAGATCCTAAACACCTACGCAGATGCGTATGTACACTTTGGCTTTGAGGTGAATGTACGTAAGACTCATATTCTCTTTCAGCCTGCCCCTGGTTCAACCACACATCCACCATCCATCCAGTTTAACGGGTACTACTCCCTCTAATGTTACCCACTTTCAGTACCTTAGTTCCCACCTGTCCAACACCGCAGACATCAATGAAAAGATTCAACATCGAATCAGATGTGCATCTCAAGCCTTTGGAAAACTCTGTAACCGTGTCTTCAGCTGTAGGGAACCGAAATTATCAACAAAATTGCAAGTGTATCTAACAGTGGTCCTCCCCACCCTGCAGTATGGCAGAGAGACTTGGGTCACATACAAGAGGCACCTCAATGCACTTGAAAACTTTCACCAACGCAGTATACATTCCATACTCGGAGTTCGCTGTGATGATACGAGAACAAATGCCAGTATTATCGCCGACATCAGCTGTAGGAGCATCGAGACTACCATTATCCATGAACAGCTATGTTGGACTGGCCATGTTACCCGCATAGACGACAGTAGACTGCCAAAGCAACTACTTTATAGTCACCTAACTATTGGTATATGTAACGCTGGCTGGCAATGCTAAAAGTGTAAGGATAGTATTAAGACAGACCTGAAAAAGTACCAAATCGACCCACTCACCTGGGAGACGATCACTCCACACAGTAACTGTTGGAGGAGCACCACACGAGAAGGTGTCAATACGTTTGAGTTAGTCCGACTTCCTACTGAGGCAGACAAGCACCAGCGCCGGAAAGACGCTGTCGCCGCCCCTCCCTCGCTAGATGTAGCCCTCCACACGTGCAACATCTGTGGACGACCTGCCGATCCCGCATCGACCTCTCGAGTCACCTCAGAGCTCACCAACGAAGGTGATATCCTTAATAACTTGTATCATTGTATCATAGCTGGATGATTGTCATACTCGATTCCGAGTGACAGCAAAGTAGTGTGTGTGTGTGTGTGTGTGTGTGTTTGTGTGTGTGTACTTATTTATGTCAATAAACCGTACATCAAAGAACGCCTCGGCAAAGTTTCCAGTTACCTTAAGTTCGGTTAGATTAACTTAGGTTAGTGTAGGTTAGGTTAAATTACAAAACAAACAACAAACAAAAAATGTGTCTAATCAGCATAATACACACAACTTGTCTTGTAGCAATCAGAAATTTGTTGTCCACTCTGCAGCCTCCCGTCAGCTTCTTACAACACTCATCTCGGCCATAGTATGGACGGGAGGGCCTTGGCCAGTGTCGTGCTGGGTCGATGGGCGACTGATTCTTTTGTTGTCAAGCCAGGGTGTATAGAGGACCGTTTTTTTTTTTATTTTTATTTTATGGAGGAGGAGAAACAAGGTTATGAGATAGATAGATAGAGAGATAGATAGACAGACAGATAGATAGATAGATAGATAGATAGATAGATAGATAGATAGATAGATAGACACACACACATACACACACGCATACACACACATATGTATTTTTTTACAAATAAGTAATTACATTGTTCAATTAGTTTTCACTGCAGTAACTTAACCAAAATAAAACAAACCTAACCTAACCGAACCTAATCTACCCCTACCTTAACCTGCCTTACCCTAATCTAACCTAATCTAACCTAACCTAATCTAAACTAACCTGACCTAACCTAACCTAACCTAACTTTACTGTATGCACCGTCGGTCAGTAATATACTGTTTGATTTTGTTGAAGTTTATTGTTTCAATACAGAAGGCACCAATACCTGAAATGTACAGAACAGGAATTATCGCAGATAGGCTACACCATCTCACACATATACTAGTACACACACTCCAATGACTATACGCTTGGAACAGTACATCTTCCCCTCCCTTTTATTCATTATGACAGTTCTGTATTGCCGTTCTCTTTAGTTCCATGAACGTCCGGTTCATATTCGTTACTTGTCTCTCCATCCATTTCGGAGTCATCAACTTCATCCGTTCCCGAGCTTTCACTTTCATCCGTTCCGAAGTCTTCAGCTCCATCCTGTTATTTCTTCGGTTTTACTATAGTACGACGTGGTCGCCTAGCAGCGAGTGGTTCCTCCTCGCTGTTCCCGTCCTGCTTGGACTTATCCATCCTTGCCCTCGGCGTGTTGGCGGCTTGGTTGTTTTCCCGGTTTCGATGAGTGTTGTCGGTTCTCTCGGCCGTTTTGTGGCTTCCGTCTGTGTCACTGTCTCCGCTGCCGTCATTTCCTCCTTGGCATCTCCCTGGAACTCTTCTCATCTGGGATGTGCTGCGTAACATCTTCTTGGGTCCTCGCTGTAGAATAGCTGAATCGCCTTGCCTTTCACTTATCGTCCACGGTTTAGGATCATAATTAGTTGAGAGCTTGTCTTTCTTGGTTTGCTTCAGGAGCACTTGATCAGTTGGTCTCAATTCCGCTAGTTTGGACTTATTTCGGTTGTCTGTCCGGAGTTTCAGTATCTCCTTTTCTCTTTTATCTCTCTTGCGTGCCACATCCCAACATGTCACTTGTGTGTCTTCTAAGTCATGGCTCACTTGGGGGAGTTTCACCTTGATGTTCCTTCCCATGAGGAGTTTGGCTGGCGTCTCTCCCGTCATCGAGTGAGGGGTGTTCCTGTAGTGCATCAAAAATTTACCGAGTTGCTGTCTCCAATCTTTCCCCCCAGTATGCATCGCTCGGAGTGCTTTCAACATAGTTGCGAAGAACCGCTCAATTTCCCCATTTGCTTGGGGATGATATCGTGTCACTATGTGGTGTTTTATCCCCCATTCTTCACAGAACTGTGCAAACTCCTTGGCTCTGAACTGTGGCCCGTTATCTGACAAGATAACCCCTGGGATGCTGTGTGTAGTGATGCATCCTTCGATCAGGGTCGTAACGGTATCGGTGTTGATAGTTTTGACCACAAAGGCTTCTGGCCACCGGGATCTTGCATCGATGATTCCCAGCACATAGTCACCACTAGGGAACGGTCCACATATGTCCACGTGGATTACCTCCCACGGCCTCTTCATCTTAGACATATTCACCGAATTGGCTTGTTTTCTGATGTCGAGGCTTGCACATGGGATGCATTGTCTGAATGCCTTCTCCACGTCCTTGTTGATAGTTGGCCACCATACCTTGCCTCGGAGTAGCGCCCTGGTCTTGACCATTCCCAGGTGTGTCTCATGTGCGAGTTGCATCGTGAGCCGTTGTAGTGTTTGGAGCATTACGATCCGGGATCCCCTCAACACGAGTCCCCGTTTTGATGTCAGTTCTGCACGTACGTGTTTGAAAGGCTCCGTTAGTTTATCCGTCCAGTCATTCTTGGCGATGGCGTCTTCGAGGGATCTTATAGTCGAATCCTTCCCTGATGTAAAGGCCTGGGACTTTGGGGATAGAAATCCCTTACCAGGCTAATCAGGATCTTCATAAAGGAAAGTCGAGGACCATGGTTTTCTGAGGAATAACAAACAACCGTTTGAGATTGACATCTCTTTACTATAAAAATATAACACAAAACTCTGACACCACTCAACAAACATCAAATAACAATTACGGGAGTCAAACAATTAAGGCAGTCAACAGTTAATGGAGTCAAACAATTAATGGAAGCAAACAATTAAAGGGAGCAAACAATTAATTGGAGTCAGCAATTAATAGAATCAAACAATTAATGGGAGTCAACAACTGAAAGAATCAAACAATTAATGGGAGTCAACAACTGAAAGAATCAAACAATGAACAGATATTTCCTACGGCAGTGGCTCTGGGGTAAGGTTCTGGAACACGGTGATCCACACTCAGGGTAGGGAAGCATCCATTAAACTCCACACTCGAGCGACATCTTGAAATGGCAGAACACCGGGGGACAGACGGAATGAGATGAACTGACGGTCGTGGTATGGTAGTGGTAGATGACCAGAGAATTGACAGTCGATAGGTGAAGGTCTGGGGACACAGCCCACAAGTCCAGGACCTATGATGAGATCACAGCCAGAATTTGACGAACAGCTGGGTAGCTAGATAGTGACTGTATGGCGACTGGGTTGAATCTGCCTATGACCCAGATAGTCGCTGCCGTTCTCACCTCTGTCCAACCGCCCCAAGTGGCGTCCGCACCAGCAAACGAGCGAGTTAGCAGCGGTAACCAGCTGGAAGATCGTTTCCGCCCTTACACCTGATTCTTTAAGAATTTCGGACAGTGTCATAGCTTTCGGGATCCCTTTGGCAACCACATAGTTGATGAATCCCTCTGCCAGTTTCTCTTCTTCAGAGATTTGAGCATCGAATGGCAGGGGTTGTCTAGACAGTATGTCTGCGGATTGTCACTTCCTTTGATGTGTTGGACCGTGAAGTCTTACTGTTGCATGCGTAGGATCCACCTGAGTATACGGGCTGATGGTTTGCCTTTCGGGCTGAAGATGGTCGTTAGCACTCGATGATCGGTGATGATGGTGAATTCTTTCCCGTAAAGATATAGATGAAATTTTTCACATGCCCAAACTATGGCTAAGGCTTCCCTCTCCAGCTGACAATACCGTTTTTCCACCTGAGTCAGTGTTCGGGAGGCATAACTGATGGGTTTGAGTACCCCTTGGTGGTTTTGGCATAGTCCTACCGGACTAACATCCACAATTAGTGTGGTTGGTAGCTGAGGGTTGAAGTGCATGAGTGCCTCACTCTTCATGACGGCCTCCTTCAGTTTGTTGAAGCACCACTCTTCTTTTTCTGTCCAGGTCCACTTGCTGTTCATTCTCGTCAGGTTTTTCAGAGGTTCACTCAATGTCGCTAGTCGTGGTATGAACCTGGTCAGGTAGTTGATCAGACCTAGGAAGCTGCGGACTTCCTGAACCGTTTCTGGCCGTCTGAACCTCTTCACGGCTTCGATATTTTCATCTGTCGATTTGATGCCCTCTTTGGATACAATAAATCCATGGTTTTCAACTTCATCTATGTGGAACACGTTTTTGTGTTGGGAGATGGTCAGGTTGTTCTCCTTCAACTTTTGCAGTACTTTTTCCAGAGCACTGTTGTGTTCACTCGTATCCTTGCCCCAGACCAGGATGTCATCCGCTCCATTCCGACAATTCGGACACTTTTGCAAAATCTGTTGCAGCAGACGTTGCCCTTGTTCCGCGACTAATGCAATGCCCATGACTAACACCTTGTACCTTTAGATACCGGAGTCGCACGAGAATGTTGTTATGTCTCTCGATTCGGGGGTTAGCTCGATCTGATGATAGTATGAGTTTAGGTCGATTTTGTAGAATTTCGTGGCCCCGTTAATTTCGCTGAGTTGTTGTTCCACGGTTGATATAGGATGGCGTATGCGTTTCACCGCTTTGTTTGCTATGCGGAGGTCTGCGCATATCCTGATATCTCCATCTGGTTTTGGAGCAGTCACCAATGGGGACACCCATGGTGTAGGGCCTTCCACGCTCTCGATGATATCATTATCTAACATTTCTTGTATCTTCTGTTCAACGGCAACCTCGAATGTGAAATGGTCCTCTCCGAGGTGACTGTGCGACGGGTTTGACATTTGGGTCGATGTCGAGCTTGAGTTGGAAGTTTCTCATTCTCCCCAGTCCATTCAGCGCTGGTAGATGTAGTTCCAGTATCCTCCGGGTTGATGAAGGCATCTCACTGGTCGTAATCCGGTTATTCTGGTGGATACTGAGAAGGCCAAGATCCAAGCTGGCTCGCTTGCTCAGAATATTCCCTCCCTGTTTTGCTGTTGTTACCAGGATTTTGTGTGCGACTCCCTTCGATCCATTTGTCAGTGTTGCAAAGAACTCTCCTCGGAGGGGGATGGGAATGTTTCCATACGCTTTAGGTTGGATATTCGTTTCCTTGAGTACTATGTTCGGTCGTATTTTGATGATGTGGTCGAATGTGCTCTCGTCAATTAGATTGACGTTTGCCCCTGAGTCAATCAACATTCCGACTGGTACGTCTTCTACTGTATCATCACCTTTTCCTCTGCAGTGTCGTCTGATGTCACTCTGAACACATAGGTATGGCCATCGTCAGATTCTTTTGTGCTCTTGGACGACACCTGGTGTACGTGATTGTCGTCGTTACCCGTCGAACTGTCCTCCGTCAGTTGTCTGACCATCTCTTGTCGGTTATGTTTTTTTCTGCACGCGGTGGCAAAGTGGTTGACGATTACACAGTAATTGCAATTTTTTCCAAATGCAGGACATTGTCTCTGTCCATGTCGATGGCCAGTGCCATTACACCCGAGACAGTTCAGTTTTGGGTCGCGTGGCATATCCTTACTTTGTTGTCTTCGATTGCTTTCCCAGTCCCGCTGCTGTTGTTGTTTGTATCTTGTGTTTACCTTGTCCACATTGGTGCCTTCTTCACCTTGCTCCATCTGGCTAGCTTGCGCTTCAGTTGATTCATAAGTGTAAGCGATTTGTAGAGCTTTCTGTACTGTTGTCTGTCTCCTTCACGTATGCACGACGCATTTTATGTGAAGTAAATTTCTCCGTCAACTGGTCGATGCACTTGGTCCTTTGTGTACATACGCGGGTTACGTAATTGTGTGTACTTTCCCCGACCTCCTGCGCCAGCATCCGGTACTTGTGTCGTTCAAATACTTCGTTTGTTTTCTCACTGAAGTATTCATCAAATGCTATTCTCATTGTTTTGTACGTTGGCTCTGTTTGGTCTGTAGGTATCGCTGGACGCAATGTCTTCATGATTTCCTTCAGTTTCTTTCCTCCATTGAATCTGATGAGTGCTAGTCTTTTGGCATCTTCAGTTATGTTGAATGCAATGAAGGCATCTTCAGCATGCTCTATCCAGTCAGTCCATGCTTGTGTTTGGTCAGTCTCCTCTAGCTCTAGAGGTTGTAGTGTTGGTATAGCAGTGGCCATGTTGTGAATAGATGTATGTTCTTCATCCTCGTCGCCAATTTACTGTATGCACCGTCGGTCAGTAATATACTGTTTGATTTTGTTGAAGTTTATTGTTTAAATACAGAAGGCACCAATACCTGAAATGTACAGAACAGGAATTATCGCAGATAGGCTACACCATCTCACACATATACTAGTACACACACTCCAATGACTATATATTGGAACAGTACACTAACCAAACATAAGCTAGCCAACCCTAACCTAACTTAATCTAACCAAACACTAGTAAATATTAAAAAAATAGTTTGTTATACGTAAACTAATATTGTATTGTTTGTATCTGCTACCGAATTGTATTAGGGAGAAGATAATGTTATCCAGTGAGTTAGTGATTAATGGGCCGAGGGTGAAACCTTATGGGTAAGGGGAGAGTGAAGTAAGAGGTGGAGGAAGGTGAGGGGATAATGAGGTAAGAGGTGGTGGAAGGTGAGGGGAGAGTGAGTTAAGAGGTGGTGGAAGGTGAAGGGAGAGTGAGGTAAGAGGTGAAGGAAGGTGAGGGGAGACTGAGGTAAGAGGTGGAGGAAGGTGTGGGGAGAATGAGGTAAGTGTAGTG
>NW_024730668.1:15140167-15152305 GCF_018991925.1 Homarus americanus | reverse complement strand
TGAACTGTGGCCCGTTATCTGACAAGATAACCCCTGGGATGCTGTGTGTAGTGATGCATCCTTCGATCAGGGTCGTAACGGTATCGGTGTTGATAGTTTTGACCACAAAGGCTTCTGGCCACCGGGATCTTGCATCGATGATTCCCAGCACATAGTCACCACTAGGGAACGGTCCACATATGTCCACGTGGATTACCTCCCACGGCCTCTTCATCTTAGACATATTCACCGAATTGGCTTGTTTTCTGATGTCGAGGCTTGCACATGGGATGCATTGTCTGAATGCCTTCTCCACGTCCTTGTTGATAGTTGGCCACCATACCTTGCCTCGGAGTAGCGCCCTGGTCTTGACCATTCCCAGGTGTGTCTCATGTGCGAGTTGCATCGTGAGCCGTTGTAGTGTTTGGAGCATTACGATCCGGGATCCCCTCAACACGAGTCCCCGTTTTGATGTCAGTTCTGCACGTACGTGTTTGAAAGGCTCCGTTAGTTTATCCGTCCAGTCATTCTTGGCGATGGCGTCTTCGAGGGATCTTATAGTCGAATCCTTCCCTGATGTAAAGGCCTGGGACTTTGGGGATAGAAATCCCTTACCAGGCTAATCAGGATCTTCATAAAGGAAAGTCGAGGACCATGGTTTTCTGAGGAATAACAAACAACCGTTTGAGATTGACATCTCTTTACTATAAAAATATAACACAAAACTCTGACACCACTCAACAAACATCAAATAACAATTACGGGAGTCAAACAATTAAGGCAGTCAACAGTTAATGGAGTCAAACAATTAATGGAAGCAAACAATTAAAGGGAGCAAACAATTAATTGGAGTCAGCAATTAATAGAATCAAACAATTAATGGGAGTCAACAACTGAAAGAATCAAACAATTAATGGGAGTCAACAACTGAAAGAATCAAACAATGAACAGATATTTCCTACGGCAGTGGCTCTGGGGTAAGGTTCTGGAACACGGTGATCCACACTCAGGGTAGGGAAGCATCCATTAAACTCCACACTCGAGCGACATCTTGAAATGGCAGAACACCGGGGGACAGACGGAATGAGATGAACTGACGGTCGTGGTATGGTAGTGGTAGATGACCAGAGAATTGACAGTCGATAGGTGAAGGTCTGGGGACACAGCCCACAAGTCCAGGACCTATGATGAGATCACAGCCAGAATTTGACGAACAGCTGGGTAGCTAGATAGTGACTGTATGGCGACTGGGTTGAATCTGCCTATGACCCAGATAGTCGCTGCCGTTCTCACCTCTGTCCAACCGCCCCAAGTGGCGTCCGCACCAGCAAACGAGCGAGTTAGCAGCGGTAACCAGCTGGAAGATCGTTTCCGCCCTTACACCTGATTCTTTAAGAATTTCGGACAGTGTCATAGCTTTCGGGATCCCTTTGGCAACCACATAGTTGATGAATCCCTCTGCCAGTTTCTCTTCTTCAGAGATTTGAGCATCGAATGGCAGGGGTTGTCTAGACAGTATGTCTGCGGATTGTCACTTCCTTTGATGTGTTGGACCGTGAAGTCTTACTGTTGCATGCGTAGGATCCACCTGAGTATACGGGCTGATGGTTTGCCTTTCGGGCTGAAGATGGTCGTTAGCACTCGATGATCGGTGATGATGGTGAATTCTTTCCCGTAAAGATATAGATGAAATTTTTCACATGCCCAAACTATGGCTAAGGCTTCCCTCTCCAGCTGACAATACCGTTTTTCCACCTGAGTCAGTGTTCGGGAGGCATAACTGATGGGTTTGAGTACCCCTTGGTGGTTTTGGCATAGTCCTACCGGACTAACATCCACAATTAGTGTGGTTGGTAGCTGAGGGTTGAAGTGCATGAGTGCCTCACTCTTCATGACGGCCTCCTTCAGTTTGTTGAAGCACCACTCTTCTTTTTCTGTCCAGGTCCACTTGCTGTTCATTCTCGTCAGGTTTTTCAGAGGTTCACTCAATGTCGCTAGTCGTGGTATGAACCTGGTCAGGTAGTTGATCAGACCTAGGAAGCTGCGGACTTCCTGAACCGTTTCTGGCCGTCTGAACCTCTTCACGGCTTCGATATTTTCATCTGTCGATTTGATGCCCTCTTTGGATACAATAAATCCATGGTTTTCAACTTCATCTATGTGGAACACGTTTTTGTGTTGGGAGATGGTCAGGTTGTTCTCCTTCAACTTTTGCAGTACTTTTTCCAGAGCACTGTTGTGTTCACTCGTATCCTTGCCCCAGACCAGGATGTCATCCGCTCCATTCCGACAATTCGGACACTTTTGCAAAATCTGTTGCAGCAGACGTTGCCCTTGTTCCGCGACTAATGCAATGCCCATGACTAACACCTTGTACCTTTAGATACCGGAGTCGCACGAGAATGTTGTTATGTCTCTCGATTCGGGGGTTAGCTCGATCTGATGATAGTATGAGTTTAGGTCGATTTTGTAGAATTTCGTGGCCCCGTTAATTTCGCTGAGTTGTTGTTCCACGGTTGATATAGGATGGCGTATGCGTTTCACCGCTTTGTTTGCTATGCGGAGGTCTGCGCATATCCTGATATCTCCATCTGGTTTTGGAGCAGTCACCAATGGGGACACCCATGGTGTAGGGCCTTCCACGCTCTCGATGATATCATTATCTAACATTTCTTGTATCTTCTGTTCAACGGCAACCTCGAATGTGAAATGGTCCTCTCCGAGGTGACTGTGCGACGGGTTTGACATTTGGGTCGATGTCGAGCTTGAGTTGGAAGTTTCTCATTCTCCCCAGTCCATTCAGCGCTGGTAGATGTAGTTCCAGTATCCTCCGGGTTGATGAAGGCATCTCACTGGTCGTAATCCGGTTATTCTGGTGGATACTGAGAAGGCCAAGATCCAAGCTGGCTCGCTTGCTCAGAATATTCCCTCCCTGTTTTGCTGTTGTTACCAGGATTTTGTGTGCGACTCCCTTCGATCCATTTGTCAGTGTTGCAAAGAACTCTCCTCGGAGGGGGATGGGAATGTTTCCATACGCTTTAGGTTGGATATTCGTTTCCTTGAGTACTATGTTCGGTCGTATTTTGATGATGTGGTCGAATGTGCTCTCGTCAATTAGATTGACGTTTGCCCCTGAGTCAATCAACATTCCGACTGGTACGTCTTCTACTGTATCATCACCTTTTCCTCTGCAGTGTCGTCTGATGTCACTCTGAACACATAGGTATGGCCATCGTCAGATTCTTTTGTGCTCTTGGACGACACCTGGTGTACGTGATTGTCGTCGTTACCCGTCGAACTGTCCTCCGTCAGTTGTCTGACCATCTCTTGTCGGTTATGTTTTTTTCTGCACGCGGTGGCAAAGTGGTTGACGATTACACAGTAATTGCAATTTTTTCCAAATGCAGGACATTGTCTCTGTCCATGTCGATGGCCAGTGCCATTACACCCGAGACAGTTCAGTTTTGGGTCGCGTGGCATATCCTTACTTTGTTGTCTTCGATTGCTTTCCCAGTCCCGCTGCTGTTGTTGTTTGTATCTTGTGTTTACCTTGTCCACATTGGTGCCTTCTTCACCTTGCTCCATCTGGCTAGCTTGCGCTTCAGTTGATTCATAAGTGTAAGCGATTTGTAGAGCTTTCTGTACTGTTGTCTGTCTCCTTCACGTATGCACGACGCATTTTATGTGAAGTAAATTTCTCCGTCAACTGGTCGATGCACTTGGTCCTTTGTGTACATACGCGGGTTACGTAATTGTGTGTACTTTCCCCGACCTCCTGCGCCAGCATCCGGTACTTGTGTCGTTCAAATACTTCGTTTGTTTTCTCACTGAAGTATTCATCAAATGCTATTCTCATTGTTTTGTACGTTGGCTCTGTTTGGTCTGTAGGTATCGCTGGACGCAATGTCTTCATGATTTCCTTCAGTTTCTTTCCTCCATTGAATCTGATGAGTGCTAGTCTTTTGGCATCTTCAGTTATGTTGAATGCAATGAAGGCATCTTCAGCATGCTCTATCCAGTCAGTCCATGCTTGTGTTTGGTCAGTCTCCTCTAGCTCTAGAGGTTGTAGTGTTGGTATAGCAGTGGCCATGTTGTGAATAGATGTATGTTCTTCATCCTCGTCGCCAATTTACTGTATGCACCGTCGGTCAGTAATATACTGTTTGATTTTGTTGAAGTTTATTGTTTAAATACAGAAGGCACCAATACCTGAAATGTACAGAACAGGAATTATCGCAGATAGGCTACACCATCTCACACATATACTAGTACACACACTCCAATGACTATATATTGGAACAGTACACTAACCAAACATAAGCTAGCCAACCCTAACCTAACTTAATCTAACCAAACACTAGTAAATATTAAAAAAATAGTTTGTTATACGTAAACTAATATTGTATTGTTTGTATCTGCTACCGAATTGTATTAGGGAGAAGATAATGTTATCCAGTGAGTTAGTGATTAATGGGCCGAGGGTGAAACCTTATGGGTAAGGGGAGAGTGAAGTAAGAGGTGGAGGAAGGTGAGGGGATAATGAGGTAAGAGGTGGTGGAAGGTGAGGGGAGAGTGAGTTAAGAGGTGGTGGAAGGTGAAGGGAGAGTGAGGTAAGAGGTGAAGGAAGGTGAGGGGAGACTGAGGTAAGAGGTGGAGGAAGGTGTGGGGAGAATGAGGTAAGTGTAGTGGATGTAATCCTAGACAAGGTTCTTGAAACTCCAGGGCACGAGCAGTAGATATATTCAACAAGTGGTACAAGACTTGGCGTGATAGCCAACCGGTACAGGAACAGGAGCCAGCACAAGGAACTCCTCGTCGTAGGCAGGCCGAAGCCGATCTGAGGGAAATTAGCTAGCTAGGCAAGGGGAGTTGCTAGACATTCCTAGGACAATAAATGGGGTCTTCTAATTACTCGACTAGCGCGGTACAGACATAGTACATCGGGACATAGTAAATGAACATAGGCATTAGACATAAGCATCGATATCAGACATGCTATAATAATATGTAGTAATACAGACATGTGAATAAATGGTACAATGAATGGTAACAGAGTCTTGGCGTCAGGCGTGTTCACATATCTTGGTATGTACATATCTATACACCTCCCTCCCCCTTTACGCTCGTAGTGCAATCTCGAGCGGCTACGGACTCTTTTCCCATGAGTCGGGGGGAGCGGCGAGGGACAATGGGAGGATCAACTGACGACCTTCGTTCCTGGTCTGGGCAAGGGGACACAGGGGACGGGGAGGAAGGTTCGTCACTAGAGGATGGCACTGGGCGGAGATGGCGTCTGTTTCGCCACCACACACGACCACTGGGGAGGCGGACTTGGTACGAACGAGACTCGCCACGGCCCATGACGACCCCGACCTTGTCCCAGCGGTGTGACGTCGGGTCCTGGATTCGTACTTGCTGGCCGACGGTCAACCTGGGAAGGGGGCGGGCGTGGGCGTCATAGTGGCTTGTCACTTGGGCCATCCGGGCAGCCTCACGGCGGTCACACTCGTCCGCCTTGATCTGCCATTCATCTAAGAAGGACTGGGGGTGGGCAGGCACACAAGTACGAAGGGGGCGGCCATACAACACCTGGGCAGGAGAGCGTCCGGCAGGGGTAGGGGTGTTACGGAGTTCCAGTAGGCCCCTGTCGAACTCCTCGCAGTCCAGGTTCCCCGTCGGTGCTGTCTTGAGGATGAGGTATTTTACGGACTTTACCGCTGCCTCGGCGTGGCCATTCGCCTGCGGGTAATGAGGGGAGGTGACGATGTGGTGGACGCCCCAGCGTTCGGCGAAGCTCTTGAACTCGTGGCTATTGAACGGGGGCCCACCGTCGGTTCGGAGGCGGAGAGGCACTCCGACTTCCCGGAAGAAGCAACAAAACATCCGGATGACCCTGGAAGAGGTGGTGTCCCGACCACAGGGAACTACCACGGGCCATCCAGAGAGCCTGTCGGCGACCACCAGGAAAGACTTTCCGGCCACATTAAAGAAGTCGGCGGACACGGACTCAAAGGGCCGCTTTGGGAGGTCATTGCACAGGTACGGCTCTTGTTGCTGGCTGGGCTGGAGTTGCTGGCAAGGCTCACAGGCCTCAACCGTGCTCTTAATGTCGGCGTCAATACCAGGCCAGAAGACGGTCTGACGGGCTCTGCGCCTGGTGGCTTCAACGCCGCGGTGGCTGTCATGGAGGCGGGATAAGGTGCGCCGGCGGAGGGCAGCGGGAACGACGATCCTGGGGCCGTACAACACCAGCTCTCCGTCCGCATAGAGGCTATCCCTTAGCTTCCAGAAGGGGAGGGCGGAGGCGTGAATGTCGTAGCGGTTGGTGGGGAATCCAGCGGAGACGTAGTCGAGGAGTTGGACGTATGCCGGGTCTTGAGCGGCGGCGATGCGAAGCTCCTGGAGAGTCCTATCGTCTTCGATGGGGGGCGTCGTCGTCGTCTTGTCAGCAAGAGAGGTGGCTGTGTGTGTCACTAAAGACCGAACGTGAGCAGCGGCCGTGGTACAGTCGACTTCATCTTCAGGTGTGGGGCGACTAACAGGGGCTCGGGAGAGGGCGTCTGGTATGCACAGAAGCTTCCCGGCGCGCCACACAGCTGTAAAGACGTAAGGGGCGGTCTTCTCTTTGAGACGTTGGAGGCGAGGATTTTCGATGGCGTCCAACGTGTAGTGATTGAGGATGGGTATGAGCGGGCGATGGTCCGTCATGAGGGTGAAATGCCCAAGGCCGAACAGGTAAAGGCGGCACTTGGCCATAGCCCAGGCGACTGCCAGCATCTCTAGTTCGATGGTGGCGTATCTGGTCTCCGTGTCCGTCAAAAACCTGGAGCCACACTGAACTAAGCGCAGTCTACCCTGGCCGTGGTCTTGAAGGAGGGCATATCCGAGGCCGTATAGACGGGAGGCGTCGGTCTGGAGGACCACTGGTAAGGACGGGTCGAAGGGTGCCAGGACTGGTGGTGACAGCAACGCCTTCTTAACATTCCTGAACGCTAGGTCGTGGTCAGGAGTCCAGAGGAAAGAGCGCTTGGGGCTCATGAGGGGGCGTAGAGGTTGGGCTGATGTGGCGATTTTAGGGGAGAAGTCGGCCAGCTGATTTACCAGGCCCATAAATGAGCGAAGGTCGGTCAGGTTCGCTGGAGTAGGGAAGTCCCTGATGGCCTTGACCTTCTCCTCATCAGCTGAGATCCCCTCTGGCGAGATGTTGTAGCCGCAGTAGTTAACTTGGGGGGCGGCGACCACAAATTTATCTTTGTTCAGGGTGATACCATGGGCACGGCATCTTGTGAGCATCAGATGAACTCGGTTCAAGTGGGCCGGGAGATCGTCGTCGAAGAGCAGGATGTCATCTACGACCTTCACGCAGTTGGTGACACCCTGCAGAGCCATATCCCCACGGAGGCAGTACGCATCCCCCGTTGCTGCGAAGCCCATGGGTCCGCGGCAGTGTTGGAAGCGGCCGTAGGGCGTGATGAATGTAGTGAGGTGGCGATCTTCTTCCGCCAGGTCGACTTGCCAGTACCCATGTAGTGCATCCGCCGTGGTAAAGAACTTTGCAGACGGGGTGACGCTGCGGACTGCTTGGATGGGCGTAGGCGATGGATGGGCGGGACGGGAGACCTGCGAGTTGAGATGGGTGAGGTCCACTGTGATGCGAACACCTACAGGCTTGGGTGCCAAGACCATAGGGTGGCACCACTCGGAGGGCTCCTCACCGGCGTGTCTGATGATCCCCTGCTGCACCAGAGAATCGAGCTCCGCCTTCACCTTGTCCCGTATGGCAAAGGGGATAGGCCTGGGTGTGTGGATGGCGAAAGGCGTCGCGCCAGGCTTGAGGTGGATTCTCATCGGGGGGCCTGTCATCTTCTTGAGCGGCGTCTTCTGGAGGTCGGGCTTGGAGACAAGGACGTCGCTGAACTGACGAAAAAAGAACTCCCGGGCGGCAGCAGGTGTGGTCATGGCTGAAACAGGTATCTCTGCACACCTGTTGAGGTGTGTCACGGCGAGGATGGGCTTTGGGAACTCGGATGAGACGATGGCCAAGTCCTGACAATGGCCACATGACAAGAGAGGGGTTTGGATGCCCTCATGGACGTGGACTGTGGCAAGGCAAGACTTGGGACCGAGCTGTAGTGTTGCCTTGAAGCAACCCAAAGGTGGAGACATCGGGGACCCGTCCGCTGTGAGCACGTCGTTCATGGCTGTGGGTGACAGGCTACTCCTGGGAATGTTGAGGGCGTCCAGGTGTGTTGGTCCAATCACCGTGATGTCCGCGCCCGTGTCAGGTATCATCAGGAGGTTGGAAGAGTTGGTACCGTAGGACAGACGAACATTGACGGGCTTGGGGGACCTGTCACTCGAGGCATCATCCACGCGTCGGCATCCTTTGTTGTTCTTGGGAGACGGTGGTGTGGACGTTCTGTCGGGCTGTGAAGAGACGTTTTGACCTGGAGATGGAGGCTTCTTGGTGGACCTGCAACACTTGGCGAAGTGTCCTTGCTTGTTGCAAGCGTTGCATGAGGCCTTGTTGGCAGGACATCGACTTGTGCGGGGCCAATGGCCTTGAAACCCGCAGTTTCGACATGTACTATCAGCCGCAGGGCACTTTCCTGGACCGTGCTGGCGCTGACAGCTTCTGCAGGATTCGGGAGAAAACACTGGTGACTGTGACGGGGGCTGTGGAGAGGACGCCGTCTGCATCTGGCGTTGATTCCTCTTGTAGGTGGAGACGGCGTGGACTTGAGATGGCGATGAGTGTATAGCTGAGGCAGCCTCTCTTGTGGCCTCATACGACCTGCAACAGGTGACGAAGTCGGTGAGGGAAGAGGCGGCGTCGAGGGTGAGGAGTTTCTGAAGCAGGTCCTCGTCACGTACACCCATCAGCAAGATCATCTTGAGCTGGATCTCAGCACAGGTTACAGGATCGCCTGTACATAGGTCCACCTCGGCTGCTAGGTCCTTAAGTCGTGCATAGAAGTCTGAGAATGATTCCCCAGAAGCTTGTTTGCAGGATAGCAGTTCCCTACGACGCAAAGCTTCATTGCGGAGGCCACGGAAATGACTCTGCAAGGCGTTTAAAACCTCTGTCACTGACCTGGGGGAGTCAGGGGGGATGGCTAGCGTGTGCTCTAGGAGGCGTTGAACATCGAGGGAAATGCACGATCTTAATTGGATGAGTTGTTTATGAGGGGGCATTCGGTTGAGGTCAGACATGACAGCAAAGTCTTCGAAACGACGTCGCCATTGACGGTATACTTGATATGTTGCATCAGGTTGAAGAGGTGGGGGACTGGGAACTGAAGACTTGCTGTGCAGGGGTGTACTCGAGACGGCAGGCGGTGGAGGAGGCACGGAGAGGTCGACGAGAGTTGAGACTGGAGCAGGTGGTTGAGAGGGCACTGAGGTATACCCAAGGGGGATAGGTGACGTGTGAGGGGGCGTTGTCTGAAGGATAGATGAAGAGGCTGAAGCTGGCGAATTGGTTGTGGCAGCTGGTGAAGTCGTCCTCGTTGCCAGCAATTCCAATAGTCGCAGGAGTTTGTGGTTATCAGCTTGGTGTTGTTGTTGAAGTTGAAGGCGGTAAGCTGATGCCTCTGACTGTCTTGACAATTCCTCTTGACGTCTTGACCATTCCTCTTGACGTCGTTTTTCCTCCTCTAATTGACGTCTTTGGGCTTCCTTCTCTTGAGAAACTTGTAGGAAGTGGATTAACCGACGTATATCCTGGCTCCCATCCTTTGAATTTGGCGCGCCCGGCGTGTGAGGCTTCGTCTACCTCATAATCCTCATCTAAATTTCCCGGCAAATCGTCGTGGTCAGACATCTCGTGTTTGGTATGGTTGCGATGGGAAAGACAAGGAGAATAAGGTGAAGTGCTATGTTTTCGAAAATGGACTTGCTTAAGTGCAGGAACTGGCGGGCAAGTAAAAGAGTACTGACTGTAATATTTGTGAAGTGAGAGGAGGCGGCTGGCGGCTGGCGGTGCTGGTCCCTGTATTCCTCCGCGCGCGGGCGAGCTGGCGGCGGTGGCTCAGTCGAAGGGGGACGCAGGCAGTGGCCTGTGGGCCGGCGTAGATGGAGGAGGTATGCCGGAAGTGCTGTCTTGGAAACTGGGCTGAAGGCGTTTCTGCTACCTGTAGGGCCGCAGAAACATAGCAAAGAGACATGAAAGGCACTGCACTTCACTTAGGGCACTTCACAAGGTCACAAAGCACTTTAAATCCAGGGGCACTGTGGAGTATATCTTCTGGGCGGGAAACAGACGAGGCCGGCTCTTGAGGCTTGTAAACTGTCGTGTTGGAGCTACTCAAACTGCGCCATGTAGTGGATGTAATCCTAGACAAGGTTCTTGAAACTCCAGGGCACGAGCAGTAGATATATTCAACAAGTGGTACAAGACTTGGCGTGATAGCCAACCGGTACAGGAACAGGAGCCAGCACAAGGAACTCCTCGTCGTAGGCAGGCCAAAGCCGATCTGAGGGAAATTAGCTAGCTAGGCAAGGGGAGTTGCTAGACATTCCTAGGACAATAAATGGGGGTCTTCTAATTACTCGACTAGCGCGGTACAGACATAGTACATCGGGACATAGTAAATGAACATAGGCATTAGACATAAGCATCGATATCAGACATGTTATAATAATATGTAGTAATACAGACATGTGAATAAATGGTACAATGAATGGTAACAGAGTCTTGGCGTCAGGCGTGTTCACATATCTTGGTATGTACATATCTATACAGTAAGAGGTGGTGGAAGGTGAAGGGAGAGTGAGGTAAGAGGTGGTGGGAGGTGAAGGAAGAGTGAGGTAAGAGGTGGAGGAAGGTGAGGGGAGAGTGAGGTAAGAGGTGGTGGAAGGTGAAGGAAGATTGAGGTAAGAGGTGGAGGAAGGTGAGGGGAGAGTGAGGTAAGAGGTGGAGGAAGGTGTGAGGGGAGAGGAGGCAAGAGGTGGAGGAAGGTGAGGGGAGAGTGAGGTAAGAGGTGGAGGAAGGGAGGGGGAGGAGGTAAGAGGTGGGAGGGGAAGGTGGAGGGAGAGGAAGGTGGAGGAAGGTGAGGGGGAGGAGGTAAGAGGTGGTGGGAAGGTGAAGAAAGAGTGAGGTAAGAGGGGAGGGAAGGGGGAGGGGAGGAGGAGGTAAGAGGGAGGGAAGGTGAGGGGGGGAGGAGGTAAGAGGTGGGAGGAAGATAAGGGGAGAGGAGGTAAGAGGTGGGAGGAAGGTGAGGGGAGTGAGGTAAGAGGTAGTGAAGGTGAGGGGAGAGTGACGTAGGGAGGCAGTGAAAGGTGAGGGGAGAATGGGGGTAAGAGGTGGTGCAAGGTGAGAGGAGATTGAGGTAAGAGGTGTAGGAAGGTAGGGGAGAGTGAGGTAAGAGGTGAAGGGAAGGTGAGGGGAGAGTAAGATAAGAGGTAGTGGCAGGTGAGGGGAGAGGAGGTAAGAGGTGGTGGAAGGTGAGAGAGGAGGAGGTAAGAGGATAGGGAAGGTGAGGGGGAGTATGCAAGAGGTAGTGGCAGGTGAGGGGAGAATGAGGTAAGAGGTGGTGGAAGGTGAGGGAGAGTGAGGTAAGAGGAGGAAGGTGAGGGGAGAGGAGGTAAGAGGTGGAGGAAGGTGAGGGGAGAGGAGGTAAGGTGGGAAGGTGAGGGGAGAGTGAGGTAAGAGGTGGAGGAAGGTGGAGGGGAGAGGAGGTAAGAGGTGGTGGGAAGGAGGGGAGAGAGAGGTAAGAGGGGAAGGTGAGGGGAGAGGAGGTAAGAGGTGAAGGAAGGTGAGGGGAGAGTAAGGTAAGAGGTGGGTGGCAGGTGAGGGAGAATGAGTAAGAGGTGGTGGGAAGGCGTGAGGGGAGAGGGAGGGGAGGTGGGGAAGGTGAGGGGAGAGGAGGTAAGAGGGAGGGAAGGGGAGGAGGTAAGAGGTGGGAAGGTGAGGGGAGAGTGAGGTAAGAGGGAGAGGAAGGTGAGGGGAGAGTGAGGTAAGAGGGAGAGGAAGGTGAGGGGAGAGTGAGGTAAGAGGTAGAGGAAGGTGAGGGGAGAGTGAGGTAAGAGGTAAAGGAAGGTGAGGGGAGAGTGAAGTAAACGATAGAGGAAGGTGAGGGGAGAGTGAGGTAAGAGGTAGAGGAAGGTGAGGGGAGAGTGAGGTAAGCGATAGAGGAAGGTGAGGGGAGAGTGAGGTAA
>NW_024730668.1:15126416-15140067 GCF_018991925.1 Homarus americanus | reverse complement strand
GACGAGGAAGAGAAGAGGCAGGACGGGGAAGAGAAGAGGCAGGACGATGTGGTGCCCGGAGATAAAATAGCAGTTGTTCAAACCCTGTCCAGTGGTAAGGTTGTGATAGTTGGGGACAGCCAGGTGAGGTTCTTAGATAGGACTTTTTGTGCAAGAGATAGGAAACGTAGGATTAGGGTGTGTTTTCCTAGGTATGGGATAGGGCATGTAGCTGAGAGGATAGATTGGGTTTTATCAGGGGAGGGTACCAAGCCAGTAGTGTGTCTTAGTGTAAGAGGTAATGACATAAGAAAGGTTAGGAGTGAGGAACTTTTAAAGGGGTATAGGGAGGCGCTAGGGAAGATTAGAGATAGGGGAGGGATCCTGATAGTATGTGGTGTCTTGCCTAGAAGAGGAGTTGGCGGTGAATAGCTGTCCAGGGCATTTGCTATAAATTGCCGACTGGAAAAACATTATGCAAGCAATGGTTGGGCATTCATTGATAACTGGCAACCATTCTATGGAAACGACTACCTGTACAGTCGTGACGGAGTACACTTGTCTCACGCGGGGGTAAAGGCGTTGTCTGCATCCCTGGAGCGTGAAATTGTCACTCCAAAGGGGGGTCGCCATTAGAGAGAGGTCAGGGTAAGTGGGAGTCAAAAAAATAAGCAGGTCCTGGGGAATACAATTGGTTACTCGGGAAAAGGGGTAAAAGAGGACCAGGAAAGGGTAGGTTTAAATGTATACTAGACAAACAGTAGGAGTGTTACAAATAAAGTAGACTTGGTGAGAGCGGTTGCATGTACCAAGAATGTACACGTCATAGCAATCACCGAAACTTGGATGAATCTGGCGAGCAAGAACTTTTTATCAGAGTACCACATAGAAAGGTACAATCTTCTTCACAAGGACATGGAAGGAAGGAAGGGGGGAGGGGTCGCACTCTTCGTCATGGATAAATTAAATGTTGTATTAAAAATTCAATAAAGGGTGAAATAGGAACCGAGTTTGTATGGGTAGAAATTGCGAAAGAAAGAGAAAAACTAATTATGGGAGTAATTTACAGGCCCCCCCAAGTCTTGGGAAAGAAGCAGCTCAGCCCATATGGCAGGTATTGAGTAGGGCAGCAAAATACAACAACCTGTGCATTATGGGGGATTTCAACTTCAGAAATATTGACTGGGAATACATTATAGGTGACTATGAATCTGAAGACTTCCTAGACGCAGTACAGGACAATTTTTTAAAGCAACTAATTACAGAATCGACTAGAGGTGACAATATATTAGACCTAGTATAAACAAATAAAGAAAATATTATCAGAGATATCACAATAGGGGAAGAACTAGGGAACAGTTAGCACAGAAAAATCAGGTTCACCCTAAATTGGGAAACGAAAAATAATGACAATATGGTCAGAGTCCCAGACTTCCGATCGGTGGATTATGGGGGGTTAAGAAGGTACCTAGGTGAGGTCGCCAGGGAACAGTTAGGTCAGTCTCCGGTAGGAACGGGTGAGGTCACAGGCGACACAACAATTGATCATGACTATAAATTATTCACTACTACACTACGTAAAGCACATGAACAAAATATACCAAAAAAAAAAATAGGTCAAATAAGAATGAGCCAAGGTGGATGACCAAAAAACTTAAACATGACATAGGAATAAAGAAAGGAATTCATGAGAAATTAAAGGGAGGGGAGGAGCCTCTCAGAAATAGGTATAATGAACTATCTAGGAATGTTAAGAAAAATGTAAGGCAGGCAAAGAGGGACTACGAAATCAGGATAGCAAGAGAATCCAAGGCGAATTCCAAGGGATTTTCCAGGTATAGAGGACAAAGGTCAAGGACAAATTGGGACCTTTAAAGTCAGAGAGAGGGTAAGTGATCGATGATAGTGAGAAAATAAGGAAAGCATTAAACAGCTACTTCTTATCAGTTTTCATGGAAGAAATTCACGAAGAAATGCCAGAGGTGGAACTGATATTTAGGGGATATGAAGAAGAGAAATTAAAGAATATCACTATCAGAAAAGAGGATGTTCTTAAGAAGATAAATAAATTAAAGAAGACAAAATCCCCAGGGCCGGATGAAATTTTCCCTCGAGTTTTGAAAGAGTGTAAGGAACAGATTAGCGGACCCCTCGTAAATTTATTGACAAAATCATTATACACAGGAGTTTTGCCAGACTTGTGGAGACAGGCAAATGTAGTACCCATAGTCAAAGAGGGAGACAGAGCATCAGTGTCAAATTACCGGCCGATTAGTTTGACATCAGTAGTGGTGAAATTTCTTGGATCAATTATAGCAAATAGCATCCGATCGCATTTAGAGAAAAATAAATTAATCTATGACTCTCAACATTCACAAAGGGAAAATCTTGTCTAACAAATCTGCTAAAAATTTTTAGGAAAGTCTTCGAGGTAGTAGATAATGACAAAAATTACGATGTTATTTACTTAGACTTTAACAAAGAGTTTGACAAAGTACCGCATCAGAGGCTTCTGGGAAAAGTTAAGGCTCGTGGTATCAAGGGGAAAGTTTTAAATTGGAGAAAATCATGGCTCCCCGATAGAACAGAGAGGGTCAACGTAGATGGTGTTAAATCAGAATGGGGCTGCGTAACCATTGGGGTTCCCCAGGGGTCAGTACTGCGCCCACTCTTGTTCATAATCTACATAAACGATCTAGATACTGGGATCAGCAGTGACATAAGTAAGTTTGCGGATGACACCAAAATAGGGAGGCAGATTAATTCAGGGCAGGATGCAAATGCACTAAATGGGGAGTTAAATAAACTGCAGGAGTGGTCAGAAAATGGCAAATGAAATTCAACACCAGCAAGTGCAGCGTACTTAATATTGGAAGAACAAATACTGTCAATGTATGCCTTAACAACATCAACCTAGAGAAGTCGACTTGTGAAAGAGACTTGGGGTACTTGTAAGCCCGGACCTTCGGCCTAGAAAACAGTGCGTTAATGCGTTAATGTTGGAAATAAGGCAAACAGAGTATTAGGTTTTATATCTAGGAGTGTAAGTAATAAGAGTGCGGAGGTCGTATTGCAACTATATCTTGCGCTAGTCAGGCCACACCTCGATTATGCTGTTCAGTTCTGGTGCCCTTATTATAGAATGGATATCAATTCACTGGAGTGTGTGCAATGAAGAATGACGAAAATGAATCAGGGACTTAGAAACCTTCCATATCAAGATAGATTAAAGAAACTAAACTTGCATTCCCTAAAAAGACGAAGAGTGCGGGGAGATATGATAGAAGTATTTAAGTAGGATAGCAAGATAGGACTCGTAGCAACGGATTTAAGTTGGATATGTTTAGGTTTAGGGGGGGAGATAGGAAGGAACTGGTTCACAAATAAGGTGGTAGACGAGTGGAACAAGCTTAGCAACTTTCTAGTAAGTGCTGGAATGCTGGAAAGTTTTAAAAGGAGGCTAGATAGATTCATGGATGATAGAAGGCGGTAGGAACTCTCGACATGAGCTGCCATGCACAGTAGGGTGTGTCATACGGAGGCGAATTTTTTTTTTTGAGTTTGAAAAATCGGCCCATGGTATTAATGATGTAGTTCTATGTGCAGAATCATGTGATATCTTCAGATTTGAAAAGTTTTCATTTTTTGCTAGGTAAATTTTAACTTGAAATCTTATGAAAATTCAGTATTCCCACCCTTTTACCAACACCACTAAATAGCTTATTTAAAGTAAAGTAAATGTATCAGGTTAATTTATTATGATGAAAATGATCCAGAATAGTGAAACGAATGATCTTGACACATTTATTAAATTTAATATTCCTTTAGAAAACAAAATCATCAAATACAAAAACCGGTTTTACTACTACGACCCGGTGTTGCTGCACACCATAGAGAACATGTCTTTCTTGCCTCTGTTTCTACTCATCACCTCCCTGCTGACCACCTGAGCTCGGATGTAGCCTTCCCTCCTCTCCTGGATGTACACGTGACTGCTGGCCTCGCTCACTTGCTGTACACAACACTCTATACTCTGGGTGTGCGAGGGCCAGGCAGGGACATGCATGGGGTTGTCCAGGAAAGCTCTGACTTGAACATTGGTGAGGCTGCAGGTAAGAGGGGGCTCACTGCCAGCCTGGATGTTATCCAGATCTATGAGATCAGTGAGGGTCTTGGCACCTAGATTGACTTCAGGAGTCTTCCTGACCTTGAAGGAATCGTCACCAACTGATTCGTCATGCCCAGATCCTCTCATAAGTCTCATATCCAAGATCTTTTTGACTGCCACTCTTCTCTCCTCCTCATCCTTACTGCAGAGCATTGTCTGCAGAACTGCCTCGGGATGAGCATACCAGGAAGATCTCCTCACAGTCTGCTCCACAATCTGAACAACCTTCCTTGGCTGACTCCTCAGGAGCTCAAGCTGGAAGAGAACATGCCTCGGACCTTCGGAGAACGATGACTTGACCTTGGTGTTGAACCAATTTGGCAAGTAGACACTCACGATGAATTGGACAATAAGTCTCAGGTTGTGAAGCTGGTTCCCTTTCAGTTTATGATGAGCGACCCAAATTCTGCAGAACCTGAGAGCCGTTGTGAGCCACCTAGAATGTGAGACTGGACCTATCTGCAGGTAAGCAAGCCTATCAGGCATGACCCCAGTTTTGATGGCACTGCAAATCATGTAACCATAGTACTGGTCAGTACTCAGGTCGTCAATGACAGTATGTGCAAGCTCAACGAGTGGAGGGCCAACTGTGATTTTTTCAAAGCTCGGATTTATTTCTAACTCAGTGGCAGAGTCCAGCATCTTGCCAAGAGGACCAGACCATCTGTTGTTTGAAAGAGTCTTGCCATCCAGCTCCTGGATCAGATGTCTGAGTGGCAACTCGTTGGTGTGGAGGTCACAAACAATCCAGACCAGCTTCCTCCCAATCTTCCGCTCTATCCACTGTATGACCCCCCCTTGCCACCCTGTGTTCGTGTTGGTGCTGTCCCCTCCAATGGCCTGCAGGGTCTGGTCTACGTTCCTCTCTCTGAGCCAGTTCACAATGTTATCTGCCACTATCTCAGCTGGTTTCCTGATGTCATCTTTCTCTGGAGTGAAATGCCACAAATACCTTCCTGGTTCACTGCAGCAGGAGTAGTGTTCCTCCTTCACCATGGCAGGGAACAACTTGTCAGAATCTCCAACTTTCATGAACACTTTAGTGTCATCCCTTCTCCCATCAAAGAACAAACAATTGATTCCATTTTCTCTTATCCCCTTATCAAACTCCTCTTCTAGGTTACTGACAAGTTTCTCCTGAGCTCTCCTTACTTTGTTATGATCTATCACCAGGTGAACATCATCAGGTGTTATCAAACCACCGTCAACCCAGGCAGCTGTTGCTATCTCTGCAGTTTCTCTGAGACCAGTGTGGTGTCGCATGCTGGCCAGAGCTATGCTCAGGATATCTTTCCTATTTCGAATCTTATGCCTGGAAGGTTTGGGATCATTATTTTCTGGGTTAGGGACAAAGTCACCATTCTCCTGGTCAGCACTCGGATCAGCCATGGGGAAGTCATTAAACTCTGAATCAGCTTGACTCCAATCATCGGCCTTTTTTACCATCACCCTGGGCCTTCTCAAGTCTCTTTTCCTCGGCAACTCTTCTCCTCTTCTGTCTCTCTGTGGCAGCCTCCTGTCTCTTGGACTCCGGAATATCTTGGCTAGAAATCATGAGAGCCCCTATACTGCCAGTCTTCTCTCTCTGTGCTTTGACAAATGCCAGTTCGATCACAGGAATCTTCAGTTCACGCTTGCAAATACAGGAGATGTGGGCCTCGGATTTACAGTCACGATCGCATCCAAACTCAGGACAGAGAACAATTGGGCACTTGCAAGTAATTATGTCAAATAACTGGTCCAGTTGCTTGGCAAAGCTGTCCTTAACTGCAAGTTTTCCTCTCCCAAGAGAGATATCTCTTGCCTTTTCCCAATTGGCTAGCAGTCTCTCACTAATCTTCTTCTGACTTGTTATGACTGGAGGCTTGAACTGAGCGTTAGCCAGAGTGTACTGTGCCAAGACAGCTTTGGTCATATCACTGGCAATGTCTTTGTTTGTGTAAGTTCTTTGGTTCTTTTCACTGATTTGCCTGATTAAAACACCGTATCTCAAAGCACCTCTCAATGTAGGCAACTCCGACTTCAGGAGCTCTCTCCCAGACCCAAGATAGTGACTGAGATGGCTGGATTTTTGGTTCCTCGTCCTGACACAAGCAGCCATCGCAAATATTATCAACTTATAAATGCATCAGAATCTGAAACAGAAAAAATATTGTTAGTTGGGTTGTTAAAGAATGAAGTCAGAAAGCAATGTTCACTATTTAATTGTAATGCACTAATGCAGCTGTACGTTAGATTTTCGATAAATTTCACGCTAAAATTTACCTAGCAAAAGTTTGCAAAATATTGAAACTGAAATTATTTTCTGTTTATATACACTAAAATCTACCAAAAAAGTGATGGGCCATTAGTTTTAGCTGATCTTCCCTCCTATGACACACACCTCTAATGCACAGGCCAACCGGCCTATTGCAGACTATATATTTTCTTATGTTCTTATGTTCATATGTTCTTATAAATCTCAGGTAAACTTCACCACGATTTTATCTTCTACCTATAGACTTCTTTCATCCAATAATATCCTTAAATAATTATTTATCCATTTAGGGTCATTCTTGTCTGATCTGAGTTTTTGTATGGAATAGTCTGCCTTTGTAAAGTATTAGAACTCATTATTAAAATTTTGTGGCACTCGTCAACCTCAGATCTCGTGATCAGGCTCCATCCTCAACCATCATATTTTGTGAGGATATCGTTGTCAGGTCTCCAGGTAAAGTGAGGTCGCCCTCTGTGGGTACATTGTGAGGTCATGAAATCCATCCCCAAACGTGATACCCCTTCTCAGCTGCCTTTTTAATCTATCAAAGTTGCCCTTCTGAAATCTGGAACTTTAATGGAATTTTCCTTGCGACTGCCATTAAATTTAAATAAAAATCTTATTTCTTTATAATCGCTGTTGGCAAGTTCGTTCCCTACCTCGTCATTACTAATGAAGTTTTCTGTTTGGCAGAATTAAATCGAGTATATTATTCCCGGTGGGTTCTATATATTTGACTTAGGAAACAGTCCTGAACTGTTTCAAGAAAATCCTCTGATTCTGAGTTACCTGTAAGGTCGATCCAATCTATTTGGGTAAAGTTAAAATCGCCTACTATACATACTTGCTGAATGCCCGGTATTTCATCCCCAAAAGTCGCTCATTAACTATCAAGATTAGGAGATCTATATATTACTCCTGCGATTAATTTTTCTACCATCGGTTAATTCTTTCCAAATTGTTTCTGTATTTGCTCAGTTTTAATTTCCTTATTAATTTCACACTTCAGATTATCCCTGACATAGTTAGCTACTCAGCCTTTCCTAATCTGCCAACCGGTATGGAATAGTTTGTAACCTGCAATTTGGTATTCGACACGTAACTCACGTGAGTCTAGGTTTATCCATGTTTCGATGAATGCTATTATATCGATCTTTCGGCAGATCCTGAAGAATGCCTGAGTTCTTCTCGTTAGGGTTTAAATCCCTGCCTAATTTAGTTGTCATCATTCCCAGCACTATTTTCCTGTAACCTTTCACTTTGTTTACCGGCTTCCACAGCAGTCTCCGCCAACCTCGTGCCCATATGTTCTCCTAGCAGTTTAAAGGTTTCGACATCTTTTGAACTGCCCTCTCGAGAGAGCCATCCTTAGTTAAAGGTCCTCCGGTAAAAAAGTTGTCCCAGTTGCCAATGAATGGGACTGATACGACTACACTATCTGTCAAGACGGTCGTTGACACCAACTGCCCTTGACAACCATTCATGCCAACTCTTCTGGGCAGGACACCACATATGATAGGGATCTCCTTCGACCTAAACATTCTTTATAGCTGCCTTGAACTTATCAAAAGCTTTCACTCCTACACCGGCCAATATCATTGCCTCCTGCAGAGAGACAGATAATGGGTTTGTTACCACTACAGACAAGATATTGTCCATCCTGTCAACTATATCCCCACCCCAGCTCCTGGCAAACAAACCCTCATCCTATTTTTATTTTTACCACAAAAGCTCTGTCCAGGTACCGTACCTGGGAATCACCAACAATTAAGGTTTTCTACCTTCCTTGTCAACCCTGTCCCTGACTATGCTAATGTCCAATCCGTCTATCAAAGGACTGAAAGAATTGGTACACCTAGCTGCTGTTGTCGTATCCTTGGTGTCTTTTCTCACCACCAAATTAGTCCTGTCTCCTCTCAAACCTCCCATTCGCCTGAGTTTCGTCAGACCCGACTTTCATTGCTTCACCCGCTCTATCATTTCCTTTAATTTCAATTTTTCTTCCTTGACCTTTCTCTAACTCGGCCACTAGCCAAGACCTCAGAAGGGCACATAGCACTAGCCATTACTGGGGAAGGTGAGAGAGGAGGCAAGAGGTGGAGGAAGGTGAGGGGAGAGTGAGGTAAGAGGTGGAGGAAGGGAGGGGGAGGAGGTAAGAGGTGGGAGGGGAAGGTGGAGGGAGAGGAAGGTGGAGGAAGGTGAGGGGGAGGAGGTAAGAGGTGGTGGGAAGGTGAAGAAAGAGTGAGGTAAGAGGGGAGGGAAGGGGGAGGGGAGGAGGAGGTAAGAGGGAGGGAAGGTGAGGGGGGGAGGAGGTAAGAGGTGGGAGGAAGATAAGGGGAGAGGAGGTAAGAGGTGGGAGGAAGGTGAGGGGAGTGAGGTAAGAGGTAGTGAAGGTGAGGGGAGAGTGACGTAGGGAGGCAGTGAAAGGTGAGGGGAGAATGGGGGTAAGAGGTGGTGCAAGGTGAGAGGAGATTGAGGTAAGAGGTGTAGGAAGGTAGGGGAGAGTGAGGTAAGAGGTGAAGGGAAGGTGAGGGGAGAGTAAGATAAGAGGTAGTGGCAGGTGAGGGGAGAGGAGGTAAGAGGTGGTGGAAGGTGAGAGAGGAGGAGGTAAGAGGATAGGGAAGGTGAGGGGGAGTATGCAAGAGGTAGTGGCAGGTGAGGGGAGAATGAGGTAAGAGGTGGTGGAAGGTGAGGGAGAGTGAGGTAAGAGGAGGAAGGTGAGGGGAGAGGAGGTAAGAGGTGGAGGAAGGTGAGGGGAGAGGAGGTAAGGTGGGAAGGTGAGGGGAGAGTGAGGTAAGAGGTGGAGGAAGGTGGAGGGGAGAGGAGGTAAGAGGTGGTGGGAAGGAGGGGAGAGAGAGGTAAGAGGGGAAGGTGAGGGGAGAGGAGGTAAGAGGTGAAGGAAGGTGAGGGGAGAGTAAGGTAAGAGGTGGGTGGCAGGTGAGGGAGAATGAGTAAGAGGTGGTGGGAAGGCGTGAGGGGAGAGGGAGGGGAGGTGGGGAAGGTGAGGGGAGAGGAGGTAAGAGGGAGGGAAGGGGAGGAGGTAAGAGGTGGGAAGGTGAGGGGAGAGTGAGGTAAGAGGGAGAGGAAGGTGAGGGGAGAGTGAGGTAAGAGGGAGAGGAAGGTGAGGGGAGAGTGAGGTAAGAGGTAGAGGAAGGTGAGGGGAGAGTGAGGTAAGAGGTAAAGGAAGGTGAGGGGAGAGTGAAGTAAACGATAGAGGAAGGTGAGGGGAGAGTGAGGTAAGAGGTAGAGGAAGGTGAGGGGAGAGTGAGGTAAGCGATAGAGGAAGGTGAGGGGAGAGTGAGGTAAGAGGTGGGGAAGGTGAGGGAGAGGAGGAAGAGGTGAAGGAAGATGAGGGGAGAGTAAGGTGGGGAGGTAGAGGAAGGTGAGGGAGAATGAGGTAAGAGAAGGAGGAAGGTGAGGGGAGAGGAGGTAAGAGGTAGAGGAAGGTGAGGGAGAGAGAGGGAGGTAGTGGAAGGTGAGGGGAGAGTGAGGTAAGAGGTGGAGGAAGGTGAGGGGAGAGGAGGTAAAGGAGGTGGAAGGTGAGGGGAGAGGAGGTAAGAGGTGGAGGAAGATGAGGGAGAGTAAGGTAAGAGGTAGTGGCAGGTGAGGGGAGAGGAGGTAAGAGGTAGTAGAACGTAAGAGGAGAGTGAGGTAAGAGGTAGAGGAAGGTGAGGGAGAGGAGGTGGAGAGGTAGTGGAAGGTGAGGAAGAGGAGAAGAGGTGGAGGAAGGTGAGGGAGAGGAGGTAAGGAGGGAAGGTGAGGGGAGAGGAGGTAAGAGGGGAGGAAGGTGAGGGAGGAGAGGTAAGAGGTGGGTAAAGGAGGGGAGAGTGAGGTAAGAGGTATGGAAGGTGAGGGACAGGGAGGTTAGAGGTAGTGGAACGTGAGGGGAGTGTGGTAAGAGGTATTGGAAGGTGAGGGGAGAGGAGGTAAGAGGGAGCGAGGTGAGGGGAGAGTGAGGTAAGTGGTGGAATGAGGGGAGAGGAGGTAAGAGGTATTGAATGTGAGGGGGGGAGGGAGGTAAGAGGTATTGGAAGGTGAGGGGAGAGTGAGGTAAGAGGTGGAGCGAGGTGAGGGGAGAGTGAGGTAAGAAGTGGTGGAATGTGAGGGGAGAGGGAGGTAAGAGGTATTGGAATGAGGGGGGAGGGAGGTAAGAGGTATTGGAAGGTGAGGGGAGGTGAGGTAAGAGGTGGGAGCGAGGTGAGGGGAGAGGAGGTAAGAAGTGGTGGAATGTGAGGGAGAGGAGGTAAGGTATTGGAATGTGAGGGGAGAGTGAGGTAAGAGGTGGGGGAATGTGAGGGGAGGGGTGGAGGTAAGAGGTGGAGCGAGGTGTGAGGGGAGAGGTGAGGTAAGAGGTATTGAATGTGAGGGGGAGGAGGTAAGAGGTATTGGAATGAGGGGGAGGGTGAGGTAAGAGGTGGAGCGAGGTGAGGGGAGAGTGAGGTAAGAAGTGGTGGAATGTGAGGGGAGAGTGAGGTAAGAGGTATTGGAATGTGAGGGGAGAGTGAGGTAAGAGGTGGTGGAATGTGAGGGGAGAGTGAGGTAAGAGGTATTGGAATGTGAGGGGGGAGTGAGGTAAGAGGTATTGGAATGTGAGGGGAGGGTGAGGTAAGAGGTAGTGTAAGCTGAAGGGAGAGTGAGGTAAGAGGTGGGGGAAGGTAAGGGGAGAGTGAGGTAAGAGGTACAGAAAAACATAAGAACATAAAAATGCAGGAAAATGTAGCTGGCCTATTGGCCCGAATTGGGCAGTCCCATTTACACCAAACCCACATTGCTTATAATTTTATCCATCCAACCTGTGTTGGAATCCATCCAATGTACTCGAGTTAATGATGATGTTTGGTTACTTGCTCCATTCATCCCACTACTCTATTTCTAAACCAATGTTTACCTATGTCGCGCCTAAATATAAATTTGTCTAATTTAAAACCATTGTTACGAGTTCGCTCCTGTTGGGTAGTTTGAGTACCTTTGTAATGTCCTCTTTGTTTAGCCCTGACTTCCAATTATATTATACACTTCTATCATATCGCCTCTCACTCTACGTCTCTCGAGGAAGTGCAAGTTTAGGTTCCTAATGCCTGGGATTAGTCTTGTCATTCCTCCCTGAATTCCTTCTAGGGATTCTATATCCATTCTGTAATTCGGTGACCAGAATTGAATTGCGTAATCCAAGTGAGGTCTCACAAGCGCACGATGTAGTTTTAGGATGACCTCTCTACAGTAGTCTTGTAACCAACATTCCTTTGTATGAACCCAAGTACTTTATTAGCCTTGTTTCGAAAAAATACACATTGTTTACTTGGCTTAAGATTCCTACTTATCATTACTCCTAAATCTTTCTGACATTCGGATTTCTCTATAACATCGTTGTTCATCTGATATCTGGATTCTCTGTTTACATCTCCTAGAGTCCTAGACTAACTACAGTACTTTACATTTGTCCACGTTGAATTTCATCTGCCATTTTCAGACCCATCGAAAAATTTGTTTTGATCTTCCTGTAGTTTTGCGGAATCCTCTTCAGATTTAATTACACGCCCAATTTTAGGGTCATCAGCAAATTTACTTATAATGCTGTCAACGAAGATATCTATGTCGTTTATGTATATAATAAATATTAATGGTCCACGTTCTGAGCTTTGGGGTACTCCACTAGTGACGTTACTCCAATCGGATTTAGTGCCGTTAATGCTCACAGGGAGGTACTACCGCCTGGGAAGTTATTGGAAGCATAATGCTTTGTCTAATGGTAGACCCTGCTGCCATATGGCATCTCGAAAATTGTGACCAAGTCCCAGGTTGCTGATCTGACTTTCTGCTTCATTTACACACAATTGCCTGGTCTCAATTGTTTCTCTTACTTTGACAACACAACATACCTAATGTATATCATTTCTTATTCTTGATTTAGTTTTCTCGTTTTTGTATTTAGTTATGGTTATTATTATTATTATTATTTTTAGTATATTATTTTTCATTTTTAGTACAGGTATTTTGTTATTATTTTTTAATTATTATAATAATAATAATAATAATAATAATAATAATAATAATAATAATAATAATAATAATAATAATAATAATAATAATAATAATAATAATAATAATAATAATAATAATAATCATCATAATAATAATAATAACAATTATTATTATTATTATTATTATTATTATTATTATTATTATTATTATTATTATTATTATTATTATTATTATTATTATTATTATCATCGTCATATTTTCGCCCCCCAGACCCTGATTTGGGTCAGTGACCTGTGCCCGGGTGGGCTAATCCCCGTAAAAAACAGAAAATAAATAAATAAATAAATAAATAAATAAATAAATAAATAAATAAATGCTGTTTCCTGTACTGTAACCACACACTAATCCATTTTATAATATCTCCTCCAATGCCATGAGCCACCACTTTTCTTTTAGTCTTTCGTGGGAGCCTTTGTCGAAGGCTTTGCTAAAGTCAAGATATACCACATCATAGTCATGCCCCTCGTCCACTGATTCGAAAACAGCTGAAAAGAATGTTAATATATTAGTTAGACATGAACGCCCGCTTGTGAAGCCATGTTGGGAATCATTGATCAACTTGTGTTTCTCCAGGTAATTTCGAATAGAGTTTGAAATTATTGCTTCCAGTAATATGCCTACAATTGATGTTAATCTGATTGGACGGTAGTAAGAGGATAGTGATCTATCTCCCTTCTTGAAAATCGGTATTACGTTAGCTATCCTCCAGGATTCTGGTACTACACCTGCTTTTAAGGACATCTTAAACAAATTTGCTAGGGGCATACTAAGCTCTTCCTTACATTCCTTTAATACTCTGGCAAATATCTCATCGGGACCGAGCGACTTATTAGGCTTTAGCTTGACTATTTGCTTACTAATATCGTTACGAGTCACTACTATCTCGTTTGATTTATTTCCTTCACTACCTCTGCATATGGTCGGGGCCTCGGGTACCATGTTAAATTTTCGGTGGTGAAAACTGTTGGCAAATATTTATTTAGATAATTGTTCATTTCTCCGTCGCTATCAGTAAGCTTGCCGGTATCTGACTGTATTGGTCCAAACTTTTCTCGTGTTTTAGTTAGATACATTTGAAAGAATCCCTTGGGGTTTGACTTCGCCTCCCTTGCTACCTTTAGTTCATTATTCCCCTTTGCTTTTCTTATCTCCGTCTTACCCTACTGGCCAATACTAGTTACCCCTGTCAAGTGTTGGAGGCAGCT
>NW_024730668.1:15115208-15126316 GCF_018991925.1 Homarus americanus | reverse complement strand
TCTCATGCCTTACTCATAGGTAGTGGAAAGTTACAGGTGGTGAAATCTGAATATAAGTCAGATGTAAGTAACCAATTTATATAATACTTCTGTTGATGAGACAGGGGCCATTACAGTCCCCATGACCACGTGAGGTCCTTCATATCAACACCTACGGACGAGTTACCGCACCACTTGAGCACCACACCACCCAGTGCTTCCAAGACCACGTGAGGTCCTTCATCTCAACACCTACGGACGAATTACTGCACCACGTGAACATCACTCCCCCCAGTGTCCCCATAACCAGGTGAGGTCCTTCATATCAACACCTAATGACGAGTTACTGCACCCCGTGAACACCACACCACCCAGTGTCTCCATGACCATGTGAGATCCTGCATATTAACACCTACGGACGAGTTATTGCACCACGTGAACACCACTCCACTCGGTGTCTCCATGACATAAGAACATAAGAAAACATAAGAAAATAAGGAGTCTGCAATAGGCCGGTTGGCCTGTGCATGGCAGTTCCTGTCGAGAGTTTCTATCACTTTCTATCATCCATGAATCTATCTAGCCTCCTTTTAAAACTTTCCAGCATTCCAGCACTTACTACAAATTTGCTAAGCTTGTTCCACTCGTCCACCACCCTATTTGTGAACCAGTTCCTTCCTATCTCCCTCCTAAACCTATGAACCAGTTCCTTCCTATCTCCCTCCTAAACCTAAACTTATCCAACTTAAATCCGTTGCTACGAGTCCTATCCTGCTCGGATATTATAAGAAATTTATCTATATCTCCTTTATTGATTCCTTTCACCCACTTAAATACTTCTATCATATCTCCCCGCACTCTTCGTCTTTCTACGGAATGCAAGTTTAGTTTCTTTAACCTATCTTGATAGGCTCCCGAATCATTTTCGTCATTCTTCACTGCACTGACTCCAGTGAATTGATATCCATTCTATAATAAGGGCACCAGAACTGAACAGCAAGATATAGTTGCAATAAGACCTCTGCACTCTTATTACTTATACTTCTAGATATAAAACCTAATACTCTGTTTGCCTTATTTCGAATATTAACGCACTGTTTTCGAGCCGTAGGTCCGGGCTTACAAGTACCTCTAAGTCTCTTTCACAAGTCGACTTCTCTAGGTTGATGTTGTTAAGGCTGTATACATTGACAGTATTTGTTCTTCTAATATTAAGTACGCTGCACATGCTGGTGTTGAATTTCATTTGCCATTTTCTGACGACTCCTGCAGTTTATTTAAATCCTCCCATAGTGCATTTGCACCCTTAGCTGAATTAATCTGCCTCCCTATTTTGGTGTCATCCAAAAACTTGCTTATGTCACTGCTGATCCCAGTATCTAGATTGTTTATGTAGATTATGAACACTAGTGGGCCTAGTACTGACCCCTGGGGAACCCCACTGGTTACACAGCCCCACTCAGATTTAAAACCATCTACCCTGGACCCTCTGTGTTCTATATAATTTAAAACTTTCCCCTCATACCATGAGCCTTAACTTTTCTTAGAAGCCTCTGATGCGGTACTCTGTCAAACGCTTTGCTAAAGTCTAAGTAAATAACATCGTAATTTTCGTCATTATCTATCTACCTCGCAGACTTTCCTAAAAAAGTCCGCAGATTTGTTAGACAAGAATTTTCCCTTTGTAAACCCGTGTTGAGAGTCATAGATTAATTTATTTTTCTCTAAATGCGATCGGATGCTATTTGCAATAATTGATTCAAGAAATTTCCCCACCACTGACGTCAAAGTAATCGGCCGGTAATTTGACACTGATGCTCTGTCTCCCTTTTTGAATACGGGTACTACATTTTCCCATTTCCACAAGTCTAGGACATCTCCCGTGTCTAATGATTTTGTAAATAAATTTACGAGGGGTCCGCTAATCTGTTCCATACACTCTTTCAAAACTCGAGGGAAGATTTCATCCTGCCCTGGGGATTTTGTCTTCTTTAATTTATTTATCTTCTTAAGAACACCCTCTTTTCTGATAGTGATATTCTTTAATTTCTCTTCTTCATTTCCACTAAATATCAGTTCCTCCTCTGGAATTTCTTAGTGAATTTCTTGTGTGAAAACTGATAAGAAGTAGCTGTTTAATGCTTTGCTTATTTTCTCAGTATCATCGATCACTTCCTCTCTCTTTGTCCTTGACCTTTCTCCTATATACCTGGAAAAATCCCTTGGGATTCGCCTTGGATTCTCTTGCTATCCTGATTTCGTAGTCCCTCTTTGCCTTCCTTAAAATTTCTCAACATTCCTAGGTAGTTCATTATACCTATTTCTGAGAGGCTCCTCCCCTCCCTTTAATTTCTTATAAATTCCTTTCTTTATTCTTATGTCATGTTTAAGGTTTTTGGTCATCCACCTTGGCTCATTCTTATTTGACCTGATTTTTCTATATGGTATATTTTGTTCATGTGCTTTACGTAGTATACTAGTTGTCATGGGTTGCGTTAGGCTTACCCACGCAACCAACTCCAAAGTTTGTTTTACCAGAGATAAGACGCCCGGCGAGGCATAACTGGGACATGTATTTTTCAATTAGTGTATGTCAGCCAGCCTTTAGGGGGGTGGGCAGTGAAACAGTGTTGTACTGTTCATCGCTTCACACCCAAAAACCTCATTTTGGGTAGTATCCCCTGAGCCATTGGTTAGTTAAGACGTCGCCTCCAGCCTCTCCCTCCTGAAGGGGGGGCGGGACACCACACCACACAGAGTCCTCCACCGCACTCCGTCCTGTGAACCGTCGTCGACACGAGACTAAGCGTGTTAACCTAGGTTTGTTATCCCCGTGGAAATATCACGTGTGGATGCCTGGTTGCGACAAGAGCAATCCAGGCTGGCCTATCAAACCTACAGTAAATGGTTAATTAATTCACGCTTACAGAGTTCTCCTGCACGACACCCGTCTACCGTGACCGTGATCGACACGAGACTAAGTGTGTTAACCTAGGTTTGTTATCCCCGTGGAAATATCACGTGTGGAAGCCTGGTTGCGACAAAAGCAATCCAGGCTGGTCTATTGCACCTAATGGTTAATTCAAGTCACGCTTACCAGTTCTACTTGCCGCGACAACCGTCCACAGTGACTGTCAGTGACGCGAGACTATGTGTGGTAACCCAAGAGTACCTTTTTGTTGTTATGGCCGTGGGAAGAAGTTCTTGTGATGAAGCCTGGTTGCAACAAAAGCAATCCAGGCTGGCAGTAAATGTATCACTTGAAGAATTAAGGCTCTGTTAAGTTATACCCATAGTAGAGTAATCACATGTGTCCCCAAGTTAAAATTCTCTTTTAGAAGATTAATTTTATTACAGCGTGAACGTGAGTGAATCATATATCCATGCAAATTGTAAATCATTGTATGGAAGCTTGACAAATAAATGTAAGTGCAATTATCTGCCCGTATCTGTGATCCTATCTTATTATTACTAAAGGTAATGACTGATTGGTTATGACAGTATAACCAGTAACTTAGATAGATGTTGAAAATTAAATGAATCCATTAAATCATCATTTATCAAGTATAAATCATGGAATGTCGAGTGGTGGAGTGAACTTCTACGTAGATACGCCATAATCTCCTGTAAGTAATCAGTGTGAAGGTATCGGACTCTACGGTAAGAAATAAGAAATACGACATATTATTATCTTTATATAATATACTCCTACTCATACTACCACCGATTCTTCTTGGTGGACGGATACACCCCAAAACCATGACACTAGTGAATATATTATAGTCATGATCAATTGTTGTGTCGCCTGTGACCTCACCCGCTCCTACCGGGGACTGACCTGACTGTTCCCTGGCGACCTCACCTAGATACCTTCTTAACCCCCCATAATCCACCGATCGAAAGTTTGGGACTCTGACCATATTGTCATTGTTTTTCGTTTCCCAATTTAGGGTGAGCCTGATTTCTCTATGATCACTGTTCCCTTGTTCTTCCCCTATTGTGATATCTCTGATAATATTTCCTTATTTGTTAATACTAGGTCTAATATATTGTCACCTCTTGTAAGTTCTGTAATTAGTTGTTTTAAAAAAATTGTCCTGTACTGCATCTAGGAAGTCTTCAGATTCATAGTCACCTACAATGTTTTCCCAGTCAATATTTCTGAAGCTGAAATCCCCCATAATGCACAGGTTGTTGTATTTTGCTGCCCTACTCATTTCCTGTCATATGGGCTGAGCTGCTTCTTTCCCAAGACTTGGGGGCCAGTAACTCACTCCCATAATTAGTTTTTCTCTTCCTTCCGCAATTTCTACCCATCCGGACTCGGTTCCTATTTCACTTTTTATTGAATTATTAATACAACATTTTAATGTATCCTGACGAAGAGTGCAACCCCTCCCCCCTTCCTACCTTCCCTGTCCTTGTGAAAAAGGTTGTACCCTTCTACGTGGCACTCTGATAAAAAGTTCTTGCTCGCCAGATTCATCCAAGTTTCGGTGATTGCTATGACGTCTACATTCTCTCAGCCAGTCTATTTTATTTCTAACGCTCCTACTGTTTGTATAGTATACTTTTAAACCTACCCTTCCCTGGTCCTGTTTTAACCCTTGTCTTGAGTAACCAATTTTACTCCCCAGGACCTGCTTGTTTTTTGACTCCCACTTACCCTGACCTCTCTCTACTGGCGAAACCCCCTCTTTGGAGTGACAACTTAATGCTCCAGGGATGCAGACAACGCCTTTACCCCCGCGCGAGACAAGTGTTCTCCGTCACGACTGTACAAGTAGTCGTTGCCATAGAATGGTTGCCAGTTATCAATGAACGCCCAACCATTGCTTGCACAATGTTTTTCCAGTCGGCAATTTATATCAATTGCCCTGGACAGCCATTCACCAGCAGCTCCTCTTCTAGGCAAGACACTATATACTATCGGGATCCCTCCCCTATTTCTAACCTTCCCTAGCGCCTCCCTATACCTCTTGAAAAGTTCCTCACTCCTAACCATTCCTATGTCGTTACCTCCTACACTAAGACACACTACTGGCTTGGTATCCTTCCCTGATAAAACCCTATATATCCTCTCAGCTACATGCCCTATCCCAGCCCCAGGAAAACACACCCTAGTCCTACGTTTCCTATCTCTTGCATAAAAAGTCCTATCTAAGAACGCCACCTGGCTGTCACCAACTACCATGACATTACCACTAGGTAGGGTTTGAACAACTGCCCTTTTCTTTCATGGCACCACACCGTCCTGCCTCTTCTCTTCATCGTCCTACTTCTTCTCTTCCTTGCCAGCTTCTTCCAACACTTGATAGGGGTTACTACATTCCACAACCTGGTCAGCTTTCCTGAGTTTGACCCTAGTCCCCTGGATGAACAAAAGGCTCCCAGTGAATGGAAAGTGGCTTAACTGAGTCCTATCTTCAAGAAGGGCGATCGTCACTCCATGAACAACTATAGACCGGTGAGCCTGCCAAGCATAATATGTAAAGTATTTGAGAGTAATATCAGAGATGCCGCGATGGAACATCTACTACGAAACAACCTTGTAAAGGATTGCCAACACGGTTTTATGCCGGGGTGCTCCTGCTTAACACAATTGTTCAAGGTAATGGATATTTGGACCCATATTTTGGAACAGGGTGGTAATATCGACAATATTTACCTAGATTTTGCCAAGGCTTTCGACAGTGAACCCCACGAAAGGCTGAAAATCAAACTGGAAGGGTACGGAATTCGGGGAAAGAAGACTTTCTACATGACCGCAAGCAGTGTGTGGTGATTAATGGCACGAAATCATCATCCGTACTTGTCACAAGCGGGGTACCACAGGGCAATGTATTGGGCCCGCTGTTGTTTGTTTGTTTCATAAATGACATGCCTGACGTTGTACACTCCTCCATACAAATGTTTGCCGATGACTCCAAGTTATTTCGGGAAATCAAGAACCAAGCGGACTGTGTAGAGCTGCAGAAGGACCTCTGTAGGCTCCAAGAATGGTAAATGAAATGGCTGCTGAGATTCAATGTCACGAAGTGTAAGAGGATGCACCTGGGGCGTACCAACGGTAAGGAGGCGTTTCATATGTCCCAACGGGATGAAGAAACTGCACTATTTGAGACTGAATATGAGAAGGACCTAGGTGTGTATGTTGACAATGAGCTGAAGTTCTCGGGCTATTACGAGAAGAAGGTAAATCAGACAAATAAATTATTGGCTCTTATAAGAAGGTCGTTCAGATTTTCAGGAGTGAAGTGCTTCCCCATCTGGAATACTGTCACCCCGTCTGGTCCCCGAGATATGTTAGGGACCGTAAGTTGATTGAAAATGTTCAAAGGAGGGCCACCAGATTGGTGCCTGCACTTAGGCACCTCAGCTACTGTACCCAGAGAGATTAGAGCGTCTGAACTTGCCTAGCTTATACTACAGACGGGCAAGGGGTGACCTAATTGAGGTGTATAAGCATCTCAAGGGGCACTACTCAGTCGAGTGTCCTTACTTGGAGCTGGTGGACGCTTGCCCCAGATGGGGTCACAGCTCAAGATTGAAGAAGCCTCCAGTCCAGAAAACTGTGAGGGCAAACTTTTTCGGAGTGAGAGTTGTGAACTCTTGGAACAATCTACCAGAAAGTGTTGTGTCGGCACCGAGTGTGAGCTCTTTCAAGACAAGACTTGGCCAACACTGGAGCAGGTTCAGGTACATTTAGGAGCCGGTGCATGCACAGTACTTGCCAACAGTGCATAACAGAGACGTGACCGATCGCCCAAGCTGCTAACGAGCCGATCGTTTGGCGAAGAGGATAAAAGAAAAGGAAAAGTAACGGAGACGTGACCGATTGTCCAAGCGTCAAACGAGCCGATCAGTGGTGAAGAGGATAAAAATGAAAAAAAAAACTGAAGGAACATCCAAGTATTTAGTATACATACTGAAGTGTATACCAGATTGTCTACATCCCAGCTCAGGTAAGGATGGGTCTCTTAACTGCCTGACTCTTTAAGTCCCTGCAGGAGAGGAAGGGGGGGGGGGGTAACTTCTGGCTCCCGGTCTGTTTCTGCTCTATAAGGGCTAAATCTGACAATACCCAACCTAATCTATCCTAACCCAGCCTAAACCTAGTCTAAGCCAGGTTATTGTAATTTAACCCAGGCCAGGTTTGACCTTACCTAACCTAATCTAACCTATCCCAGCCTAAACCTAATCTAATAATTCAACCCAGGCTAAATCTGACCTTACCTAATCTAATCTAACCTAACCCAGCCTAACCCTAAATCTGACCTTACCTAATCTAATCTAACCTAACCCAGCCTAACCCTAAATCTGACCTTACCTAATCCATTTTAAGCTAACCCAACCTCAGCCAAATAAATGTATGACAATAAAACCTCACCTGACACAAAACACCCAACCTGATCAAACCTCACCTTTACCTGACCTAATCACAATTCAGGTACGCCTCTCAGTCGGTGACTGGAACACCTGTTGGCGACATATACGGCTACTGACATCTCATTTCTCCGCTTTGATCAAAGAAAGTCTCTCTGTTCCTGACATCAAATATCACGGCAATGTTGAAGGAGAATACGCCCTCATATGCAGACGACCCAGATCACTATTGACGATTTTCTTTGATAATCCCCAAGTGGAGAAGTTTATACTATAGGTAGATTTATTAATAAAGGGGCTATATTATTACACGTCAATGTGTAATGAAGAAATTTATATTCTAAATCTTGAAAGTTTAAGGATAAATTTGGTTCAATTTCCAAGGCGCCTGACCTAGTTTTATGACATCGTGACGTCATTCAGATACGTCATTATTTTTATTTTTATTATTATTATTATTATTATTATTATTATTATTATTATTATTATTATTATTATTATTATTATTATTATTATTATTATTATTATTATTATTATTATTATTATTATTATTATTATTATTATTATTATTATTATTATTATTATTATTATTATTATTATTATTATTATTATTATTATTATTATTATTATTATTGTTATTATTATTATTATTATTATTATTATTATTATTATTATTATTATTATTATTATTATTATTATTATTATTCCTGCAGTATTTTGCCTTGTGAGATAAATAAAAGTAAATATAGAGTGTAAAGGTACAAGTGTGAGTGTGCGGGTAAACAGGTAGCCTACGCTAATAATGTTATAGCCAAGGTTAAAAATACTACAAACAAATGATAAAAGTTGAACAGCAGGTGGAAAAAAAATCAATCATATCCCCCCTACTCCACCTACACTCTCTCTCCCTCTCCCTCTCTGTACTCTCCCCATCTCTTCTTCCCCCTATATTACCTACTCTCACTCCTCTCCTCAACTCTCTAATATCTCTCTTCACCATTCTCTCTCCCTCTCTCCTCCGGGAAGAGGCAGGGGATCACGGTCTTCATCTTCTTTACAAACCAAGATAACTCGTATTGGAAATTGATATAAATTCTAATTCTTTGGCACACGAATCCTGACGCCCACAACCTAACCTAACCTAACATAACCTAACCTAACCTAACCTAACCTAACCTAACTTCTTTCATTATTAATTCTCTTTTAGAGTGACCAAATAAAATAAAAAGGAAAGTCAGGTCATGTAAGGTTCAAGGTCACACACATAAGAAAGGTTAGGTTAGGTTCTACCACTGGCTTTGACATGAGGAAAGTTTTGACTGAGGAACTTTCTCTCCATGAGGTGTATGTGTGTGTGTGTGTGTGCGTGTGTGTGTGCGTGTGTGTGTGCGTGTGTGTGTGTGCGTGCGTGTGTGTGTGTGTGTGTGTGTGAGAGAGAGAGAGAGAGAGAGAGACTACTTCAAACTTTCAAAAAATTAACTAGAAGGCACACACACACACACACACACACACACACACACACACACACACACAGTCTACTTTGTGAGGACTTTGTCTTTGAGTGGGCATTTGCCAGTATCTATCAGTCAATTGATCCACAGCAATTTGGCAATATGAGGACCTCCTCTACATCACACTGCTTGGTGAGCTTTCTGGATTTTCTGCACAAAAACTTGCAGACATGTAAGACATCACTGGCCGTTGCCCTTGTGGACTTCAGGAAGGCTTTTGACCTTGTTGATCACTTCACTGTTATCAACAAGGCTATTGCACTAGGGCTGCCCACCAACCTGGTCTCATGGCTCACTGATTTCTTGAGTGGACGTCGCCAGGCAGTGAGGTATCAGGGCTTGGTCTCTACATTCCAACACCTCACATGCGGAGTTCCCCAGGGGACCAAGATGGGACCACTGTGCTTCCTCATCCTGATCAACGACGCTCTATCGGACACTCCTCACAGGTGGAAGTACGTGGATGACTGCACTGTAGGGGTTTCAGTGGACAACACCGCACCAGACTACTCATCGCTACAAGGCACCCTGGACAGGCTACAAGCATGGACTACGGAGAACAAGGTCACCAGCAACCACACCAAAACCGTAGTCATGCACATCAATACCGCCACCACTCCAGTGCAAGCCCCAGTAGTCACAGTGGATGCCCATCCTATCCAGCTGGTGCAGTCTGCCAAACTCCTGGGTGTAACTATAGACAACAAACTTGACTGGAAGGCCCATGTAAAAAACACAGTCAAGGCAGCCTCGTACCGTCTCTACATGCTACAACGACTTAGGTCACTTGGGACACCCACGTCAGAGCTGAGGACCATCTACAACGCCTTTATTCTCTCCAAACTTACATATGCATCACCAGCCTGGTCGTCTTCTCTCAACTCCACCCAAGAACGTCAGCTAGAGAAGGTACAGAAAAGGGCCTGCAGAATCATGCTCGGTGCAGAATACTCCGGCTACACCAACGCTCTCTCCACCCTGGAAATGCCACCCCTCAGTGACCTCCACCACCAAGCACTGGAAGGGTTTGGCAGTGGACTACTGCACCACCCTCGTCATCGCCACCTCCTGCCACCTGCAGCCCCCCACCCAACTCGCGCAGTCCGCCACTACAACAAAATTCAGCCCATAAGAGCCCGCACCGATAGATATAAGAACAGCACCATCCCATCTATTGTTAAAATAATAAACAACTCCTGATTTATGTACTGTACAGCTCTGTAAATGTATTCAATGCATATTATATCATTATGTCTAAATCAAATGTAAGTCTGTATATTTTCAGCCACCGGCTGCAACTCTATCAGTAAACCGTTTATTATTATTATTATTATTATTATTATTATTATTATTATTATTATTATTATTATTATTATTATTATTATTATTATTACACACACACAGACAGAGTGCAGTTACCCGAGTCACTATATTTAATCTTTTCGCCTTCATTTCGTCGAGATATTTGGTAAGCGAGTTGGGTCGTTACAACAAGTATCTGAGAACATGTTTAAATATGCTTGAACAATTATAGTTAACATCTCCTTTGAACAGTGCTAGGCCACACGACAGACTGGTGGTGATAAAGGTTATATCTACTAGTACTCACTCACGGAATCCGGTCATTTTGCCCACACTAAGGAGTCGGTTCTCCCATAAGTCATTTTTCCTACATTTAGAGTTGATTCACCCACTCTATCTAGTCGGTTCCCCCACACCTGTTTTGTTACCTGTTTTATTTAGGTTCAATAAAGTTTTCGAACTACGAAAATATCGCCTGTGGGTTTCATAATTGTTAAAGTCAGGTCGTGGAGGAGGGTACAAAACACGGTCGAGTCAAGCTCATTGACAGCATAGGGTACACATATGACACAAACATGCGACGGCCAAATGCAACATATTGGCAGTGTACTGTCCGCCCGAAAGCTAACCCGTGCAAGGGTTAGTAGATAGTAGGCAGCTACCAAACAGGGAGGTACTACCGCCTGGGAAGTTATTGGAAGCATAATGTGTTGTCTAATGGTAGACCCTGCTGCCATATGGCATCACAAAAATTGTGACCAAGTCCCAGCTTGTTGATCTATCTTTCTGCCTCATTTACACACCGTACTCATTCTTCATCTGTCTTATTCATTCTGTTTTATTCTCCTATGTCACTTGATATTAATACTGAAGCGGGGCCTTCTTGGATGGGTCCCACTGGTCGGGAAGGATGTGGACCCCAGGGTCGAC
>NW_024730668.1:15039731-15115108 GCF_018991925.1 Homarus americanus | reverse complement strand
AGTAACGCTGAGCTCGAAGGAGTATCAGGTACTCAGTTGAGCATTAACGGATATTTAAATTGTTTCAGAGAAATTAAAAGTCATAGCATTCTTGAAAGAGACATAATTTGCTGATTTGAGTAATAATTTGCCATTTTATCTATCACGGGAATTTGCTATACCAAGCCTCACAATTCCCTCAATTATGTTAATTTTGGCAATCATGTTTCTGTTCTGTTATTATAAGTCAGTGTCATCCAAGATGAACGTTGTTCATAACATTCTAACCCGTAAGACACTAAAGTTTAGGTCCCCTGTAGTAGCTAATACCCCTACAGTAGTAGAATCCCCAGCTTAGTGTCTACACCTCTGTTTATAACATGGTTAGGGTTGTCTAGGATGTACTGTATTCTGTGAGCTTATTTAGGCCTCACGGAGCTTGGCTGTAGGTGACCGAGTGATGTAATGGCCCCTGTCTCATCAGCAGAACGTATTATGTAAATGGGTTCTTACATCTGATTTATATTCAGATTCACCACCTGTAACCTTTCACTAACTATGAGTAAGACATGAACTGATCACGTGAAGGGTAACTTTCCCAAGAGGGAGAAGCCCATATGTCAGCATCTATGTAAGCGTGCACTAGTGCGATGCCTTAGTCAGTCACTCACATCAACTACTATCGAACGGACATTGATCCACGTTTATATTACATAAACGCCGTCCTTTCTCATTCACTCATAAATAGTGGAACTTACGGTTGATATACACTCAGGAATTATAAACATAATACTTTTATAATAAAACAAGAAACTTCAATTGGGTTTCGTTACCAAAAGCCCAATTATATTATATGTGTACCAACCTGGTTAACTGGGGAATTAACCAACGTAACATGACTGGTTGGCTGATTGGGTCTATTTCCATCACGTTTTCTTCTATGACAAGTTTCGTTGTTTGCTCATGTGGTTTAGTTATTCCCAAGCTATTCTTGTGCAAGGTGGGCGGTTCTTTTCTTTTCACACTGCCACCCTTGTGTCTTTTCTTATACTCTTACTCTCTTGTCTTATCGTCTTCGTTCCTTCAACTGTTCTTTCTACTTACTTCAGTACAATGGTTACTACTTAACCTCAGTTCTTTGGTAGCATATCGAGGGTCTAGGGCACATGAGTATGGTAATTCTGATATCAAGTCACTTGGACGGAAATAAAGGTGGAATACTGTAGGAGAATGAATACCCCTGATATACTCTAAGAAATGGTTTATTAATATGAAATCAAACTAGGGAAAAATATATTATTAACATACAACTCCAAGGTGTGACTCCTCGGCTTCACCCAACTGCAATTACTCAGATACTATACTCTTACTGCACACAACCTTACTGGTGTTACATTACATTACATATAATTACATGACAACTCCTTGGCTTCTCTTAACTGCCACTCCCAGTGGGTACTTACTTCACCCTCAGTCTACCCAGCAGTAATTGGGAACCTGGATATTAAACGATTGGCGGATCGTATTCCCGGGTAATGGTTAGCCAGTGCAGGGTGTGGTTGTTGTGTTGGCAACAACTTCTACACCTTAAATAAAAACACGCCTAGGTGGCCCATGGGGCAGCCATCCTCGTTACATGAGGGGCAACCATTATTTTATATAAACACCAGCGAACAGGCTAGGAAACAGGACGTATTCAGTTGTAACAAAGTTAACCAAAGGAAAAGCGAAGGTCCCCGAAAAGTTCACCACACCACCCCCTATTTTTCTTCAACTTGGAAATAACCTTTCCATAAAAATAATGACTTCTATAATCCACGCCCACATCATGAACATAGCCAGACCTGGAACTTTTGCCAAGGCAGCATGGGAAATGTTTGCCACCAACAACTTACCAGGCATGGCATTCCCAAACGACGTGCCTTCTACCGAAATATTTAACATGATATTGTTACGAGTTCTCTCCGCTAGGTGGTGTTGTTTTATCTCATAGCCAAGTGTGAAGCCGACCCACTGTTGTTCCCATAGTGGACTGATTAGCACCTCCTGGTCAGAAGATGGTGGCCAGTTCCAGGGGTGCTTATCCCACTGGTGGGTCATGGCTCTAACTGGTACTGTCTAGTGCTGAATTCACTGGCTTAAACACTGTTCATCACTACTCAACACTGGTCCTACTTCTTTCCGAAACGAAATTGTCACTTTCGATTATGTTGATATCCCTGTGATGAGGATGGGTCGGGGAGAGGGACTTAAGGAATGGCCAAACATGTCCAAGGGGGGCACCTGGTACGTCTTCACTCTCCAGTGGTGTGTGTGTGTGTGTGTGTCGGCTCCCAGATGAGGGCCAACTCACAGAACGGGGATCTTGCTATACCTTCTTCTGGAAGGGTAAGCCTGCTGCGGAGAAAAACGGCATTTATGGAGTTGGCTTTGCCATCCGCCAACGCATCCTACACAGGCTAACTGAAATGCCTATTGGGATCAACGAGCACCTCATGACACTTCGAATCCCACTGAATAACTCACGTCATGCCTTTTCATCAGTGCATATGCCCCAACACTCCAGTGTTGGGGCATCTGCAGAGGATTACATCAAGGAGACATTTTATGCCAAACTCGACAGGGTGCTAACCTCTATCCCCAGAGAAGACAAAGTTGTGCTCTTTGATGACTTCAATGCCAGAGTTGGCAGAGATGCTAACATTTGGCAGAGAACAATAGGGAGAAATGGACTAGGGAAGTGTAATCCCAACGGCATACTCCTTCTCAGCAAGTGTGCTGTGCACAACCCCACTATCACCAATGCCTTGTTTAGCCAGGCCTAAAAGTTCAAGGGTTAGCGGCAACACCCACAATCCAAACACTGGCATCTCATTGACTACATCATTGTCAGAGAAAGAGATCGTCGAGATGTCCTCATCACCCATGCCATATATGGCTCAGACCATTGTGACACTGATCATCGACTTGTCATAGCCAAGCTCTCACTTCACGTCGCCCCAAAACGGCAAAGACAGCAAGCCTCTAGGAGAGGTTTTAATACTACGCTTCTGGAGGATCCAGCAGTAGCAAATGCTTTCAGAGAGCAGCTCGAACATGGGCTTATAAAAAACCCAACAGCAAACAACTCGAATCCTAGTGCCGAATGGGTTACTCTCAGCAGTGTTATGACCAAAACCTACAGAGACTCTCGGCCAGATCAAAAGAATACACCAGGAATGGTTTGATGAAAATGACCCGGCAATCAAAGTACTCATTGATGATAAAAGTGCTGCTTTTACTGACTGGCAAAACTACCCTCAGTCTCGGACCAAAGCTGATACCTTCCACAAAAAGACAGCGGCTGCACAGCGGGAACTTTACAATCAAAAGAATGACTGGCTTAAAAAAAAAGCATGTGAAATACAGAAAATGGCAGATCAGCACAAGATGCGTGAATTTTTAATTTCCATTAAAACGGTCCCCCTCATCTGACGGTAACTTCATAATTAAAGACGATGAAGGCCTCCGATGTCGATGTCCTGACTACCCAGCTAGTCTCTCAGCATCCAAACCTAACCCACCTCAGCTAACCTCCATCCCTGGATGAGGTATCCACTGCCATCAAACAGATGAAAAATAACAAAGCCTCAGGGCCTGTTGGAATCCCAGCCGAGGTGTATAAAGCAGGAAGACCTCTGCTTACCAGCCGTCTCCACTCTCTCCTGGAGAATATATAGGAAAAGGAGAAAATCCCCCAAGCTTTTAAAGATGCCTCCATCGTCAATATTTATAAGAACATAGGAGGCAGGTCAGACTGTGGCAAATACCGTGGGATCTCGCTGCTCTCCATAGCTGGCAAGATTATCGCCCAAGTCGTCCTAAACAGACTCCTTTCTCAGGCGGAAAACTTCCTCCCAGAATCTCAATGTGGTGTTAGACCATCACGTGGCACCACTTACATGATCTTTGCTGCCTGCCAGATACAGGAAAAGTGCAGAGAACAAAGTCGTGATCTGTACATGGCTTCCATCTACCTAACCAAAAACCTTCGACTCGGTCAACAGGGAAGCCCTCTGGTGGACTCTCAGCAATTGTGGCTGCCTACCAAAATTCATCAGCATTGTGAGGCAACTCCACGATGGTATAAACGGCAGTGTCCTGCACAACGGCATCCAGTCTGAGTTCTTCCCCATCCAAACAGGGGTTAAACAAGGGTGTGTACTGGCACTAACTCTCTTTTCAATTTTCTTGGCGGCCTTCCTTACTCGTGCCGGTGCCAATTTAGCCGGCTGGGTAGACATCCAGTACCGGGTGAAAGGGGGTCTTTTCAGCAAAAGACGACTTCACGCAAGAACAAAGGTGTAGGTACTGTAGTTTCTCTTACTGAACTTCAGTATGCAGACGACCTCACCCTTGTCGCTCACACTGAACACGACCTACAGGAAATCCAGAACACCTACGCAGATGCTTATGCACTCTTTGGCCTTGAGGTGATTGTACGTAAGACTCAGATTCTCTTTCAACCTGCCCCTGGTTCAGACACACCTCCACCATCCATCCAGCTTAACGGTACTAGCCTCTCTAATGTTACACACTTTCGGTATCTCGATTCCACCCGTCAACCACCGCAGACATTGATGAAGAGATTCAGCATTGGATAAGATGCGCATTTCAAACCTTTGGCGGACTCCGAAAGCGTGTTTTCAGCTGTAGGAGCTGAAATTATCTACAAAGCTGCATGTATATACAAGCAGTGGTCCTGCCCACCCTGATATATGGCAGTGAGACATGGGTCACATACAGGAGGCACCTTAAGGCTCTTGAAAACTTTCACCAACATAGTTTACGTTCCATCCTCCTATGGAGACTTTCTAATGGTAGCAATCTCAAAGGCCCTACAGCACGCTGCAACACAACATAACATGTCCATCATAATTCACACGGACTCAAAAACGGCCATGCAGGCGCTGCAACACAGTCCACCAAGAGACGACGTCCACATCATAACCTCGATCCTCGCACAGCTACAGGACTTCCAAAGACAAAATCGCCCAGTCGTCTTACACTGGATTCCTAGTCATGTAGGGATCGGGGAAAATGACATGGCAGACGAAGCAGCCAAGGCAGCCACACGTTCTAGAAGCGTACACATTCAAGTTCCAGCAAGCGTGCAACAGATCAAGAACCACCTCAGAAAAACTACCAAGCTCCACATCCAAAAGAGCTTCCTTGACGAATTCAACGCTGGTTCCCAATCAGCCAAGTGGTATCTGGTGCTACAAAAGAGGAACCACCATTCGCGGACAAGAAAACGCCAAGAAAATCCCAAGATAGCCTTCATCGACTACGACAAGGGTACAAGTGCACCTGGCAGACGATCGGAAATGTCGTCAGGGAATGCACCTACTGTCAGGAGCCAGCGGCCAACCCTTTGGAACACTAACTCCTCGACTACAAAGTCACACAAAGTCTCCGAAACAGAATTCGAAACTTCCAAGAAGAACACACAACACCAGCAGCCACTCTAACCCGAAAGGCCCAAACAAACCACATTCACCACCTTCTCCGGGTCATCACACGATACCCACCACCCAGATAACTCAGGAAGTATCCTCCCTTAGCAGGTGCGGACCCAGTTCGGTGGGCGCGCCACTCCGAAACTGACCATGTCCAAGAGTGGGGTTTGGTGGTAAGCGTTCACTGACCGAAGGTCTGCTCACACTTGCAAACCTGCAGTATCCTTTCACATCTGCAAGTAGGACAACCTCCAATCCCAAATGCGGTCTGGCTGCTCCAAGAGCTCCAGCCGGAACCACCAAACGGTCCACCTACAGGCAAAGGCCCGTGTCGGACTACGGTCCGACAATCTCAACAACACAACACAGCCGTGAAGGTCATTCTACTCAACGCTCTCAAACAAACAAGACCTCCTTTCAACAAGCTCCTCGCCACACAGCAACTCCCTAGCACTGCATTGTACATACAATATCTATATATAGAAAGTGCCATTTTGAGTTTCCCTTCTCCATACTTAAGTGCGAGATCTCCTAAGTGTACATATGTATGTGAGCCTAACAAAGAGAAAATAGAAAACACAAAGAGAAATTTGACAACTGGCCACATATACTACACTACAAATTCACATCGTAACGCTTGGAGGAGCACCACACGAGAAGGTGTCAATACTTTCGAGTTAGCCCGACTGCAAACCGAGGCAGACAAGCGCCAACGCCTGAAAGACGCTGCCACCGCCCCTCCCGCGCTAGATGCAGCCCTCCACATGTGCAACAAATGTGGACGACCCTGCTGGTCCCGTATCGGCCTCTTCAGTCACCTCAAAACTCACCAACCTAGGTGACAAACTTAATCACTCATATCATTGTATCATAGCTGGATGATCGTCATACTCGATTCCGAGTGATAGCCAAGTAGTAGTAGTAGTAGTAGTAGTAGTGTGTGTGTGTGTGTGTGTGTGTGTGTGTGTGTGTGTGTGTGAGTTTCTATTTGTTTTTGCCGAGATAACACCAGCTGATGGAATTATGGTAAGCATTTATAGAGGGAGGGGAAAAATATGAAAAACTCAACACAAAAAGAGGGAGGAGGAAGTGGTTGTTTGAAATTACAGGGGAGGGCTCTCTCTCTCTCTCTCTCTCTCTCTCTCTCTCTCTCTCTCTCTCTCTCTCTCTCTCTCTCAACAGTACCCATCATTTACTAACTCAGTAAAGGGAAAAGACTTCAGAGAGATAGTCAGAATTTAGAAATGGTTCAACCTTTATAATTTTATTTCACTTCTATCTATATGTTTACTTTTCAGCCTCAAGAAAGACAGACAGACAGTTATAAAGACAGAGAGAAAGACCAACTTCAATTTTGAGCGAGGATTCATTTAAACTAAATTGGAATTGCTTATATGCATGTCTGACGTGTGCTGTGGCGTCAAATTTATGTAAAATCAAAATTAAATTAGACAAGAAAATGAAAAAGATGAGCTAAAACTAATTTGTACCAGTAAACATATAATCCAATAAAACTTTGAACCCCTGTGAACACCACCTGAAACAACCAATCGAAACTCTTGAACCAATAAAACCACTCGAACCCCATGTGAACGAACCATTCCTCTTTAGATCTAAGCGTGAATTCGAACCGTTTAATATAGACCTTACGAGCCCGAGGCTTCAGGCACTGTCTCGGTTGACCAGGTTCACAGATTATAATTAGAGTTAAAGTGTCAGGGGCGATATATATTGTGTAAACAGAAAGGGGTGGAGCTTAGAGGAGAGAGAGAGGGGGGGAGATGGAGATAGGACTAGTACGTGAGATATAGAAAGAGGAAGAGATAGACAGAGAAAGAAAAGATTAGAGAGATACCACCAGAAAGCTCTCTCTCTCTCTCTCTCTCTCTCTCTCTCTCTCTCTCTCTCTCTCTCTCTCTCTCTCTCTCTCCGGCTATTCACTACGGTTAATTGGAAGGGAACAAGTATTTGGAAACTTCAATCTATAGAAAAAACTTAGTGGGGATAAAAAAAAGTCCCTCCTTCCCTCAAACAAGTCCACAACTTCCCTCCCTCCCTCCTTCCCCCCTTCACAACCCCCTTAAACACAGAGAGTTTTATTTCTCATATTTTGTTATTGTTGATGTAATAGTGGAATTAATAACCTTGTTACGCGCATAAAGACCTTAGTTGTTGAAGCTCAATAACATTATAACAACAATAACAACTCCCACTCGTCCCTCCTTCCCTTCTTCCCACAAGTCCCTCCTTTTCCCCTCCACACACGTCTCATGGTTCCCCCTCCCACAAGTTCCTCCTTCCCTCCCTCCCATAAGTCCCTCCTTCACTCCATCTAACAGTTTTTTTTAATCCCTCCCTTCTATCCTCCCTCCCACAATTCCCTCCTTCCCTCACTCCAACAAGTCCTTTCTTCCTTCCCTCCCAAAAGTTCCTCTTTCCCTCCCTCCCACAAGACCATCCGTTCCTTCCCTCCCAAAGTCTATCCCTTCTCCCTCCCACAAGCCCCCCTTTCCTTCCTCCCACTCGTTCCTCCTTCCCTCCCTCCTACATGTCCCTCTTCAAGCTCTACTAAGTCTCAATATGAATAAATTATAAAAAACTTTATTGGGTTAGTGATCATTTATTTGTCTCTCCTTATTTAGAAATAAAAAAAGGTGTGTGTGTGTGTGTGCGCGCGCACAGGGTGGTGTATTACGTCTAATCTGGCAGAATTTGTCAGTGTTAAGAGGCAAGCACTGCTTGCTCCCTCTCGCTTCCATTATCACCCCTGGCTAACCCTCGTGGTGAACAGGGAAGCAACTTGCATAAGGCCTCTCCTGCCAGTACACAGCCTTTTCATCATCAAGAATCCTGTTGAGTCTCCTCGTGGCAACACACTGTAACTGGGTGCCTCGTGGGCCCAGCCTAGACCAGCAGGGGATCTTGGAGCAGCAGTGTGCCCCAGAGGGACGGTGCATAGTCCCACTGGCATATGGACACGTCCGGGCGCATACAAACCACTGCCCCGCTGCCTGGCGGATTAATCTTAGTAGGTATAAGGCCTGATGTGGGATGGTGCAGCCCCGCATCAGGCAAACATGCTTAGAGAGCTCCAACAAGACCCTATAGGCGGAAGAGGTGACCAACATGGGAACCTAATGACTACACCGACGGATGAAAGCAATGCATACTGGACAGGCAACTAAAGTGAAATCTAACAAACTGGGCTATCGGTAATCCATTGCAACTCACCCTCTCCCCAGTCTTTGTAACACTTCCACCACTGAATCAGGAAAAGGGAGAGCCAAGATGTATGGTTGCAGCCTGCGCTCCTGCCTCACCACATAAATCAACTCACACTCAGCCATCATCCAGCTCATCATACTTATCATCATGAAAACCCCTATACACCCAAAAGTCCTATGGCGACGGACGAGTGGCAACGGGGACAGGCAGAAATAACAACCGGGAGTCTCTAGTCACAACTCTGCACGTGGGCGGCACAGACAAGATGGTCGCTTATGTACATTAATCTAGTCAGCAGTGCAATGCAGTCTTGTCTATGCGACTGAGAAGCCCTTTCGAGGACCCACTCTGCTCACCCCACATGGGGAGGGGGGCTAAAAAAAGGTGCCCTAAACGTAGCCTGCTTAAAGAAAGAATTAAACTGACTGAGAAACCGCACCCATTAAGGTCATCCTGATGCGGTCGAAAACACAATCATAATCACAGATCAAAACAAAACAAACTGTATAACCTCTTATGGTCGCCACATGGTATGTCAGTACCCTTCTGGATACTGGCACAAATGAGCGTCCTGAAAGAAGAACCACCCTTATGGCAAAAGACCTGGCTAGGCATAACATCGACATAGCAGCCATTAGTGAGTTTCGGCTCCCAGACGAGGCTCAACTCACAGAACGGAGGTCTAGTTAAACCTTCCACTGGAAGGGTAAGCCTGCTGCGGAGAGAAACCGCATTTATGGAGTTGGCTTTGCCATCCGCCAACGCATCCTCCCCAGGCTAACTGAAATGCCTGTTGGGATCAACGAGCGCCTCATGACGCTCGGAGTCCCATTGAGTCACTCACGCCACGTCTTTTTCATCAGTGCATATGCCCCAACATTGGATGCAGAGGATGATATCAAAGAGTCCTTTTACACCGACCTTGACAGAGTGCTAACCTCTATCCCTAGAGAAGATAAGGTTATGCTCCTTGGTGACTTCAATTTCAGAGTTGGCAGAAATGCTGTCATTTGGCAGGGAATCATAGGGAGAAATAGAGTACAGTAGGCAAGTGTAATCCCAACGGCCCACTCCTCCTCAGCAAGTGTGCAGCACACAACCTAATACCTTGTTAGGCAAGTCGACAAGATCAAGAGTTCGTGGCAACACTAATGATCCAGACACTGGGATCTCATTGACTACATCATTATCACAGAAATAGATCGCCGAGATGTCCTCATCACCTGAGCCATGCATGGCTCAGACCACTGTGACACTGATAATTAATAGGCTCGTCGATGCCAAGTTCTCACTTCACGTCGCCACAAAACGGCGAAAGCAACAAGCCTCCATAAGAGGTTTTAACACTAAACATCTGGAAGATACAGAGGTATAGCACATGCTTTCAGAGAGCAGCTCGAACATGGGCTGATAAAAAATCCGACAAAAAAACAGCCCAAATCCCAGTGCCAAATGGGATATTCTCGACACTGTTATGACGAAAACCTGCAGAGAGGCCCTCGGCCAGATCGAAAGAATACTCCAGGACTAGTTTGATGAAAATGGCCCGGAAATCAAGCGCCAATGCCGAAAAGACTCTGCCGCCGCCCCTCCCACACTTGATGTAGCCCTCCTCATGTGCAATATCTGTGGACGACCCTGCCGGTCCCGTATCGGCCTCTCTAGTCACCTCAGAGGTTACCAACGAAGGTGACGTCCTTAATAGTTTATATGATTGTACCATAGCTGGATGATCGTCTCACTCGACTCCGAGTGACAGCAAAGTATTAGCAAGCAGTGTGTGTGTGTGTGTGTGTATGTGTGTGAAAAATGAGAAAAAGTGGTAAAGAGAGAGAGATAATTGGTGAAATTGGTGATAGAAAGTGTTATAAAAAGAGATTTAGATAAAGAGAGAAAGACAGAGAAAACAAACAACCGAGAATGAGCAAAATGGATAAAGAGAGATAGAAAAAGATGGATGAAAGAGGTAATAAAGGCAGAAGTCTCGGTTGGGGGGGTACAGTACTTCCGTACCTATGAAGTTAATTAAGTGCCTCAGGTGTTTACAAGATAGTGATTGAGGGGAAGAGAGATGGAGGTGGAGGGAAAATGGGAAGGAAGATGGAAAAGAGGTTGTGGTAGTGGGAAGGAGGTGGAGGGGAAGGGTGAAGGAGGCGGAGAGAAAGAAGGGGGTAGTGGAGAAGGGGGAAAGAGATGGAGGAGGTGGAGAAGGGAAAGGAAGTGGAGGGAGGGTGAATGAGGGAAGATAATAACAAAGGAAAGAGAAAGTAAAGATCATAAGAATATTAAAACAAAAAGATGGATGACGAAAAGGGGAAATAAAGATAACGAGAACTGATAGAAATTAAATAAAATGACGAGAAGGTAGGAATGAAAATAGTGAATGAGAAACAAATGAAAAAAAAGAACCAACTGCAGAAGAAAACAAGAATAACGATGAGAAATTTGGCACTGAGAAAATAGACGATAAATTTTAGCTAGAGTGACCAAGAGAGAGATAGGAGACAGAGAGAGATGAGATGAGGGAGAAAATGAAGATGTTGGAGAGGGAGATTGTAGGGGAAAAGGGTAGTAAAAGAGAGGCAGTTTGGTAGTCAGGAAGAATCATTTTATTTCTCTCTCCTTCCCTCCCTCCATCTCCCTCCCTTCCTCCATCCAACTCTCCTCCCTCCCTCCCTCTCTCTCTCTCTCTCTCTCTCTCTCCTCCCTCTCTCTCCCTCCTCCTTCCTTCTCCCTCTCTCCCTCCCTCCCCTTTCCCTCCTCCCCTCTCTCTCTTTCCCTCCCACCCACCTTTTCCCTTTCTCCCCCTCCTTTTCCCTCTCTCGACCCTCCTTCTCCCCCCCACTCGCCTTCTCCCTCTCTCCTTCCTCCCTCACCCGTCTTCTCCCTCTCTCCTTTCCCTCCCTCCCACCCTCCTTTTTCCTCTCTTCCCCCCTCCCCTCATCTATCTTCTCTCTCTGCTCCCCTGCGTGTGTGTGTGTGTGTGTGTGTGTGTGTGTGTGTGATGTGTGTTGTGTGTGTGTGTAATAATATATATAATAATAATAATAATAATAATAATAATAATAATAATAATAATAATAATAATAATAATAATAATAATAATAATAATAATAATAATAATTAACGGTTTATTGAAAGAGCATGGCAACCGGAAGGCTGAAAATATACAGTTGCATAATGGGGGGAATGGGTCTCTTGATTGACAAATAATATACAAGTAACATAAATGATATAAATATGATATATAATAATCAGGTGGGGAGGTCATTCTACAGGGCATTTCAACATAGTGAAAGTGCAAAAAGGTAAGAATGACCGGGAGTGAATACACTGATTGATTAAAAGTTATTGATAATTTTTACAATGGTTGGGACTAGGCTGTTCTTATAGCGATCAGTACGTGCTCATGTGGGCTGCGGTTGTGGTGTCAAACAGCAATTCTCGGACGAGGGATCTCGGGTGGGAGTAGGAGCCGGTGTCGAGGATGGTGCAGAAGCTTTTCGCCAAATTTGCAGATGAGGTCGTGGTGATGGTCAGAGAGAGCCGAGAGGGTCAGTGTGTTGAGCGCTTCTTGACATATGGAGTAGGAAGGGGAGAGAATAATCTTGCATGCCTTCTTTTGCACTTTTTCTAGGTGTTTACGTTGTGTGGCATTCAGGGTGGAAGACCAGGTAGGGGAGGCATAGGTGAGCTTGGGAAGTATGAATGTTGAGTAAATACTGAGGAGCTCGGACGCAAGATCTCCGAGGGACTTGAGTCGACGGAGGAGGTGGAGATGGAAACTGGAGGATTTGACAACTTCACTGACGTGTGTTTTCCAATTTAATTCGTTGTCTATGGTGACGCCGAGGAGCTTAGTGGAGTCTACAACCTGGAGTGTGTTGGGGCCTAAAGTAATGGAAGAGGGTGGTATGGTTGATGGTGACGTGGTTGTTGGTAGCCCAATTTTTTAAGACTGTTCAATAAATCCTGGAGGGCGGTGTAGTCGGGAGTCGAATTGTTGAGTGACTGAAAAGTGGAGACAGCCCCTCGGAAGAGTAGGCTTGGCGTCGGTCACTAAGGAAGTCTGTATGCCATGGTATAAGACTTCTTCAAAACCCGAGGTCGGTAGCTTTGTTGGTCAATTAGGTCAAATGGTTTGGTGAAGTCAATGAAGGCGACAGCCACAGATGTTTTTCGTTTTTCCAGATGGCGGTATATGTATTCGAGAAAGCTGACAAGACAGTGAGTGGTGGAGGAAGTGTGTGTGCGTGTGTGTGTGTGTGTGCATTCTCGTGTAGGCACGTGAATCCGTGTTCATTGGAATGTACAATCAAAGACAAAAGTCGTGCCGTGACATTTGGTGAAAACATATGCCGAATGGCTAAGCTTTTGGTGCGCTCTGCCTTGTGGTAGGGGGCTCTCATAATGTTTCACGAGTTATATTTAATCTTCGGACAAAACCGCGACACGACTTTTGTCTTTGATTGTACACATGTATAGAAAAACAGACCATATAATTTTCCCAAACTTAACAAAACACGCACTAAATACAACAACGAAACAATAATATACAGGTATAGCAAAAGTAGCAAAAGCAAGCCAAGGAAAAATTAATTCTTGGTCATCAGCCAACCCGGTGATCACACACACGAGGTAAGAAAAATAACAGGGTTGATATTTCATCCCTTACCTGGTAGAGTATAAAAAATGGTGTATTCCTGTTCTGGAATAGTAATGAACAATATTACTGTTCGGGGATAATAATGAACAATATTACTGTTCTGGGATAATAATGAACAGTATTACTGTTCGGGGATAATAATGAACAATATTACTGTTCGGGGATAATGATGAACAATATTACTGTTCTGGGATAATAATGAACAGTATTACTGTTCGGGGATAATAATGAACAATATTACTGTTCGGGGATAATGATGAACAATATTACTGTTCTGGGATAATAATGAACAGTATTACTGTTCGGGGATAATAATGAACAATATTACTGTTCTGGGATAATAATGAACAATATTACTGTTCTGGGATAATAATGAACAATATTACTGATCGGGGATAATAATGAACAGTATTACTGTTCTGGGATAATAATGAACAGTATTACTGTTCGGGGATAATAATGAACAATATTACTGTTCTGGGATAATAATGAACAATATTACTGTTCGGGGATAATAATGAACAATATTACTGTTCGGGGATATTAATGAACAGTATTACTGTTCGGGGATAATAATGAACAATATTACTGTTCGGGGATAATAATGAACAATATTACTGTTCTGGGATAATAATGAACAATATTACTGTTCGGAGATAATAATGAACAATATTACTGATCGGGGATAATAATGAACAATATTACTGATCGGGGATAATAATGAACAATATTACTGCTCGGGGATAATAATGAACAGTATTACTGTTCTGGGATAATAATGAACAATATTACTGTTCGGGGATAATAATGAACAATATTACTGTTCGGGGATAATAAGGAACAATATTACTGATCGGGGATAATAATGAACAATATTACTGTCGGGGATAATAATGAACAATATTACTGTTCGGGGATAATAATGAACAATATTACTGTTCGGGGATAATAATGAACAATATTACTGTCGGGGATAATAAGGAACAATATTACTGATCGGGGATAATAATGAACAATATTACTGTTCGGGGATAATAAGGAACAATATTACTGATCGGGGATAATAATGAACAATATTACTGTTCGGGGATAATAAGGAACAATATTACTGTTCGGGGATAATAATGAACAATATTACTGATCGGGGATAATAATGAACAATATTACTGTTCGGGGATAATAATGAACAATATTACTGTTCGGGGATAATAATGAACAATATTACTATTCTGGGATAATAATGAACAATATTACTGATCGGGGATAATAATGAACAATATTACTGTTCGGGGATAATAAGGAACAATATTACTGATCGGGGATAATAAGGAACAATATTATTGTTCGGGGATAATAATGAACAATATTACTATTCTGGGATAATAATGAACAATATTACTGATCGGGGATAATAATGAACAATATTACTGTTCGGGGGTAATAATGAACAATATTATTGTTCGGGGATAATAAGGAACAATATTACTGTTCGGGGATAATAATGAACAATATTATTGTTCGGGGATAATAAGGAACAATATTACTGTTCGGGGATAATAATGAACAATATTATTGTTCGGGGATAATAATGAACAATATTATTGTTCGGGGATAATAATGAACAATATTACTATTCTGGGATAATAATGAACAATATTACTGATCGGGGATAATAATGAACAATATTACTGTTCGGGGGTAATAATGAACAATATTATTGTTCGGGGATAATAAGGAACAATATTACTGTTCGGGGATAATAATGAACAATATTATTGTTCGGGGATAATAAGGAACAATATTACTGTTCGGGGATAATAATGAACAATATTACTGTTCGGGGATAATAATGAACAATGGGATAATAATGATAATAATGAACAATATTACTGATCAATATTACTGGGGATAATAATGAACAATATTACTGTTCGGGGATAATAAAGAACAATATTACTGTTCGGGGATAATAATGAACAATATTACTGTTCGGGGATAATAGAACAATATTACTGTTCGGGGATACAATATTACTGTTCGGGGATAATAATGAACAATATTACTGTTCGGGGATAATAATGAACAATATTACTGTTCGGGGATAATAGTGAACAATATTACTGTTCGGGGATAATAATGAACAATATTACTGATCGGGGATAATAGTGAACAATTATCTAAACTTGAGAGAGACAACACTAGGACGGGTGAGTTTGATGATGGTGAATATATATGGGGTGGAGTGAGAGTGTGACAGACAGACAGACAGAGAGGGCAGGGAAGAGACACAGACAGACAGACAGATATAGAGGGAGAGAGGCACACAGGCATATAGGGAAAGAGAGAAACAGACAGACACACATAGAGGGAAAGAGAGACGGACAGACACACATAGAGGGAAAGAGAGACGGACAGAGAGATATAGAGGGAAAGAGAAAGAGACAGAGAAACAGACAGACAGACATAGGGGAGAGAGAGACAGACAGAGAGATATAGATGGAAGGAGAAAAAGACAGAAACAAACAGACAGGCATAAAGGGAAAGACAGACAGACAGACATAGATGAGAAAAACAAAGACAAACAAAGAGACAGAGGGAAAGAGAGAGACAGACAGACATAGAAGGAAAGAGAAAAGAACAGATAAAAACCTGAGAAACGTTCTACCTGTGTATTTCTGCCTCAGGTAAATTTATCCTCACCTGTATAGATTAGAGGTTACTCCACGCCTGTTAAGTGTATGTTATCCACTTATCCTTGCCCACCCTCCCTGCCCACCTTCCCTTGCCCAACCTCTCTGCCTACTCATCCCAGCCCACCCTCGCCACCCTGACTATAAAGTGACGGGGAGTGAGGGTGGTCCAGAAGTTTTTTGAAACTATGGGATCGTGGGGGTCACCAAGGTGGAACGTCTAAAGCTCCATGGTGACATCAAGATCACCTTCGTCGAGAAGGGCATGCCCGTACAGCTCGCGGAGATCCCAGACATCAACGGCATTCCTTTTAAAATGATTGCCTACATGTGGGACAACTTTGAAGCTGGGTGTAATCTCCCACGCCGAAATTGCCCACATGGACAAAGCAGAGCTGAGTGAGCTCCTCAAGGGGCAGCAACTTCAAGTTGTGAAGAAGTTGTCCGACACCACTGCCCTCATCGGACACCACTCCACCTTACCCAAGGAAGCTCAACTGGCGTGGGTAACTGTGCCAGTCAAGCCCTACTGCAGACCGAAACGGTGTTACAAATGCCAGCACTATGGACACACAGCCAACAAGTGTGAGGCGCAGGAGGACACCTGCTCCATGTGTAGCAGCCCCGGACACCGCTACACGGTCTGCCCCAACAAAGAAAAAAAATGCGCTGCTTGTGGTGGCCCACACTCCTCCGCCGACCGGACCTGCCCCAAATGGAAGGAGGAATGCAGGGTAGCCAAGGCTCGTCTTGAAAAGAAACTGAGCTACAAAGAGGCCCTCCTTGCTGTACGCTCCCAAGAAAACTAAAAACCAGCAGAAAATAAAAACCAAGAAAAGAAAACTCAAGAGAAGACGCCCACCACACAGAACCAAGAACACCACGTGGCCCGTGGAGCTGAAGCCCACGTGGTCAACCTCACCGTCTCTGACTTCTTCCACACCTATGAGGACTTAATACACGAGGAAGACGAACAACAAGACCCAAACACAAACGAATGGACACTTTAAGAGAGCAAGAAGAGGAGGAGAGTGAGAAGAAAATCAACATCAAGCTAAGAAGACCAAGACATCTCCTCCACACAAGAAACCAAAACACACAATCAAGCCGACCAAGCACTGAACATCCATTGCCCAACCCAACACGCACCTGACGCTTGACCTGACGCTAGCCTGGCTGTGTCTTGTCGCCTCCCGGCCGCGTCCAGGCGAGTTGCTGCTGCCTCCATCTTATAATCCCTCACGCAAGCGGTGTTTAGCCACTGCATCTGTTCTCTCCTCCTAAAATTCACTTAAATCCTCCCTTTATTCTTCCCCTGAACCTCCTTCCCCCCTGTCACTAGCATTTTTGTATTGTATTGTTGGTGGTACTGGCAGGTGATGTCTAATGGTCACCAAGGCAACATCTCTAAACTAACTCTCTCTCTCTCTCGCCATAAACCTCAGCAGAACATTTGTTAATATTCTGTTTAACACACGCCATTGCAATTTTTTATGGAAGACTTTAATAAACACTATATTTCATATGAGGGGGAGGCACAAGTGTAATATTACCTTAGAAAATTAATCCTGCTGTGTACATATATGAACAGCATTTGTTGTGCAATTTGTTTTAATTTGTAAAGGAAAATTATATAAATGTCTGATGTAGTTCATAGTAAATAATTGTAAATGGGACAGTGAATTTTATGAATAAATAAAGTTATGTTCATTAAAAAATGTCATATGTTAACATTGATTGGGTGTGTATATAGATAATGCAATAAACAATGTAATTTCACCGTACAGTATGCAATGTACGTATACAGTGCAGATATACAGCAAACATAGACAGTACAGGTATACAATACATAATTATGTAGTGCTGCGTGCAGGTACAGTATATACTGTAAGTAAACAAAGTAGGTATACAATACACATAGACGGTGCAAGTATACTATCATTTACAACAATTTACCTGCACCGTGCTTCTTTTTACAAATTATCCAGGATAGCTGAAGGATGGTGAGAGAAGGAGATGGAGGAGGAGGAGGAGGAGAGGGGATAAGGAAGAGAGGAATAGAAGAAGAAATGGCTCAATCAACTTCAAGAGGGTGTTTAAAATTAGATAGAGTAGAGATTGATTACGAAACGACCTCTGGGAAATGAGAAGGAGAGGGGGGGCCTGGTAAGGAGAGAGAGACAGAGAGAAAGAGGATAATGGGGAAGAGAGGGAGATAGTGAAAAGAACGAAGTGAAAAATGGAAAAAGAGAATATTTGGGTGACATTTAACGACTTATAATCAACCAATCAATTAATTAATCAATCAATGAAACAATGGACCAATCAATCAGTCGATCAGACAGACAGGTAGTCAGACAGGCAGACGAACAAACAGACGGATAAACAGAGACACGAATAAACAGAGAGACAGACAAACGGACAGACCGAAAGACGAACAGACAGAAAGACAGACAGACAGACGAACAAACAAACAGATAGATAAACAGAGAGAAAGAATGTGAGACAGACAGACAGGCTGACAGACGAATAAACAGAGACAGACAGACAGACCGAAAGACGAAAGGCAGACAGATAAACCGACGAAGAGAAAGAGAGTATGTGAGACAGCCACACAGACAAACAAACAGGCATGTAGACACAAACATACAGGCGAACAGACAGACAGAGAAAGAATTTACCAAGAACTTAACCCAAATATTAAACATAATTTTACCAAAACTTCAGCAGAAAATCAACAGAACTTAGTCGAGGGGAAACAGTTATCTCCGCCTCTACTCCTTCCGTAAGGCGGTGAAAAAGGTACAATAGGCTCTTCACTTATTATAGGCAAGGTATAGTGATGACTAAGGGGGTGTGTGTGTGTGTGTGTGTGTCTGTCTGTGTGTGTGTTGCGGATGTATGTATGTATGTATGTATGTTGTTACGCCGTCTCGTAATTTACTTTAATAACCAGGTTCTAGGCGTAACCAAACAAAAAGAAAGTGAAGTAAATCAAAAGGGAATAAAAATAAATAAAGTAAACCTTTAAGAATTTAATTTAATTAAATATTAACACAATAAAGAGCCTCGTAGGCTGTCACAACAAATTGATTCACTATCGAAACCATTAAGACACAAATGATACTAAACATCGAAACATCAAGAACTGCTTAAATATTTAGAATGAAAATAAAGCACTGGATTACGTTAACACTACATAAACATATAAAATATCTAATACAGAAATTAACTAACGTGAAACAACACTGAATTACTTTAATGCAACTAAGCAAACACTGATGGACACATAAGAGACATAAATACTGTAGGTACTCACATAGATATACCACATTGGTGGTGACAGGAACAATCATAGAAATAAAATGAAGTATAAGTAACAGGTGACGGGTGTCACTCAAAAGAACGTGAACTGAATGACGAGAGGACTGGACTGAACTCTGTCTACAGGTGGAGTGCTATATATAGGGTCGTTTCCCGCCAATGCGGCCAGCCTGTGAAACATGGGTCAGTTAATAATGCAGATGGTCGTAGAGAAACAAAGAATGCTTGTTACAATACTAAATGAAGAAATAAGATGGGCTTGAACAAATAATAACAGTTAAAACCTTAACAGCACATGGTAAGGTGACTAGATTATATAATAGTAAATATAACACATCATTACAGGAATAATATGGAACAACATGGAAGCATGTTATATAAAAAAATAGAAAAATACGACAGGGTCGTAACACTTCCCCCCCATAAAATAAAATTTTGCTTGCACAAATTTTGATATGACATACTGTAAGTGCTCATTCTGTGGGTCTAGATAACAGATCACTAGCATCACAGGCTAGCTTGAAAGGCTTAGAAAAATTAGGGACTCTTAAAATAGGATATGAGGATAATACATTTTTCAAGTTTTGAAAAGAATCCTGACACCTTGAAGTCCAACAAAAAAAATATTACCCTTCTTCAACAAATCAGTAAGGGGTAGTGCCAACTCAGCAAAATTACAAATATATCTCCGGTAATAACCCACACAACCCAAAAATCTACGGACTTGTCGTTTGTTACATGGACCAGGCATCTGAGAAATAGTGTCACACCTTGCTGTGGGAGGAGCAAGTTTCCAACCCAATTACATGTCCCAGATACAAAAGTTGAGCACAAACAAATTCTGACTTAGCAAAGTTTATAACACGTCCTACATTTTCTAACTCAGTGAAGAGCGTCTAGCTGACATAAATGGTCTGACCAAGTGTCAGAAAGAATTACAACATCATCTAAATATACTACACAACCAGGCCAATTGGCTGTGACTTGTGACATCAGCCTTTGAATGGTGGCAGGGGCATTGCAAAGCCCGAAAGGCATAACATTAAATTTATAGGTCTTACCTAATGTCACAAAACTGGAGATGTCTTTAACACGACGGGTCAATGATACTTGCCAAAACCCGAAGGCAATCAATCTTAGAGAGGAACTTGGCGTTCCCGATTGCTTCGAATGCAGTCGTCGACTCTTGGTAGAGGGAAGCTGTCCTTGCTGGTGACGGCATTGACCTTGCGGAAGTCGATGCAGAATCGAAGAGTGCCGTCCTTCTTCGGTACTAGAGTGAGCACCACTCGCTGATAGGGAGCCTGCTTGATAGGCTTAGCAGAACCAACATCAATATCATGCACCACGGCAGTGGTACAGCCAGGCCTGTCTTGGAAGACAGGAGGATGTTGTTGGATGGCGGCCAGCACGTCAGCTCTCTGGTGTCACGGTAGACGCTGTAGCCTCTCCTGCAACTCCACGGAGTTAGACTGCCAAACCCTGACTGATGACAGGGCGAGTGGACTTGCCCCTTCTTTCTCACCGTCTACCGAGAAAGTGTCAACGGCACACACGGGAACTGGATCATCAGCAACAAATGGGGGTGCTGGGCGTGTGTGGTACAGCTTGATGGTGTTGACGTGACATAAGTGCTGTAGTCGGCGCCTGTCAGGGGTAGAGATAATATAATTCGTGGGGCTTACCTTCTTCACCACTCTATATGGCACACTGAACTTCGCATGGAGCGGCTGTCCATATCTCGGTAAGAGAATGAGTACTTGATCTCCCATTTGGAACTCTCTGTGTCTGGCACTGCTGTAAGTGGTCTGCGGCAAGGCTCCAACAACTTAGAAGCTTCTCTCTAACATCTCCTACTAAACTTAACACACCAATGATCTCTTCACTACTACCTAACAATCTATTTCTAACGATGTGCAAAGGACCTCTTACTTGATGAGCGAACAGTAGAAGTATGAGAAACAAAATGGATGATATTAGGGCCCTAGCAGTAACTTTCCTAAGAGGTACAGCATGCAAGTACCTAGTGGAGGTATCAATGACTGTAAATAAATATTCAAACCCACTAGAAGTTTTAGGCAGAGGGCCTACAATGTCACACTGTACTGTTGTAAAGGGCTCAGGTACGTGAGGTACTCTTTACAAGTGGAAAAGGTGGAATAGCCTGATTGGCTTTGCCTACCTCTTGACAAAAATGACAGTAATTACAATATTTAGTGACATCTCTCCTCATACCTGGCCAATAGAACTTCCTGGCCAGCCTGTTGAACGTCTTTCGGACACCTTGATGTCCAGAAAAGCGACCGTCATGGGCCAGAGCTAGAACATGTCTGTAAGTATGTAGGATAACTATTTGAGTGACAGACACCAAATCCGCGTCTTCCTCTGACATAGTCGATGGGAGCCAGCGGCGGCACAAAACACCGTCTTGACTGAAATATCTCGTGGTAGGGCCTGAATCATTGGCCGAATCGGACACCTGGTCAAACAAGAGCCGAAATGAATCGTCTTGCTCCTGCGCAGCTATTAAAGCAACTCTCCCGGTCACAGCATTAACTGCGGAAGAAATGTCTTGGGAAGCAATTGGGTTAGCAAAAAGTCCTTCTAAGGAAAGTGAATCATCTACAACAGGAGTTACATTATGATCATTAGTCATTGATATAAAACGAGTCACAGCATACAAAGGGAAAACACCGGGCATATCATCTTCAAGTTGTTGCAGCTCTGCGGTAGACTCTGGTCTTTCCCGCAGCACAGGAGGTGGGGTTACGTTCCCCATTTGACCTACCGCCAAATCGTTACCGAGTATGAGGTCCACCCCAGCAACAGGCAGCTGGTGCACGCAAGCTACGTTAGCTATCCCTGAAAAACAAGAAGACTTGACACGTACTAAAACCAAAGGAGCTACACCTTGACGCCAAAGGGATCCCAAAATTACGTATTTGTCAGTCTTCTTCGCCGAAAAAAACCCTCTTTGATGAGAGTTTGGAGACAACCTGAGTCTCTCAAAATAGTGACTGGTGTTTCGACACCATCAAATTCTACCGTGCCTTGTGACAAAAAGGGACGAAAGGTACCAACGTCTGGGTCCTTCGCAAAACACTCCTGGAAAGGATCAAAGTCTCGTGAGGCGAGAACCGAAACTGCACTCTCTCGTACTTCACCTTTTGTGAAAACCAACCCAATTGGCATGCTGTCAGCCTTACTCAAATCAGCCATCACTCCGATTGGTGACGTATTAGTCTTCAGTAACAATAATAACTGGTTTGCCCGTATTTAGCTGCAGCCTTGTCTAACAAAACTCTGCCTTATGACCTGGCTTTCCACAGTGACTACAAGGGTATGTAGAAAATTTGAACGCCCCATTAGGTGGCGAACGCATCCAGCTCTTCCTGTCATGCACAAAATTACTATTGTTAGTATTCCCTTTTCTCGCTCTGTGGAGAGAGGGATTAAAAGTCCTTTGCACCTGTGGGGGAATAACATCATTGTTAGTCCTACCATGCCTTAAAACAAATCCATCAGCATGCTTAGCAGCCTCTTCAATAGTACTAAATTCCCTATCTAACAAGTATAAGATAACCTCTTCGTCGATGGTTCTCAAAAATTCCTCTGTGAGCATTAACTCAATCAGGGATTCAAAATCACTCACTTCCTTGGGGTGTAACCACTTTGAGAATACCTCTCTTTTAATCCTAGCAAATTCAAGGTGGGTCTGCTCTGCCTTCTTACGGAGGCCAAGAAAGCGTTGTCTGTACGCTTCAGGAACAAGGGCATAAACCTTTAAAACTTCTTCCTTAATACATAAATAATCCTTAGCGTCACTGTCTGTAAGAGACGAAAAAACACAGAGCCTTACCTGTAAACGCTTGTTGAAGCAAAATGGGCCAAAACTCTATAGGCCACTTTAAAGTGGTAGCAAGTCTCTCGAAAGCAATGAAAAACTCATCAACTGTTTCCTCTGAAAAAGTGGGCATTAGCCTAGCAGCACGTGCTGGATCGAAATGGGGAAAACTAGATCTGGGGGTGAGGCCATCGATGTCAGAAGGGTTACTCTGACAGAGCTGTATACGCAGTCGCAAGTTTTCTGAATCTGCTTCTTTCGCTTTAGCCTCAGCTACTTTCGCTTTAGCTTCAGCTTCCGCCTGACATATCCCAACTCTTTTCGCTATAGCTTCAACTTCTGCCTGACGTATTCCAACATCTTTCGCTATAGCTTCAGCTTCTGCCTGACATATTCCAACTTCCCTCGCTATAGCTTCAGCTTCTTTCAATTTCATTTGTGACTCGAGAAGGCGTAATTCATCATTCACTGACCGTGACTCAGCTACGTTAACTTGACTAGCTTCACCATGGTCTTCTCTTCAACCAACATCAACACTATCTCCAAACAGCTGACTACTTACCGCGTTAAACAATTTTACTTTACTGGCGCTGCTAGAAATTTCCATACCATAATAATCGCAAATTAATCTTAATTCATGTGCACTTAATTTTGAAACTTCCTCAACGGAGGGATTACCTGATACAAATGCAGCCACATCATCTTAACTAATAATAACCATGATGGCTAGTTAATAAAAAAATAAATAAAACACAAAAGAATATCACAAGTGTCAAAAGGTCGTTAGTGAATCCTGGCAAGGTCGCCAAAACTGTTACGCCGTCTCGTAATTTACTTTAGTAACCAGGTTCTAGGCATAACCAAACAAAAAGAAAGTGAAGTAAATCAAAAGGGAGTAAAAATAAATAAAGTAAACCTTTAAGAATTTAATTAAATTAAATATTAACACAATAAAGAGCCTTGTAGGCTGTCACAACAAATTGATTCACTATCAAAACCTTTAAGACACAAATGATACTAAACATCGAAACATCAAAAGAACTGCTTAAATATATAGAATATAAATAAAGCACTGGATTACGTTAACACTACATAAACATATGAAATAACTAACACAGAAATTAACTAACGTGAAACAACACTGAATTACTTAAATGTAACCAAGCAAACACTGATGGACATATGAGAGACATAAATAGGTACTCACATAGATATACCACATTGGTGGTGACAGGAACAACACAGAAATAAAATGAAGTATAAGTAACAGGTGACAAGTGTCACTCAAAAAAACGTGAACTGAATGACGAGAGGACTGGACTGAACTCTGTCTACAGGTGGAGTACTATATATAGGGTCGTTTCCCGCCAATGCGGCCAGCGGGTGAAACATGGGTCGTTTAACGATGCAGATGGTCGTAGAGAAACAAAGAATGCTTGTTACAATACTAAATGAAGAAATAAGATGGGATTGAACAAATAATAACAGTTAAAACCTTAACAGCACAGGGAAAGGTGACTAGATTATATAATAGTAAATATAACACATCATTACAGGAATAATATGGAACAACATGGAAGCATGTTATATAAAAAATATAGAAAAATACGACACGGTAGTAACAATGAATGTATATAATAAATAATAATAATAATAATTGACGGTTTATTGAAAAAGTTCTGCAGCCCGAAGGCTGAAAATATACATTGGACATAAATGACTTATTACATACATTGGTGGTTTAACAAAAGCCTTCATTAGAGAAAGGTAAAGGAACATACAGTGAACATACAGATTAATGTAGGTGTTGAACAGCAAAAACGTAGTGTAGTAACTCCCTCCCAGATGGTGTTAGGAGGGACCTCACGTGGTGTAGTAGTTCCCTCACAGATGGATGGTGTTATGAGGGGCCTCACGTGGTGTAGTAATTCCCTCACAGATGGTGTTATGAGGGGCCTCACGTGGTGTAGTAATTCCCTCACAGATGGTGTTATGAGGGGCCTCACGTGGTGTAGTAACTCCTTCACATATGGTGTTATGAGGGGCCTCACGTGGTGTAGTAATTCCCTCACAGATGGTGTTATATGAGTGAGGTGTGGTTCCAGGCCTTCCTATCGTAGACGGATTAACACATCGCTGGTAGTTGGGTCTCACGGGCCGTTATCACTGGGTACCTGGGACCTCACTGTGTGAAAGGTCAACTTGGGTACCACTGTTACTGTTGAGTTGTTCTCACTGACTTAAGCACTGTTCACCACTGTTCACCTCTGTTTAACACTGGTTCCATTTCTTTCCTAAATGAAATAGTAACTTCTGGCGTGAACTTGTTGATATTCCGGTGGGGAGGAGGGTTCAGGGGAGGGAGTTGGTATGGGCCAACATAACAGTTGACCTGGCTGCTCCGAGAGGAGCGCCAGGTACGTCTTGACCCTTCAGCAATAGACTTGTTATGTGGAAAGAGTAGTTTTATAACGAAGAGGAGAACCAGGGTAAACACAAACATCTTGACCATGTGGGCTTCTTTTAATCACTAACGTTTCGGAAATAATCGTTTTCCATCATCAGAGCCAAAAAACACAAAAGTTTTGAAAAGGTTTAAAAAATACAGGGGATATACAATAAAAACATAATATTATACGAAAATTTACCTTCGATAAACTTTTAAAATTTAAAAAAGAGCAATCCAATTCAAAACCGACAAAAATGACGAGAGACCTACATACAAAGCTAAAATCAGGAATAAAAAGTATGAAATAAAATATACAGGGGGGTATTACCTTAATTCAGACTAGCCTTAGTGAGAAAAACACAACAATTCACTAGAGGCTTTGCTTTATACTGGTGTAATGCCTCTATAATGAGGTCTGTATCACAGTCGCTCCTGCCAAGAACTGAGAAATCAGACGGCGAAAACGGGTGGTCATGTTGGTGGGCGTGGTTCCGAATAGCTGAATGTGGTGGTTGTGCGATTAACTGGCCTGTTCGAACGGAACGGCCCAAGTGTTCATGGATGCGAGTTGTCAAATGTCTTTTAGTTTTACCTATATATGCTGCCCTACAGCTAGCACACGTAAATTGGTAAACAACTGAGGATTGCAGGTGTGTGGGTATGGTGTCTTTAATTTTAAAGAATTTTTTAATTGAACTCTGGGTTTTAAAGATTAGTCTAAGAGAAATTTGTGGATAGAATTCATTGAAAAGCTTCTTAAGTTTATTTCTAAGGGTGAAACTGAGTGGGCCTGTGTACGGGATGGTGAAATAGATAGAATATTTAGGGACAGTGTGGATTTGAGGCTGTGTGGGACTAAAAAAACCTATTAAGGGTTTTGCCAAAATAAATGTCTGTAAATCTCTTAGGGAAACTATTGTTAAAGAGTAGTTCCTTTATGTATTTTGGTTCAATGTCCAAGTGGAAATAGCTTGAACATATATTAAAGGCTCTGTTGGTAAGAATACGTACTAGATTACGTTTGTAATTAAGAGGAATAAAAGATGAAAATTTTGAACTCAAACCAGTGAAAGTTGGTTTCCTGTATAAGGCTGTCTCGAAACTATTATGAAGACGGTGGATATTAACATCAAGGAATGGAAGAATATTTTCCTTTTCCAATTCACAAGTAAATTTGATGTTGCCATGTTTCGAGTTTAAATAATTTAGGAACATAGGGACGTGATCAAGTGATCTGAAAATTAAAAAAGTGTCATCAACATACTGACGATAGAACAAAGGCTTAAATTGGGGGGGGGGGACATTCGGTTAGCCAAAGCATCTCGTGGTGACAAAGGAAAGCGTTGGTCAACGTGGGACCTAAAGGTGAGCCCATAGCAACACCGTCACATTGTTTATAAGCTTTGTTATTAAATAAATATGTATGTATGTATGTATGTATGTATGTATAGCAACTTGTGGTACAATGGTCAGCATACTCACCTCGCAAGCGAGCGGACCCTGGTTCGACCCCTCTGGCAGGATGAAACTATGGGCAAGTTTCTTTACGCCATTTGCCTTTGTCTACACAGCAGCAATTGGGGACCTGGATGTTAATCGATTTGCGGATCGTGTTCCTGGGTTATGGTTAGCCAGTACAGTTGGCGAGTTGTCCGGTCTTCTCAGACTATTCCTTGACACTGGGTCATGCAACTCGTTAACTCAGGGTATGGCTGTTGTGTTAGCAACAGCTTCTACGCCTTAAACAAATTCACGCCTTGGTGGCCCTAGGGCCGGCCATCCTCGTTACACACGAAGGGCAACTATTATGTATGTATGTATGTATGTATGTATGTGTTCTTATGTTCTTATGTTCTTATGTATGTATGTATGTCAGATAGATTAATAACTGAAGCAATGAATCTCTTTGGGGAATAAAAGCATCTGCGGTAAGCCAAATAAAATAGTAAAAATGGCTCTTCCGTAGTAAAGGGGTTAACCTATTACTACCTACACACACACACACACACACACACACACACACACACTAAACATCGACCTTTCACGACCTACACACACACACACACACACACACACACACACACTGGACTGAAGTACTTAGTGTGGATGACGTGGAAACCAAATGGATAAATTATACCAACACCACCACGGAAGCTCACCACCACTTCTTTCCCGAGAAGTCCGTCAGATCTCACCCAGCTGACTTGCCCTGGATCACACCTCGGATCAAAAAACTTATGCAACGCCGGGAGTGTTATCGCCGCTGGCTTCAGCTACAGTGCTGGCGTGTGATGCCATTAAATCTTTCGACCTGTGACCTCGCCAAATGTAGAAGTGTTTACAGACAAGTCCTGGTTCTGCTGAGTGGACTGTCTTAGACTGGTGGCGGTGGCTGCCCGCCGCCCCTCCATGAGACAGATCGCCCTCTCTAGTGATGCTGTGAAGACCAGCCTTCTGTCCGAGAATTTGTGCTGGGACGATTTACGCAATACTGTTTTCTCTTGGAACACCATACTGATCTGCATTGACCCGCACTTGTAAGTACAGCCTAAGTGATGACATACCCCTCGATACTGAAATATTGTTGAATAATTACGCCTACTCGTTTCTGCCTAACCTGGAGTAATATGACAATGCAGAATGAAGCGAAGCTAAGATTAATAGAGTTATGAACTTTGTGTTATGTCAGTATGTTTAATAAATTGTAATTACGATAAAATTGTGTGAGACTAACTAATTATGTATCAGATGGATCACCTTGTAATATTATGAACGCCTTCTCCTCTGCTGGTTTTGACCACATCAGTAAATAATGAATGCGTCAAAAGACGGGTTTCAATCATTCCCTTCGACTTGCCCGTAACCTGAACGTCCTTAACTAAGGCGTTTACAGAGACAGAGCCTTTTATCTCAATGACCACAACCGCTACAGGTCCCTTCGCAACCGAGTCATCCGCGAAATACGCACTGCAAAGAAGTCTCACTACCCAACCAAATTGCAACACCTGAAGCAGACAAACATCAGTCAGTGGTATAGTAAGCTTAAAGAACTCTGTGGAGTAAACAATAAGACACACCCCCTCCCCTTCCATAGCCATCTCACTAATGTTGACGCAGCTGAGCAATCAAATAACCATTTCGCTATTATATGCCAGACGCTCCCCGGGCTTGACACAACCAGTCTCCCTACTTACCTACCAGCCCCCTTTCCCACTGACTTAGTAGAAGAATTTGAAGTAGCAAAACGTCTGGACAAACAAAAGTTAAAACGCTCCACCACCCCCATTGACTTACCATTGAAACTCTTCAAGGAGTTCTCCCCAGAGCTAGCTAAGCCCCTCTGCTCCAAAATCAATGCTTCTCTCAGTCAAGCCAGATGCCCAGCTGGCTGGAATACTTCTTATGTGTCACCAGTGCCCGAGTCAACCAGCCCACAATCCTTAAATCAGCTACGACCCATTGCAATCACCCCCAATACCCAGCTTAATCTGTGATAGTTTTGTGTTCGACTTGGCTTATGCTGATATTGCAGGAGCCGTAGATCCTCAGCAATTTGGTAATATGAAAACTTCCTCCACCACTCACTGTCTTGCCAGCTTTCTCGATTACATATACCGCCATCTGGAAAAACGAAAAACGTTTGTAGATGTCGCCTTCATTGACTCCATCAAGGCATTTGACCTAGTAAACCACAATTTAATCATCAACAAAGCTATCGACCTTGGGTTTACAAGACGTCTTATACCATGGCTTACAGACTTCCTCAATAACCGACGCCAAGCTGTACTCTTCCGAGGGACTATCTCCACCTTTCAGTCGCTCACCTGTGGCGTCCCCCAAGGCACCAAGATGGGACCACTATGCTCCCTTATGCTTATCAATGATGCCCTAAGAGAAACCCCTTCTCGCTGGAAATATGTCATTGGGGTCAGTGTCAACAATTCTGCTCCCGACTATACCGCCTTTCAGGATTTATTGAACAGTTTCCAAAACTGGGCTACCAACAACCACGTCACCATCAACTATACCAAGACCATGGTTATGCACATCAACCTTCCTCCGACGTTGTCCCACCCCCTTCCATTACATTAGGTCCCAAAACACTTTAGGTTGTAGATTCCACTAAGCTCCTCGGCGTCACCATAGACAAAAAATTAATTGGAAACCACACGTCAGTGAAGTTGCAAAATCCTCCAGTTTCTGTCTCCACTTCCTCTGCCGACTCAAGTCCCTCGGAGTTCCTCGGAGCTCTTCAGTGTTTACTCAACATTCATACTTCCCAAGCTCACCTATGCCTCCCCTACCTGGTCTTCCTCCCTAAATGCCACACAATGTAAACATCTAGAAAAAGTGTAAAAGAAGGCATGCAAGATTATTCTCTCCCCTTCCTACTCCACATGTCAAGAAGCGCTCAATACACTGACCCTCTCGGCTCTCTCTGACCATCACCACGACCTCATATGCAAATTTGGTGAAAAGCTTCTGCACCATCCTCGACAACGGCTCCTACTACCACCCGAGATCCCTCGTCCGAGAATTGCTTTGTTCGACACCACAACCGCATCCAGCCTATACGAGCATGAACTGATCACTATAAGAACAGCCCAGTCCCAACCATTGTAAAAATTATCAATAACTTGTAATCAACCAATGTATTCACTCCCAGTCAATCTTACTTTTTGCACTGCCACTATGTTGAAATGCCTTGTAGTTTGAGCTTCTCCCCACCTGGTTATTATATTTCACATTTGTATGACTTATGTTACTTGTATATTTTTTGTAAATCAAGAGACCCATTCCCTTATTATGTAACTGTATATTTTCAGCCTTCAGGCTGCCATGCTCTTTCAAAACACCGATAATTATTATTATTATTATTATTATTATTATTATTATTATTATTATTATTATTATTATTATTATTATTATTACACATACACACACACACACACACACACACACTTGAGATCGACCTGTCATGACACACACACACACACACACACACACACACACACACACACACACACACACACACACACATACATATACACACACACACACACACACTTGAGATCGACCTGTCATGACCTACACTCACACACACACACACACACATGCACACACACACACACACATAAATACACACACACACACACACACACACACACACTAGAGATCGACCTGTTATGACCTACACGCACACACACACACACACACACACATAAATACACACACACACACACACACTAGAGATCGACCTGTTATGACCTACACACACACTCATAAAGACATCGACTTGTCACGACGTACACGCACTGCTATGTGCAATATATCTCATAATCTCACCTTATAACCCTCAGTAACCAATGCCTTCATGAGCTGTACCTTACACGTCTAGCCCTAACCTCCCTGCCGGACGTACTGTACCTTTTGTGTATTCTTTATACGTATATACTTGTACTTTATCCTCTTCGCCACTAATCGGCATGTTAGCAGCTTGGGAGGTAGGTCATGTATATTATATGCTTATATATTTTGTCAGTACAATATCACATTGGATATTGTTTTAGTGAATAGTTATAATATTAATTCCTATAATCTAACATTAACATTAACATGGTAAGTACGGTGTTAGTCAGCGCTCAAAGCAACCATAGAAGCAGACGACTTCACTCTCGTGTCCAGTGTTGCAAGGTATTGGGAAATTTCCCTTTTTATGGAATAAATGACCCTTAGACGGGCAAATGGGAGAAAAATTAAAATTGGTCAAAATTTAGTGAAAAATAGCAATGAATTAAGTTTGTGTCAGTCGGGGCTCATACACCCACTCTCTCCACCCACCAGGTATTTCGTTCTTGCAATCTTGCCAATAAGTTGTTAAACTAACCAAACTACTTCGTTCTGTGTCACGTTGTATAAGCACTATATTAATTTTCTTTACATTTCTCCGCTCCTCTGGTTACCTCAGCTATTCCCATCTTCAGGTCCCACTTCTCTCTTCTTCCCTGTCCCGTAATTTTCGTAATCTATAATATTATATTATTTTTACAATCGCCTGGGCCAACACCTCCAAGGAGCTTTTTCAGGTTGCCTTGTGTATGAATAAACAAAAATAAAATATCGTGCTTGACTACATTATAGAAGGATCAAACTCAGCAAAAACATATTGGAAGCTAAAGAAAAAATAATTACATTTGCATTGAACATTCATCCCAATAGACACTTTCAGTAAATTATATATTTATTTTCAGCTACGCAGGTAATGATACCATGTAAACGTGCAGATACTGTCATATTGATTATCACTCAGTTAATACTCTAGAATGCAAATACTAGCATATGACCATATTTTTATCAAATACCGTGTTAACTATATATATATATATATATATATATATATATATATATATATATATATATATATATATATATATATATATATATATATATATATATATATATATATATATTAGGGTGGTCCTTATTTTGGGGCAAAAAACAAAATTTGCCATTTTTTTTGTCACAGACCCTGGCAAAAGTTTCCATTTGGGGTAGAAACATTGCCTGTAAAATATTTTTTAAATATCTTAATAATTAGAGGTTGGTCAAGTCAAATGAAATTTAACAATATTATGCCTATGCTTAATGTTCATAACACATCATTTCCTAGCCCCCAAGCCTGCCCCCCCCCCCCACTTAGTCTAAGTGGGTATTAGCTGCTCAAGGCAGGGGTCGCCTTGTAACGGGCCGAGTTTTCTCTTTTCAATAATTTACCATCCAGCTATTCTTTTCTGTTAGTATTCTAGTTATTCATATACTTCTATGTTCGTTGTAGCATTCTTTCCAATGAGTGTCCTGTTTTATATAGTTATCCTTCTTCAATTCTTTACATATATACTTATTCTTATATATTCTTGCTTATATTCTTATATGTTCTTTATCTCTATATACCTTATATTCTTATATATTCTTATATAAGTAACTCTTATGCTTCTTTGCTTATATTTTCCAAGTCAATGTTCTTTCTTTTCATTTCCTTTCATATATTATAATCTCTTCCATATATTTTGTTCTAGTTATATTCTAAGCCATGGATTAACCTGGGAAACCATGTCTTTCTTATTACCACACTTATTATACTTACACCGGTAGACCTGCCACCACCCAGGATTTTTCTAGAATATAACATATCTTAGTTAACTGTCAGGTAGCGAGCTTCTAGGCACGTGAGTTAGTTATTTTCTGAGAACCAATGTGGGAAAGGATAGAGTGGTGATACTCGTAGATTACTAATTCAATATTTATTAACACAGTGATTGGATAAGATGCATCTTAGATTCACTCAGACAAAGCAGAACTGCAATTTATTTCTTAAGTCATCAAACACTTCAAGAACTTATTACCTCATTAAATACCTCCAAATACTTATTACTTCAATCGACAATTGTGGTATTGTCACTCTGCCAAATGATATTCAGTACTGGGTATACACCAGATATCACTGGACCCTCAGGTCTTACCTTACCAAGTAGCAAATTAACTCTTCACTTCTTGGTTATATCATTATACTCTCAGATTATCATTTCATGGTCACTACCAATGAATACATAACACACTGGACAACTCCACAATTATCTCAACATACAATACCTCCTGTTAATTCACAAGGAACGACATGGCACTTTTAACTCTCATTCAGTGGTTCAATACTTAACCTGGGATACTATATTTCTGCTAGTTATCCCCCAAACAAGATACAATAATACTTAGGCCTATGTAACTGTGAGGAGTGCCCCAGGGTAACGCTGGTCTCTACAACAAATGAAGATCGCTGTTAGGGGTCGGTTGTAGACCGACACACGCTCAGGGAGTGGGCGCCTGATTTGCAGGAAACGGACTTCCCAGTTCAGTCCTGTCGAATTAACGGCATCGTCCAACCCGGTTACCGCCCCACGTTAGCCGATGAGTATTCAGCTCAACACACTGGAGAGACGTTGAGGAAGAGTCACGAATGCGTAAAGGTCTAACTTCAACTATACAAAACATACGCCTGGCAACGGTTCAGACGATATCTAAATCTCTACGTTACTCGACTTAATTGGCACAGAATTCACTATGTTAACACATGAGCACTGATATTCACCAAAATTGACTAAGTTAAACTGAATTAATAGGCGGCGGGGAACACACGTTAACATACCTGGAGAGACGTTGAGGAAGAGTCACGAATGCGTGATTCTCCCTCGTGTAGAGGTATATACGTGCACCCGCGGGGCAGCTTGGGCCTCCGTATTCATACCAGAAGGGTCGATCTTACCAACAACATAACTTCTCTATCATTTTGGATCACTGTATACTTAGTTATGAACTCCGGTGTTCTTGATCAGGGTAATTTCCTATGTCTATTCATATAATCTAATCAGAGGTTGAGCTTGCCAGGAAAAGGTGGAATATACACGTTGATAACATTAATTCTGCAAGCTCAGGCTTGAGGCGAACAAGGCGCTATTCACGGGGAGGCGCTAGATCTTGGAGATTATACCAGTTGACAGAATAGTTCAGGAGATTAATGACTTTCTTAAATAGACAACTGACACTAACTAAACTATAAACATCAGATTCTCTGATGTCGGGGCGACAAATTGATGTAACTTCAGGCGTGATCAGAAACTCATGGATACCCCCACGGACGACATAAAACACGCCACTCTAGCTGGCAAACTCGACACTCACTTACTTGACACGTTCTACTAACGATAAGAACAGTTGAAGCGTTCTACCCCACTCACAATGGATCTTGAATGATCCAACTGTAAACAGACATATCTAAGTTGACTCAAGACAAGGGTGTTCTCTCTCACACTCAAATTCATTTTATAGAGAGGTTGGTTTCAGTAAGTCAGAGAAAATGGGATAACGGAGGACTGAGGTGTCTTGAAGTGATGAGAAAACGGACTCCTCAGATGGAGGACTCAAACGAAAGCCGAGTTACATGTTTTGTGGGCTATTGAGCGTAATATGAATCATTTGATTTTGGCGCTAACTGACGTGTAAGACCGTGGTCGTTACAGCCTGAGGACCAGTCTCACTCTTTGTCGCCCAGTAAGGTCTGCTTGAGGGCATTAGGGAATGTTTTCCTGTGGTCAGCAACTGCCTTCAGTAGATACTGCAGTTGCTGTTCGTCCTTGGTGATGCGGCCTGAGAAATCTTGGACTAAGGCTACTCCTCTTTCTGCATGATCATTGATCACAGACAAAGCTTGTACACTGGCTTTTGCATTTTGGAAGCCAGGATCATCTTTCCACTGTTCTACTGGGAGGGCCAAGAAATCTGTATTCAAGTTGAGCTTTTTGAAAAATGACTCTGTGTTCTTTGACGTGAAATCATATAGGTTCTTCACTTGGAGTGTGTCTGGATTGATTGTAACCCGTTTGACATGCTTTTCTTCTCCAATAACGATGTTCATAGCTTCCAACATGCGGTCCTTCACTGCTGGGAGAACATCGTCATCAAAGAAGGCCAATGCAACCAACTCTTTTGACAATTACCAGAGGTGTCTCATCATTTTGTGGAAAGTTGACTTTGATATGGCATCGCTGATGGTACTGTAGTCTTGTAGAGCTTTAAGCAACATCAGATCTCCTTTTGGTGCCTTTGCAGCAAGTGGAGCAGTTGTCCAAGCCTTCACATATATTCGGGCAAAGAAAATGCACAAATCTCTTAGTCCTCTGTTCTCCTTTGGATTAAGTTTAAACTGAGAACGGAATAACCACATTTTGAAGGAATAAATGGTCTTTGCCATCCATCGTGCTTGGTGCATTGCAGTAGGAGCAGAAAATCGTACTCCCCGAGAAGGTGATGTGCCAAGGAAGATGGAGGCCAGCTCTAGCAGCTCTCGATAATCATCTCGAAGCTGTGTCTCCAATAGAGCCTTCTCAATGAAGTTGGTTAGATCGTCCCTAACAGCTCTGACCGATTCTTCTGCCAGATCGTCGGTGGAGGAGTCTTCAAACCTCTGCTTGTCAATTTGTTCCCATTTGGCTTGGAATCTTCTGAACAGCTGTATGTCAGGAGCAGCTGAGTGCCCCATTACAGCTTCAAAAGCAGCTCCAGCTACAAGTTCTAGTACATGGTGGCTGCAGGAAAAATATAGCAAATCACGACCCAGCAACTGCTCAATTTTGACACACGCACCCTTGTGGTGACCAGTATTTGAGCTTGTTGTATCAAAACACATGCCATGCACGATGTCTGCAATGTGTCATTGCTGCAAAGCCTTCACAACAGCTTTTGCTTGTTCATCACCGGTACCAGAAGGAAGTTTTGAAACAGCAAGAAGTTGGGAGGTGCCATTGCCTGAGACAAGAACTGGGAGTCTGTCAACATGGCCCCCATGCCCCGTCAAATCAGACATCAATTTACCATCCCAGTGAACAATTAAAACTGACTCTGGTTTGAAGTTTGAAAGGATTTCAGCTGCCCTGCTACTGCGATGATGCTGACGTTTCCTCCTGATGCTTGATCGATTCAGAATCAATTCACTGACATCATGGCCCAGACTCCGAGCAGTTTGGGTGACAATGTGCATGACCATTCTATCTGAGGACTTGGTCCGATCTAATGCTGCAGAAAGTTCTGGAGTTAGAACTTCATTTCACCCACGCTTCTGGACAGTAGCTGTGTGTTTGCTTTCGTATAATTCACATATTCACTTTTCTACATTCAATCCGTATATTGTACCGTGGTTGGAGTTCTTTCCAATACAAATTTTAAGAACCGTATACATTAATTCACTTTAAATACACATGCTTTATGTTTGTTACGATCCTTACCCCTTTGACACATAACAGGACGCACACACACACACACACACACACACACACAACATACATACACACATACACACACACACACACACACACACACACTAAACATCAATCTTTCACGATATACCCACATTAGACAACAATAAATCTTTGCAAAAATAAAACCGGAAACTTTCCCCAAAACAATGAAACTCCCTTTAAAAAATTTTACTTCTTCCCATAACTTTATCAATCTCACTATTTTTTTTTTCAGGCATTTCCAAGAGATCGAATAATTATTTAATTATTTCGGGGGTCTTAAGTTCTTTGTGGGGGTCTTAGAATTTATCGCTGGAGTGTTGATGATTATCGCCTAGGGTCTTAAAAAAATATCTCTGGGTCCATAAAAATTATCAATGGTAGGTCTTGAAAATTACTAATCTGGTTCTTAAAAATAACCACTGTGCTCTTGAAAATTATCATTCATGTTATTAGAAAGTATAAATCTGGTCTCTTAAGAATTATCACTGGTAGGTGTTGATAATTTCTAGAACTCATATAAATGATTTAGTTTACCACTCAACTAAGATATATTCACCACTTTGCATATTAAAAAACATTCAGAGTAAGAAAATTAATATTTTATTTGGAATTGGTGCAACGGACCGCAATTGCCCATGGAGGAGCTTAACATGTGAGCATTTTTATTATTAAAATATGATGACAAATTTATAAGGTACAGTTGAAAGAAACCCAGAAGACATTGACAGAGACAGATCGACAGATAGGAGAGAGAGACAGACATACATATAGCAAACACACAAAGAGAGATAGACGGACAGGAGAAACAATCACACATACACACAGATGGACAGATATATAGATATGCAGACATATAGAGAGACAGACAGACATAAAGAGAGTGATAGACAGGCAGACAAAGACAGAAAGAAACAGAAACAGGCAGAGAGAAAGAAAGGATACAGAAAGACAGTTATTAAAGCAGTATTGCTAGATGATGTGATGCTCGCACGACATTGTCATAAACACGCAACAAATTTCGGAGTCTTTTTGTGAATAGTGATCCACCACACCGTGTATGTCCTCCCACACCGTGTATGTCCTCCCACACCATGTATGTCCTCCCACACCGTGTATGTCCTCCCACACCGTGTATGTCCTCCCACACCGTGTATGTCCTCCCACACCATGTATGTCCTCCCACACCGTGTATGTCCTCCCACACCGTGTATGTCCTCCACACCGTGTATGCCCTCCACACCGTGTATGTCCTCCCACACCGTGTATGTTCTCCACACCGTGTATGTTCAAGCGTGTACTGTCGGCATCTATTTAGCTACAGTACCAATAATTATCACATAAGATATTCAGGGTTTACAACTAGTCACGAGTTCGTTGTTCACATTTACTATATTTATTTACAGTATATAATCATTAAAAAAAATTTTAATAAATAATGTTAAGTTTTGTGATATGAACTTTTAATTTAATTTATAATAAGCCACAGTTTACAATTTTACAAACTAGTTTATAACAATTTTATGTCACAAATTTAAGTTTCTAATGCTATAGGATTGTTACAAGTGTACAGGGCTAAAATACGTGCTTGTTTATAACGTTATAAGCACTTTTAAAACTAACCTTTTAGCATAAATTAAATTTAATAATGTTTTAGGCCTAAAAAAAATATATCATTTACAGAACAAAGTGTTGATATCACAGGAATTACTTTAAAATGCACCAAGACAGTTAGAAGAACACAACACAAACTTTTAGTGTCACATCAACACGTTTCATATTATGATGCATTAGATCCCGAGTTTTCATGTTACAGACAGAATATAGTTTGGAAATGACAGTGAAATGTTTTAGTCACGGCAAAAGCCAAAAAGTAGCCTTGTCTCAAGTGGTCAATTTTTTATATAATAAATAATCGTTTTAATGTGACAATACAAACACACAACAACAAATAAAACCAAATTTTGTTCCACGACAAAAAATATAAGTTTTTATCTTTAACCTTATTTAATTAGAATAAAGTTTGGCGGGACACAACACCAGTAATGACTAATGACACCAGACAACAATACACACACAGGTTATATCAATATATATATACAGATATATATATATATATATAAATATATATATATACATATATATATATATATATATATATATATATATATATATATATATATATATATATATATAGAGAGAATGTTTTATATCGTAGGTCCTTAGAAAAAGTTCAATAGCAGAACCAAAGAATAAAATACAGAGCGTTTAAATTATGAGTCAAAAAATATAATATATTGTTGATCTATAATAAACACTTCTAGCATTAAAATCATCACACGTTTAATAAAGCAGAGAATGGTTCAAAGTATATGTCTAATTGGCTGATTTGACCATTTTAATATTAAGTATATAGGCCGTATATAATGTACACTCACTAAAAGATTATTCTCCACCTATACGGGTTATACAATATGACACGCCAGACCAAGAAATCTGGTAACACTTATCACGGTTTCTGTTGCACTGATCGTTGTGTATGGTTCCAGAGCCAAGGGTGCAGAATATTTTTTTCGTGTGTGTACAGTACCAATCAATTGACTTCTCTGCGTAGAGCTTTTGTAACTGTGAGGTTTATGAAACACACACACACACACACACACACACACACACACACACAAAAGTTCGACACAACAATATTCGGGCAACAGTTGCTAAAATAATCTCTATGGACAATAGAGAGATATACCGAGACACAGATGGTGCTGCAGGTTAACTCATATAAACACCCAAAGGCTATATAACATTGTTCACTACTTTCGGTGCTATCCCGAATGATCATTATATAAAAAAAAATAGATGAAGACTTTCGTATCACCCTGTATTCTAAAGTTTTCAGTCCGTGCACTGTACACGTCCTGCAACACTAACTGTAGCAACTGTCTAGGTCCACAACTTTTATACAGTCTATGTGATTACAATTTCTACAGTGTGAGCACAAGTTCTACAGTTTTATGACCACAAGTTCTACAGTCTACAGGCAAGAATGAACATGGATCCAAAAATCTATTCTTAAAGATTAATTATGTATGTGGATTTATGCATATAGTGTTGTATATTTGTTTATTTGTTTTGTGATGTGTGTGTGAGTAATAATTAATAATAATAATAATAATTAACGGAAGGCTGAAAATAACAGTTGCAAAATTAGGGAATGGGTCTCTTGATTTACAAATAATATCCGAGTAACAGAAGTGATACAAAAATAATATATAATGACTAGGTGGGGAGAAGCTTATACTACAGGACGTTTCAACATAGTGACAGCGCAAAAAGTAAGATTGACTAGGAGTGAATACATTGGTTGATTACAAGTTATTGATAATTTTTACAATGGTTGGGACTGGGCTGTTCTTATAGCGATCAGTACGTGCTCGTATGGGCTGGATGCAGTTGTGGTGTCGAACAGCAATTCTCGGACGAGGGATCTCGGGTGGTAGTAGGAGCCGGTGTCGAGGATGGTGCAGAAGCGTCTCACCAAATTTGCAGATGAGGTCGTGGTGATGGTCAGAGAGAGCCGAGAGGGTCAGTATGCTGAGCGCTTCTTGACATGTTGAGTAGGAAGGGGAGAGAATAATCTTGCGTGCCCTCTTTTTCACTTTTTCTAGATGTTTATGTTGTGTGGCATTTAGGAAGACCAGTTAGGGGAGGCATAGCTGAGCTTGGGAAGTATGAATGTTGAGTAAACACCGAGGAGCTCGGACGCAGGAACTCCGAGGGACTTGAGTCGGCGGAGGAGGTGGAGACGGAAAATGGAGGATTTGACAACTACACCAACGTGTGTTTTCCAATTTAGTTTGTTGTCTATGGTGACGTCGAAGAGCTTAGTGGAGTCTACAACCAGGAGTGTGTTGGGGCCTAAAGTAATGGAAGGGGGTGGGACAACGTCGGAGGAGAGGTTGATGTGCACAACCATGGTCTTGGGATGGTTGATGGTGACGTGGTTGTTGGTGGCCCATTTTTAGAGACTGTTCAATAAATCCTGGAGGGCGGTGTAGTCGGGAGCAGAGTCGTCGACATATTTCCAGCGAGCAGGGGCTTCTCTTAGGGCATCATTGACAAGCATAAGGAAGCATAGTGGTCCCATCTTGGCGCCTTGGGGATGCCACAGGCGAGTGACTGAAAAGTGGGTTCAGCCCCTCGGAAGCGTACGGCTTGGCGTCGGTCACTAAGGAAGTCTGTAAGCCATGGTATAAGACTTCTTCGAAACCCGAGGTCGATAGCTTTGTTGACGATTAAATTGTGGTCGGCTAGGTCAAATGCCTTGATGAAGTCAATGAAGGCGACAGCTATAGACGTTTTTCGTTTTTCCAGATGGCAGTATATGTAGTCGAGAAAGTTGACAAAACAGTGAGTGGTGGAGGAAGTTTTCATATTACCAAATTGCTGTGGATCTATGGCGCCTGCAATAACAACATAAGCCCATTCAAACACGAAATTTTCACAATTAATCTGGGTATTGGGGTGATTGCAATGGGTGGTAGCTCATTTAAGGATTGTTGGCTGGTTGACTTGGGCACTGGTGACACATATGAATTCTTCCAGTCAGCTGGGCATCTAGGTTGACTGAGGGAAGCATTGATGATGGAGCAGAGGGGTTTAGCTAGTTCCGGGGAGAACTCCTTGTAGAGTTTCATAGGCAAGTCAATGGGGGTGGTGGAGCGCTTTAACTTCAGTTTGTCCAGACGATTTGCTACTTCAAATTCTTCCACTGAGTCAGTGGGAAAGGGGGCTGGTAGGTAAGCAGGGAGACTGGGTGTGTCAAGCCGGGGGAGCGTCTGGCATACAGTTGCGAAATGGTTATTTGATTGATCAGCTGCGTCAACATTAGTGAGATGCCTAAGGAAGGGAAGGGGGTGTGTCTTATTGTTTAGTCCACAGAGTTTTTTAAGCTTACCATACCACTGGCTGATGTTGGTCTGCTTCAGGTGTTGCAACTTGCATTGGTAGTGAGACTTCTTTGCAGTGCGTATTTCGCGGATAACTTGGTTGGGAAGGGACCTGTAGCGGTTGTGGTCATTGAGATAAAAGGCGCCGTCTCTCTGTTGCATAAGTCTTTTGATCCGAGGTGTGATCCAGGGCAAGTCAGCTGGGTGTGATCTGACGGACTTCTCGGGGAAGAAGTGGTGGTGAGCTTCCGTGGTGGTGTTGGTGTAATTTATCCATTTGGTGTCCACGTCATCCACACTAAGTACTTCAGTCCAGGAATGGTGAACTATCCACTGCCCGAAGAGACGTACTGCAGAGTCAGTAATCGGCCTGCAGGTCTTGATGTAGGGTCTCTGCAATTGGGTGGTCGTGGGAGCTGGAGACCAGAGAACTGACAGGTGTGTGCTACACACGATAGGAGGCATTGGTTGAGGTGGTTGGTACTGGTCCGCTAAGTCAGTTAAGATAAGGTCAAGGGTGTTTTGACCGTGTGTGGGGAAGTTTACAACTTGTGATATTGACAGCTGGTCCTGGATATCAGTGGTGTCAATTTCGTTATAATTCCCGCATAATACTAACTTGGCACATGGGTACCTAACTCTGAAGTGGTCTGAGGTGGTAATGAGGTGATTGATAAGAGTGCCTCTGGTGGGTGAGCGAGGCGGATGGTATGACACACAGATTATGATAGAAGCAGTGTGGCGCGGGTGAGCCCGTGGCACAACACGTACCCTTAATGCCTCCACATCTGCTGGGACTTGAACATCCAGGCGTGACGGGTGTAGGTCATCTTGACAGAAGAGGGCAACGCCCCCTCCGCGTCCATGTGAACGAAGGTGATGAAAGAGTTGATATCCCTCAATATGACACGTTTCATGCACAATTTGCAAGCCTCACATATGGCAACGACGTTGGCAGCAACTGATCGGACTGTGGCTGCCAGTTCGTCAAACTTATTAGCTAAGGAAGTGACGTTGGAGAGCAGTAAAGACGGAAGATCATACCATATCCGCGGAACTTCTGTGTAATGGTACGGTCTGTCAGGGTTGGGTTTCTCTGGCTTCCTAGTGGAGGTTATGGTCCTACTGGGCTTTTGTTTATGACGCCCCTGTCTACGGCTGCGCTCATGGAATATGTCATGACTCGAGTCGCGCGATAACACTCCCATCAGGATAACCGTGAGTGTGTGTGTGTATATGTTTCAAGGCTTATTACGATTATTATTATCCTTATTTAGTAGTATACAGTATAAACATCAGTAAATTACAGGTTTAGATTTTACTACAGGCAAAGTACATTCAATGTCTTAATATTTGTATACTGTAATAATAATAATAATAATAATAATATTAATAATATTAATAATATTAATATTAACAATATTAATATTAATAATATTATTATTAATAATACTAATAAATATTAATAATATTAATTAGAAATGCATAAGAAACATACACACACAAAACACACACACACAAACACACACGCCATCTTTTATGGCATCTTTCTATATTAGTTTAAAGGGATATTTGTTCAGAGTTCACAGTCCAGTGTACACAAGAAGCCAGCAATCACAAAATGGCCGCTACATCTGTAGAATCCAAGATGCTGATCAAAAGTGACACAGGAACCCATGCAGATATTTTCCTGGGTGCAATTATCTGAATAAATAGTGTGGGTGTACCTTGTCACATTATCCTGGTCGTCATTCGTGAGGCTATCCATAACTCGCAGGTTAACTCCTGTAAGAAAATCATTAAAACAAACTTAGTGTACATTGTTCAGGGTAGGGTGGGTGGTACACAAATTTCTTGGTATGAAAGTTATGTACACCCACTAAAAAATTATTCTGCACCCATGTCATATTGTATCACGCCGTAAGGGTGCCGAATAATTTTTAGTGGGTGTACATTGTTCATGGCATGACGATTGTGCACATTGTTCATGATATGGGCAATGGTATACTTGTATAAATGTTGTCTCTCGAGTCTTTGAAAGTACAATTTGTTTTTGTAAACAAAAAATTACAAGTAACTTTGTATGTGCAGCGTGTGCTAGTGGTAGGTCAGTGTAGGTCATAGTGTATGTCTCAGTGTAGTTCACAGTGTAGGTCATTGTGTTGATCATTGTGTAGGTCACAGTGTAGGTCATAGCGTTGTTTCAGTGCATGTCATTGTGTAGGTCACAATATGTTAGCATCAGTCAGTGTAGGTCAGCTTAGGTTACAGCGTGTGTCAGTGTAGGTCACAGTATAAGTCAGTATTCAGGGTATGTGTTCATGTCTCTCTTCTCTATATTTGTTTATTCTGTGTTTGTGTGTATACTCTTCGTTAGTCTTTCATACCTGTCCAGTATCTTCCAAACTGTTCATGCAGATCCGTCATCTCGGTGATGGAGGAAGGGGTGTACAGGTAACCACCCAGTTCTGAACATTTATCACGGCCGTCATACCAGGTGTAAGGTCCTATCAGTGAGGTGAGACTATAGGTGGCATTAGGAGTGGTATGGGTAATGGTAGTATCGAGGTGGTTCTTGGGGTCTGGTGCGTACAGTGAGAGGGGAGAGGTGTTGTCACGCTGAATGGTGTTGGTGGAAGGTGTATCTTGGGTCGTCAACAGGTAGCACTCACTGGCACCACCAGCTAATGCAAGCCCCCAGGCGGCCAACTGACACATCTGAGAGTTACACATGGCCGAGCACCTGTCAAATATAGATCATTCACTCTCATAAAACTCTCCAGATACTTTCGATAAAATGGTGACGAGTGTACTATCGTACACAAAAGTCGTGTCCACTACCCAGCCAGTGAGGTTTCGAATAGCCTTGAGTCTGAAGTTTCGAAACAGCTAGGAGAAATGCTATGGTCGGCCAAGAGATGTCGCCCACTGTAGTGTGTGGGGGGAATAGAGCAGGTGGGGGCTGGATGAGAGGCAGGTTTATTTATTATTTATACCATCATAATTTCAAGCTGCCTTTTTAACTACGTTTTGTCTTACAGTTGTTTCTTTATGGTTACGAATTCATGGAACAGGTGCAGTGTCCTGGGTGCTTATTGCCGCTCAAGTCACAATGATACTTTAAACAATAGAATATATTAAAGATAAAAGTGAAATATTCAACGATCAGCTAGTTTTACTCAGCGATCACGTCACAATTTTTCTGTTATTCCGAAAAAGAGATTATGGTAATATGTATTTATATTCCTCCTATCCTTTGCTTAATAACTATTTGTGATAAAATGCAACATTATATAATTATATACTTATGTTAAAAAGAGTGGAGTGAAAAAAGTTACCAGTATTGTAAAATAGTATTCAGACTTAATCTAGTTACAATTCTTCCAAGTTCCAGTGTTTAATCACCCCACCACAATATGCAAGCTTCATATATTTTGGAGTGTGCTCACTTACCGTTAATATTGTGTGCTGAACACCATGAGCATTTCAATGATGGTAGCAATTGCAACTATATAATTATATTGTGTTATAAGACAACACATTCCACGACGTATCATACAGATCATTGTATACCACACGATACATAATTTATGGCTGTTAAGTTACTTTGTTATGAATTTTCATGGGAGATAGTTTAAGACATCATTAAGGACATGGATTTAAGATAACACTGTAGGTGAGTTAATATATATTAATTGTATTTACAAACAATACTAAAATCCAAACAATACGCCAATACACACATCTTAGTATTTGGTCCAGCCACCCATTGCATTCAGAACTTCATCAAGGCGATTAGGGATGGAGTCGACCAGCTTCAGGCACACCCCTGGTCGTCGACGTATACTCTCCCACACTTCGTAAGCTTTGGCCACTATTGCTGCACAGGTTCGCTGCTCCCCAATATCCCAATCACGTTTCATCATGGCCCAAATATGTTCAATCAGATTAATATCACATCCTAGTGTTGGCCAGTCGATAACCTCAATTTCAGGGTGATCCTGGAGGTAGTCCTTCACTATGTTGTTGGTATGAATGAGACTGTTGTCATGAACCAGCCTGATAGTGTGTGGGGTTGGAACTGCCATAGCCCAGACTGTAGGAATTAGCACTTGCTCCAGGATGTCTACATACTGCTCACCAGTGAAAAGGCCATTGATATTGACCAGTTCACCTGGCCCATGTGCCCACATCCACCCCCAAAATGACGCTGACATCCTACCCCTCACTGCGCGATGTTGAATGCGTTTCTCTGGGGGGCCGCCAACACTGCCTTGCTTAGGCTCCCACTGACCTGAACACCGTTTCATCGGTAAATATAATGGTTCTCCAGTATTCTTCTCTACGTGGAAGGTGTTCCAATGCAAAGCCGAGTCGACACCCCTTGTGAGTAGGTGTTAGCCACCCTTTGTGAGCTGGAATATGGCAGTCGATCCCGGCTTCGCGTCTCGTCGTCATGTGATGGCAGTTGAGGCCCAAATTTCTTGTATGCTCCACTGATGTTCGCATTGGATATGCCGTTGCAGCTGCCACAATCATGGCGTCCATCCTTGTCGACATTACTCGTGGCCTCCCACTTCGAGGTTTCGTCTCCACTGAGCCCTCTTCCTCCCACCGGCGGATCCACCTCCTAATAGTCTTGGTGCTCGTCCCCACTTCGAGAGCAAAGTTCGGCACAGTTGCCCCGGGTCTCCACATCCCGATGATTTGGCCTCGCTCAGCAATCACTGCCGACGAATTTGCTCGTCCTGCAGGCATATCTGAAATGGCAGAGTAATATTATGTTGTGGTAACTGATGCAGGCTTATATATACTAGAGTAAATTAATGGTATTAGTAACACCTAGGTTAAGTATTATTACTCTGACAGAACGTTTTGGTAAATCTTTTAGGATCAACTGCCCAAGAAACCCTTCCTATTTCATGTGTTCATAGTGAACTGCAAGTGGATCCTCCCCCCCCCCAAACCTCCACCACCACCCCTGCGATTGTAGAGTGAACATTCGCCGATAATCATCATCATCAAGATTTAGTTTAACCAGACCACTGACACCCATTTGAGTCTCTCCTAGGGCTGGCCAGAGGGATTAGTTAATATATATTTGTGTTTCTATAATTTAGTGTTATATTGTTTGGAGGAGATTACAGTATTTCAAAAAGGTCAAAACTGAACTTAAGAAAAATTTAGGGTCTCTGCTAAAATATCTTACATTGAAGGGTTAGTGAAGCACATTGTTCGATACCGTTTATAAATAGGGCATTCAATGAGAATATGTTGGACTGTTATTTGTGTTCGGCAGTTGGAGCATATAGGTGGGGCTCCATTAGGGGAAGACATGAGTTGGCCATGCGTCAATCGCGAATGCCCAATTCTTAGACGATTCAGAATAGGTTTGAGATGTTGAGAGGATTGTTTTGATGGTGACCAAGGATAAACTGATGATTTGATCATTTTTAGCTTATGACTTGTTGGTTAATTTTCCCAGGACTTTTGCCAATCGTCAAATATTAATTGTTTATCGGTAGTTAGCCTCGCCAATAATCAAAATATATGGTTTTCCACTGCTTTATATATTTCTTTGACAATTTTCAGCTATGACATACTAATCTCCAATAAATCATTCATTTAAAATTTATTTTTTTACAAAGAATATTCACTGGTTCCAGAATGTATCTAAGCTTACGCCAGTGATGATCAAGGCTGGTCTTAAATAAGTTCATACTCGGTGCTATCACAACACTACCGGTAACTCTAAATACAAGGGGGAGGAGCCATGTCGTCGGTTCTGTGAGTGTTCATTACAGTAGTCCAATTCGTCGCCATGGGTAGAATATGGGGAGGGGGGTTGGGGAATGCAGGGGAAGGTAATGTGATGGGATGGAATGTTCGATTGACGTTAGTCTTGGGGGAGGGATGAAGGGAAGAGGTGGGGGAGGGAGGAGTGGGGGGATGGTGGAGGGGGAGTGTGTTTAGGTGTGGTAACCCACGATGCTCAAATTATGAGGTTTAATAGTTGGGTGGGTAGGGGCAGGGGGGGAGGCTAGGCGCGGAGTTGGAACTCGTGAACGTATGATGTTGTTTAATGCAAGTTATGGAACATTACAGTATCTTCAAACGGGTTTTCACGCTATTAATAGGCCTTATGTAATCCACCAATAAGGATTACAACAGCACACAGTATGGCTGCAATTGGTAAGAAAAATAAAATATAACATGGCAAAATTTTTGCCCTGCGTAATTTTTACAACCCACCTCACGCCTAAAGTAAACCGAAAAATGCTTATGTGTATAGAAGATTTTCAACTCAATATCACATATTCTTTCACCTCTACAAATATCTGCTGTCACTCATGGGACACCCTGCAATAGTATAAGGACGACATGGGCTATGGTGACAAATTAAAGTGACTTACCTGTTGCTGACGACGATGGTAGGAATGAGACCTCGGCATGTTTCAGTGTTCTATATCACCTCCTTCCCCTGGTGTGGGTGGCGCCAACCTTGGTAACAACTTGTGTATTCTCCGTGACTACCATTACTGGTAGTCACGGAGAATTAATTACTGGTGTGCCCATCAGTCTTACCGTCGTAGCCATGAACGGCAGAGATATGGTCGTTGTAGTGCTTTTATTTACCCATTACACATCTCTCATCATGCTTAATAATATTAACTATCTTCATGACATTCTTATTGTTATCAGTGATTGCAGAATTCACGATGTTATGCTCCACCTACACACAGGCTGTTACTAGACTAACCTCCACCTCCTCTATTCCCCAACCCCCCCCCACACACTACAGTGGGCGACATCTGTTGGCCGACCATAGCATTTCCCCCAGCTGTTTCGAAACTTCAGACTCAAGGCTATTCGAAACCTCACTGGCTGGGTAGTGGACACGACTTTTGTGCACGATAGTACAATGAAAGACAAAAGTCGTGTCGTGAAATTTGGTGAAAACATATGCCAATGGGCTAAACTTTTGGTGAGCTCTGCCTTGTGTTAGGGGGCTCTCATAATGTTTCACTAGTTATATTTAATCCTTGGACAAAACAGCGACACGACTTTTGTCTTTGATTATACCTAAGCAGGTACCCCCGGAGTATTTGTCGACACTTCCTTGTACTTTCTTAAGGCCCGTCCACACGATAGAGTAGTGCCCGGCGAGCACGCGCTAAATGCCGTTATCGGTCAAACCAGCTGCGTGCCCGTGCCCGTCGTTGAGCGAAATCATGGTCCGCCGCCTGGTCCATCATGTATCACATGTGTATGGCAGGGTTACCGCTTTCACAAATATTAATATGTTTTAATATCATTTTCATTATTAATAATCGATAAAACCGGAAAACCGACATTCCTATAATATTGTCATTAATATTCAACATTACACAAGCCTGCAATACAAGACACGTGTTATTATTGGAACCTCACATGACTGTCAAAAACAGCTGATCACTACGCCACCGTTGACCTCGGAGGTCGGGGTCCTCAAGTGGGTGAGGTATGAACAGAGATACTGACAGAACGTAAGCTAGTACTTTGTAAAACCTGAGTTAAGTACTGCAAATGTGATACGTATATGTTCCCCGCTCGGTCCAGATGTCCAGTGTATAACCAAATAAGCTTATGCAATGTACATTATTGGCGTGACAATAAACGGGAGATTGTTTATGTATTATGTAATGAGGACATTCGTGTGTGTTCTTCGTTCCTGCCGCTCTCCTCACTCTAGTCCCATAGCTTCCTGTCTATGCATATCATAATTCTAACATTATTCAATGAATTTTTATGTACTACAAATCTCACCTGCAAATAATCTTCCTTGAGTACTTCACACATGGCTTGACAAGTTGCAGGTATTATGCGAGACAAACTTTGTTTTGATATCCTCGTTCTATACTGAAGTGACGTGTAGGTGCACCCAGTTGAAAGATATATGAGCGTTGCCTCTAGACAAGCCTCTGCAGATATACTCTCCCTCATATTGGTATCTTGCTTTTTTATATATGGTTCCACTTTCGCTAGAAGTTTGTAAAAGATGTTGGGGTCCATTCTCATGTAATTGGTGAAGTCTTGCTCATGTCCATCTTCCAGTTCACGTAAAATCGTGGCATGACTTCCCAATATTTTTCTTCGACCTAACCACTCTTTGCACCATTCCATTTTCTGCATTTAGTTCTTCTTTTTGCACATAGCAGCAATTATTATGGTACAAAACGCTATGCTCTTCGCTTTAACTGTTCGGCGATTATTCCTGCGACACACCATGGTGATCGTACCGCACCCGCCACTGCCGACCACCTACTAGCTACCGGCGCCCGACTATGACTGTCGCCAACCACCCCCGTGTGTACAACAACACACAGGCTTTGCCCAGTCAGCGGGCAAAGCCCGCTGGGCACTGCTCGATCGTGTGGACGGGGCTTTAAAAATTTATAATCCTTTGATATCCTATTATCTCCCTTATCCTTTCTTATTTTTATTCGTTTCCTCACACTTCCTTATATTTACTATTAGATTATTATTTATACTCCTTTATATTTCTTACTTTTTCCTTAGTTCCTATTTTCCTTATATTTTCTATTTTTCCCTTATCTTTTTAGATAAGAAGAAAATAAGTTAATGCACAGTCAACTCTATCCAGTAAGCAGAATTAGTAATTTAGATAAGTCATCAGTTACAACATTTTCACTATCTACTCGTGACATGTTGCTCGCACATATTTTTATAATGAATTAATTAATTATTTCCATGTTCATAATCTATATTTTATTCCATGGTGTTTATCATTTTTTTCTTTTTTAATATCAACAGTTCTCAAACGACTCAGCCATGCCAAAATTTGGGCTACATAAACTGACAATTTAAACAAGCACAGACAGCGATACTCAGTAGCAGTATATAGTGACTCACATAATCCTGGACAGGCCTTGGTACAGAACAAACTCTGTGGGGACGGAGCCGTTGAAGGTGTGGACGAGACGGTAGAGCCGAAATTGAGCGTCGGTCGGTGTGAGCAGGGAGGCCACAACTGCTGACACCATCACCGCCACGACAACCTGCATAGCTATCTTCTGGCCACCTGTCACCCTCCTTTTGCCTCCCTCAATGTCCATCTTGGCTGCCCTCCTGTGGACAACAATATTTACTATACTTACTATCTGTTGGGAAAAACTCTGGTAATATCAACACTCATCTCTAGTTCCGTTGTTCTACTCGAGTCAATAATAAGAACATAAGAACATAAGAATGGAGGAAACTGCAGCGGGCCTATTGGCCCATACTGGGCAGTCCCGTTTACACCCAACCCCTATTGCTCATATGAGCATCCAACCTATGTTTGAAGCAATTCAGCGTATTCGAGTTAATGATGATATTTGGTAACTTGTTCCATTCATCCACTACTCTGTTTCCAAACCAGTGTTTACCTATTTCACGCCTAAATCTAAATTTGTCTAATTTAAAACCATTGTTACGAGTTCGCTCCTGGTTGGATAGTTTGAGTACCTTTGTAATGTCCCCTTTGTTTAGCCCTGACTTCCACTTATACACCTCTATCAGGTCGCCCCTCGCTCTACGTCTCTCGAGGGAGTGCAAATTAAGATGCTTTAACCTGTCTCTATACTCAAGGTTCCTAATGCCCGGGATTAGTCTTGTCATTCTCCTCTGAATTCTTTCCAAGGATTCTATATCCATTCTGTAATACGGTGACCAGAACTGAACTGCGTAATCCAGGTGTGGTCTCACAAGAGCAAGATACAGTTTTAGGATGACCTCGCTAGTCTTGTAACTAACACTCCTTTGTATGAACCCAAGTACTTTATTAGCCTTGTTACGAGCAAAAACACATTGTTTACTTGGCTTAAGGTTCCTACTTATCATTACTCCTAAATCTCTCTCGCAGTCGGATTTCTCTATGGCATCGTTGTTCATCTGGTATCTGGTTTCCCTGTTTACATCTCCTATACTGAGTACTTTACATTTGTCCACGTTGAATTTCATCTGCCATTTTTCAGACCATTCGAAAAATTTGTTTAGATCTTCCTGTGGTTTTGCCGAGTCCTCGTCAGATTTGATAACACGTCCTATTTTAGTGTCATCAGCAAATTTACTTATGTTGCTGTCTATGCCGATATCTATGTCGTTTATGTATATAATAAACAATAATGGTCCAAGTACTGAGCCTTGGGGAACTCCACTTGTGACGTTGCTCCAATGGGACTTAGTGCCGTTAATGCTCACTCGCTGTTTCCTGTCCTGTAACCACGCCCTAATCCATTTAAGGATGTCACCTTTGATGCCATGAGCTTCTACCTTTCTAATTAGTCTTTCGTGGGGGACTCTGTCGAAGGCTTTACTAAAGTCGAGATATACCACATCATAATTGTGCCCCTCGTCCACCGATTCGAAAACTGATGAAAAGAATGTTAATAGATTAGTTAGGCAAGAACGTCCGCTTGTGAAGCCATGCTGGGAATCATTGATCAATCCGTGCTTCTCCAGGTGATTTCGAATAGAGTTTGAAATGATTGCTTCCAGTAATTTGCCTACTATTGATGTTAGACTGATTGGGCGGTAGTTAGAGGATAGTGATCTATCCCCCTTCTTGAAAATCGGTATTACATTCGCTATCCTCCAGGATTCTGGTACTACACCTGTTTTTAAGGACATGTTAAACAACTTTGCTAAGGGCATACTAAGCTCTTCCTTACATTCCTTTAATACTCTGGCAAATATCTCATCGGGACCAGGTGACTTATTAGGCTTTAATTTGTCTATTTGCTTACTAACATCGTTACTAGTCACTACTATCTCACTTAATTTGTTTTCTTCACTATCTCTGAATAGAGTCGGTGCCTCGGGTATCATGTTTAAATTTTCGGTGGTGAAAACTGTTGAAAAATATTTATTCAAATTATTGCTCATTTCTCCATCGTTATCAGTGAGCTCGCCGGAGTCTGACCGTATTGGTCCAATCTTTTCTCGTGTTTTAGTTTGATACATTTGGTAGAATCCTTTGGGGTTTGTCTTCGCCTCCTTGTTATCCTTACCTCATTATTCCTCTTTGCTTTCCTTATCTCGGTTTTAACCCTACTCGCCAATACCCTATAATAGTCCCGGAGGTGAATTTCGCCACGATTTATCCTTCTACCTATAGCCTTCCTTTGGCCAATGATGTTCTTTAAATAATTATTTATCCATTTAGGGTCATTGTTGTCTGATCTGAGTTTTTGTATGGTATGTTCTGCCTTTGTGCATTAAGTAACTCACTATTTAAATTGTCGAACTCGGCAATCTCAGATCTCGTTATCAGGTCGATGTCATCTGTCAGGTTCACGGCCAAGCGCGACACCCCCTCTCTCAGCTGCCTCTTTAAACTGTCAAAGTTTGCCCTTCTGAAATCTGGTACTTTAGTGGAATTTTCCTTACGTCTGCCCTGAAAATCTAACTGGAATCGAATTTCTTTGTGATCGCTGTTTGCAAGTTCGTTCCCTACCTCGACATTGCTAATGAGGTTTTCTCTGTTCGACAGAACTAAATCCAGTATATTATTACCCCGTGTGGGTTCGGTTATATGTTGACTTAGGAAACAGTCCTGGATCGTCTCGAGAAAATCCTCTGATTCTGAGTTACCCGTAAGGTCAGTCCAATCTATTTGGCCAAGGTTAAAGTCGCCTACTATACAGACTTTGTTGTGTATGGAAGCCCTGCGCATTTCATCCCAGATAAGTCGCTCATTGACGCTATCAAGATTGGGGGGTCTATATATTACTCCTGTGATTAATTTTTCCCGACCGTCGCTTAATTCTATCCAAATTGTTTCTGTATTCCTCTCAGTTTTTATTTCTTTATTTATTTCACACTTCAGATTATCCCTAACATAGATTGCTACTCCGCCTCCTTTCCTGGTCTGCCTATCGGTATGGAACAGTTTGTAACCCGCAATTTGGTATTCGACTGGTAATTCACGTGTGTCTAGGTTGATCCATGTTTCAGTGAATGCAATTATATCGATTTCTTCGGTACATACCAAGGCCCTAATATCATCCATTTTGTTTCTCATACTTCTACTGTTCGCGTAGTATACATTTAAGTTAGTCGTGTTCTGAGTCCTCCCCTTACCGCGTTTAGTTTTAAACTCCCTGTCTAATTTAGTTTTGTCATCATTCCTAACACCATTTCCCTGTAATCTTTCGCCTTGTTTACCCGCTCCCACTGCAGTCTCCTCCACCCCCGTGCCCATATGTTCTCTTAGCAGTTTAAAGACTTCGATATCTTTTGAACTGCCCCCTCTAGAGCCCCATCCAGGGTTGCTACTCCATCCCTAGACAGGTGCACCCCATCCCTAGCATAAAGGTCCCTTCTGCCATAGAAGTTGTCCCAGTTGTCAATGAATGGGACTGATATTGACTTGCAATATCTGTCAAGACGGTCGTTGACACCAACCGCCCTTGACAACCATTCACTGCCAACTCTCCTTCTACATAGGCAGGACACGGCATATGATAGGGATCCCTCCCTTAGTCCTAATACGATTTATGGCTTCCTTGAACTTATCAAGAAGCTCCTCGCTCCTACACCGGCCAATATCATTGCCTCCTGCACTGAGGCAGATAATGGGTTTGTTCCCATTACCAGACAAGATATTGTCCATCCTGTCAATTATATCCCCCACCCCAGCTCCTGGCAAACACACCCTCATCCTATTTTTGTTTTTACCACAAAAGGCCCTGTCCATGTACCTTACCTGTGAGTCACCAACAATTAAAGTTTTTATACCTTCCTTGTCATCCCTGCCCCTGACTGTACTAACGTCCAATTCGTCTATCAAGGGACTGAACGGGTTGGTACACTTAGCTGTTGTTGTCGTTGTTGTCGTATCCTTCGTGTGCTTCTTCACCACCAGCTTTGTCTTCCCACTACTCACAATTTTCCACTCGCTTGATTTTTCGTCAGACACTGGCTTTACTCGTCCAGCCTCTCCTTTTAACTTCGCCAGCTCTTTCCTTAATTTCAGGTTCTCCAACGTGGCCCTCTCAATTTCTAACTTGGCCCTCGCCAATTCTTCAATGGACCACCCCAGTTTGGTCAACAAACTCTCATACCCAAGACCGCACATAGCACTGGCCATATCTGATAATTATCCCTCCGGAGCTAACCCTGCTGTGACCTTTCCCCTAGTGAGGTCAGAACACAACTGAGTGAGGTAAGAACACAACTGAGTGAGGTCAGAACACAACTGAGTGAAAAACGATAAAATCATCACTTACGTAAACTGGCCTGTATGACTCATTTCAGTTATGTTCTCTGAAAGTGAACAAAAAAAAAATTACCTTAAACGTTATATTGGATCATCAATTTAGTTTTTTTTTTCTAATATGCAATATTATCTTCGTGATGAAAACAATGGCAATGGTATCTGGTAGCGTCTCAGCCTGCTTAAATCACTTGGAAATTTATTCAAACTTAAATATGTTACCACGTCAGTTTTCTTGATATTATTAGACTCCAGAATTCACGTTAGACGGATATTGATAACTGATTAATATTTATTTAGTTTTGAAGCTAATAAGCTATTTCATATAAATCAGAAGAAAGACCTGATGTAGTGTTAGATGTACAGTTGGCTCCACTCCTGCTTTTACCACTTAGCGTTGCCAATCCTCCCTCTCTTTGAAATTGAAACACTTTATTGACAATAAAACTATTACATCAAAAGGACATGGTAGTATACTACTCCCACCCTCACCTTTACCACCCCCTTCTGGGGCTTACAAAAAGTTATAATTGTTAATACAATAATTAATTTTACATCAATGAAATAGTTAATTTTGGCATGAACACTGTACTACATTAGAAGAACAGATAATGTAATCCTACACAAAATTAAATGTCATATTCTTGGAGCAAAATTTTTATACATTGCAAGAATTACTTTAATTTTTCTATTATTAATCATCCAACAAACTTGTTTCTTTAAAGTAGTGACCTCACTGTACCTGTATGGTTAGATTTTTTCACATCCTAATATATAATGTTGTAGTGTATGAGCATCCCTAAGATGACACAGTTGACAAGGTTGACCCGGCCCTCCACTTATCTGCCAGTAATATTTGTATCCCAATTTTAATGTCATAATAACAATATCAACAGATGGTAAGTTAGTCCCGTAAGTTACATTGGTGTTTTGTAAAACATACAAATAGTGCTGAAAACTCTCGCTACACATGGCAATCACTTCTCTTCCTGCTTTTTCCCATTCCTCTCTTTTTCTTTTCATTTCCCCCTTTATCGTTCTATTTCTTATATTGCTAACAATATCTCTATACATCTTTTCTGCAGCGTTTTTGGCCAATTTGTCAGCTATTTCACTTTAATGAATCCCCACATGTGATGGAATCCATACAAACTGCACAGTGCATTCCATTTCTTGCATTACTATAACCAGTCGTTTACAGATATTAACAATATGAAAGTTACATGGATTTTTACTCTGTAAAGCTTCCAATGCACTTTTACTATCAACAAAAATATATGTTTCTTTACATTTCTTTATAGCAACCTGGAGTCCTTCACATATTTCGTATAGTTCAGCCAGCGAGGATGAGGTGGTGTTACTATTTTTTTTTACAAACTGTTTCATCTGCATAACACTCATTGATAAAATATTCCCTTATAAAAACACCACATCCCTCTTGACCGTTACTTAATACTGATCCATCACAATACACAATACATTTCGTAAATAACTGGGACGCCAATCATCTTTTTTTCCCCTCAAGCTGTAAAATATCTACTGCAATGCATCCTTCCTGCCATGGTATAAACCTTATAAGAGTTTGTAATTAAATGCAACATATTATCTACTCCATACTCCATACTCCATCATAATAATATACAATAGCCTCGCATACTTGGACACATTGCCAAGATCTGTTCTTTCATTTAAGCACATTATTGTACAGGACAATCTATTATCTCCTCCTCTCCTAATGGTCCTAAGAGTAGCGGCTACAGCAAGTTCCTTTACTCTATGTTTTATACTTAGTAAATCTAACTCCATTCTAGTGTTCCGTTGACAACCTCAAACAATTCGCATGGCCTCGTTTCGTATCACTTCATGCTTTTGAATAACTTTCTTACTATACATTATAAGTAGGGCCCGGATAGTTATGCACTAAAAAACCATGAAATATGCATGCAAATATGCACTAAAAACCAGGGGAAATATGCATTTATATGCACTAAAAATGTCACTTATAAAGCCAAGAATGCAGGTTATACGGAAACAAAATAGTTAATATAAACTAATGTTAATGTTTATTAAGCAATATACGTCATGTATTTAACATATATATATGTGAAATTGCTTCAAAAAATATATATGAACATGTATTTACATTATAGACTGACTTACTGGACCATGCAAGAAGTAGTTGTTGCTCCTTTTGTGCACTATTGAACTTAACAGCTTCGAGTCGGATGTGCTTGCTTGTTTTAAGGTGTTGTTGGACATGAAATTTCTTGCTCGCTGTCACTGGTGCTTCACAATATTTACAAAACAGTACACTTCCATCAGTAGTAAATGCATCAAATTCCTTTACATATGATCTCAGCACTTCATTTTGGTTTCTTTGTACTTTCGGCATTTTCACGAGCAGCAGAAGAGAGTAGCTCCACACAGCAGCACTGCTCCTGACTGACTAACTCACTAGTCCAATGAGTCATGACCAGGTGTGGTAACGACAGATTAAAGCGACATGACCTCACCTCACTTCACCAAACCACACCTCACTTCACCTCCCAGTACCACGTGTGCTCATTCAGTGGCAACAAAGAGATACTGCCAGATGAATATTTTACCAAAATATGCATTTATATGCAGTTATCTAGGTAATATGCACTTATCATAGAAATCACGCAAAATATGCATTTGCATATGAAATATGCAAATGCATATAATTATAAGGATAGGAGCTGCATAGTCAATAACTGAACGTATAGTACTGATATCAACCATCCTTAAAATAGGAATACCTGAGCCATTTCCCTTCCATGCCAAAGCTCTTAAAGGTCTTAAAAGTCCTTTACATGCATTCTCCAGGCACTGCATCTCACATACTTTACTGTTGGACTTGTACCCAATGTGCATTAACTTTTTCTAACCTTAATCCATTCAAAAATAAATCCCTTGTTTATAATTTCTGACCTGATATTTAGTTTTTTCATTGTTCATTTCAAGGCCCATTCTACAACAAAGTGTACTCAATGCATCTAAAGCCTCTTGCATGTTTCTCATACATTTACACTGTAAAAGTATATCAGCAGCATATATTATAACTTGTGTCTCCAGGAAATTCGTAGCGAGCCATTATGTTCTTCAATATGTTAAAAAGAGTGGGGCTAAGTACACCTCCCTGTGGAGTCCCCAACTCCATCTCTCTTTCTTCCGAGTATCAAACCTGAAACCATACTCTAGCCATTCTGTTACTCAAGTAATCCACAATCCATTTCAGCAACTTCCCAGAAATCTCTAAATTAATTAGTTCCTCAAGTAAGACTTCTATATTTGCCCTATCAAAGGCCCCTTTTAAGTCTACAACAGTCCTGCATGTAGCGTTGGAGTTATTCACACACTTTACAACACAGTCTGCAGTACTTCTTCCTTTCATAAATCCATGTAAATTGGGCGCCAAGAAACATCCCACTTTATACAACAACCTGTTTAATACTATTCTTTCCATCATTTTACTAAAACAAGAGGTCAAAGATATTGGACGAAAATCTCCATTGTTCTTTGGTATTGGTACAATTACTGCTTTCTTCCATTTAATAGGGATACGACCTCCATTATAAGACATATTAAACAAGTCTAACAGGGGCCCTTATACCAGCCAGACAGTTAAGGATAGCATATGTTATTCCATCATCACCGGGTGCCGTAGACTTTCTTTTTTTAATCACATATAATAACTCGCCTCTCGTTATAGGAACACACAAGTGATCGTGGGCTCTTCTTCATCCGTGGCGAGTCCGGTGGTACAGTTTACCAGGGCTTGAAAGTTCGAACGCTCGTGCTTGGCTAGCGCGCAACAGTTGTCTGGTTGACAGCGAAAAGCGACATCGTTTTCCAGATGGTCGTGGTTGTTATAATCATGGTTGTGGTTGTTATAATCATGGTCGTGGTTGTTATAATCATGGTCGTGGTTGTTATAATCATGGTCGTGGTTGTTGTAATCATGTTCGTGGTTGTTGTAATCATGGTGGTGGTTGTCATAATCATGGTGGTGGTTGTCATAATCATGGTCGTGGTTGTTATAATCATGGTCTTGGTTGTAATAATCATGGCTGTGGTTGCTATAATCATGGTCGTGGTTATGATCATAGTCGTGGTTGTTATAATCATGGTCGTGCTTGTTATAATCATGGTCGTGCTTGTTATAATCATGGTCGTGGTTGCTATAATCATGGTCGTGGTTGTTATAATCATGGTCGTGGTTGTTATAGTCATGGTCGTGGTTGTTATGATCATGGTCGTGGTTGTTATAATCATGGTCGTGGTTGTTATAATCATGGTCGTGGTTGCTATAATCATGGTCGTGGTTGTTATAATCATGGTCGTGGTTGTTATAATCATGGTCGTGGTTGATATAATCATGGTCGTGGTTGTTATAATCATGGTCGTGGTTGTTAAAATCATGGTCGTGCTTGTTATAATCATGGTCGTGCTTGTTATAATCATGGTCGTGTTTGTTATAATCATAGTGGTGGTTGATATAATCATGGTCGTGGTTGTTATAATCATAGTCGTGGTTGTTATAATCATGGTCGTGGTTGTTATAGTCATGGTCGTGGTTGTTATGATCGGTCGTGGTTGTTATAATCATGGTCGTGGTTGTTATAATCATGGTCGTGGTTGTTATAATCATGGTCGTGGTTGTTATAATCATGGTCGTGGTTGCTATAATCATGGTCGTGGTTGTTACAATCATGGTCGTGATTGTTATAATCATTCGTGCTTGTTATAATCATGGTCGTGCTTGTTATAATCATGGTCGTGGTTGTTATAATCATAGTGGTGGTTGATATAATCATGGTCGTGGTTGTTATAATCATAGTCGTGGTTGTTATAATCATGGCCGTGGTTGTTATAGTCATGATCGTGGTTGTTATGATCATGGTCGTGGTTGTAATAATCATGGTCGTGGTTGTTATGATCATGGTCGGTTATGATCATAGTCGTGGTTATGATCATAGTCGTGGTTGCTATAATCATGGTCGTGGTTGTTATAATCATGGTCGTGGTTGTTATAATCATAGTGGTGGTTGATATAATCATGGTCGTGGTTGTTATAATCATAGTCGTGGTTGTTATAATCATGGTCGTGGTTGTTATAATCATGGTCGTGGTTGTTATAATCATGGTCTTGGTTGTAATAATCATGGTCGTGGTTGTTATGATCATGGTCGTGGTTATGATCATAGTCGTGGTTATGATCATAGTCGGTTTATAATCATGGTCGTGGTTGTTATAATCATGGTCGTGGTTGTTATAATCATGGTCGTGCTTGTTATAATCATGGTCGTGGTTGTTATAATCATGGTCGTGCTTGTTATAATCATGGTCGTGGTTGTTATAATCATAGTGGTGGTTGATATAATCATGGTCGTGGTTGTTATAATCATGGTCGTCTTGTTATAATCATGGTCGTGGTTGTTATAATCATAGTGGTGGTTGATATAATCATGGTCGTGGTTGTTATAATCATGGTCGTGCTTGTTATAATCATGGTCGTTGTTATAATCATAGTGGTGGTTGATATAATCATGGTCGTGGTTGTTATAATCATAGTCGTGGTTGTTATAATCATGGTCGTTGTTATAGTCATGGTCGTGGTTGTTATGATCATGGTCGGTTATAATCATGGTCGTGGTTATAATCTGGTGGTCGGTTTTTATAATCATGGACGTGATTATAATCATGGTCGTGGTTGTTATAATCATGGTCGTGGTTGTTATAATCATGGTCTGGTGTTATAATCATGGTCGGTTGTTGTAATCATGGTCGGTTGTTATAATCATGGTCGTGGTTGTTATAATCATGGTCGTGGTTGTTATAATCATGGTCGTGGTTGTTATAATCATGGTCGTGGTTGTTATAATCATGGTCGTGGTTGTTATAATCATGGTCGTGGTTGTTACAATCATGGTCGTGATTGTTACAATAAGGTCGTACTTGAGACTAACACAGGTAGAATAAACCCCACACCAAATCTTTAATCTCAATAAGCCCAGATTAACCTCACCTAATCAACAGGATTAGAGACCATTAGGATTGTACCACCAACATACATTTCACACTGGATTAATAACAAAACATTTAATCACATTTCCAATAGCTAATGTCTTACGGATACTGTAAGTATCTAGTATACTATAGGAAGGAATAGAATAAAGGTTAGAATAATTAGTTAAAGAAATATTCGCCATAAGGAGAGGTTAAAATCATATATAAAAAAATTATTATGAATCACCGATGATCAGTCCGAGATAAATTATATTATGAAGAGAAGTGACCTTGATTCTGGTTAGATAAGTCACCATTTGCTTAAGTCATCACCTGTTTTTAGTCATCATAGTCATCATCTACGTTAGTCAGTTTTCGGCCCATCTCACATGACTGACCGACCATTGATGTTCTTTCCGCGCGAGGGTGTTAGTTTTCAATGCGTCTTATTATTTACGCTGGTGGATGTAAGACCAGTTACCCTCACTGACGCAGCTATGGTCAATTTGGTGTTATTCTTGTTTATAAATGCCTTCTAAGCTATCTCAATTATATCCGTCCTGTCTATTGCCATCCCAACTGTCTGTTCGTCTGCGTGTTTTTATTTTATTTTATTTATATATTTTATTTTATTTGAAGGTTAAGGTGGGGAAAAATCAAATTTGGTAGTCAAAATATTGTGCCTCTTTATGTCTAAACTTGAGATTAGCAAACTCTTTATGTCTAAACTTGAGATTGGCAAAACAAAAATGAATTGAGCTTAACCCTCACCCACATCAATTATACCTTAAAAGTCAAATATCAGTGGCTCTTCAACAAATTAATGAGATTCTGATGAATTATTCACTTGATATTAACTAATCTGCAAGCATATGGATTATGGAGTATTTATGGTTCTATAGCTGGTGTACACTAGTGGCATGTGTCAGAACATGAACATGAACAGGCTCTCCGTGTGGGACAAAGGCTTACCTTGTTTTGACTTGTACCAAGGTGAGGATACAAGCCTACCTTACTCCTCTGACATCATCATATAGACGGTTTGCTCCTCATTGTGTCACAATCCACTTACCAGACGAATTCCTATTTTAATTATTGTAAGTAGGGCATATTGATTGTCGCAGTTACTATATCACGTATAAAACATTATGTTCTAAGAAATTATTATGTTATTTCGTTGGTGATTTTGATAAAACAAATTTATATTTTTAAACAATAATTGAATTATGAAACATTGAAATATTTTTCATTAATAGATAGGTGTGAAGATGTCAAAAATTGAAGAACAAGAAGCCGCTGTCAACCCATAATTTATACTTCAAGAAGTTGGTAAAAGGAAGGAGCTTCTGCATCAGAACTTCCAACAGTGAGAAAGAGACATGCTAAGATTAGGGGTTACTCCTTCTGAGAAAAAAATGCAAAGGACAGAAGGAACCATAAGATACAGAACTCATAAATGACATGATAGTCCCTCTTCTGCATCAATGGACAAAAGCTATCAATGCACTATCCAAACCACCTGTGATTAATCAGTGCGTCGAACTTATTGAGCTAAAACTAACGAAATTATGGCACAGCTGTTGTTTGATCACTCTGGTGTGAAACTTGGCCACAGGAAAAATTAATTTCGTCAATACCTGATACCTTGTTTATACATTTTGACCTGCAAGTGCTCCATACAATTATGTTCTGAATCAAGTTCACTAGTAAGAGAGAAAATAATTCTATTATTGATTAGAAGGTCTCGTGAAAGAAGAAGATCCCTGTTTTAGAGCTAGAATTTAGAAGGCACAGAGGACAAAGGCAGAAGGCCAAGAAGTATAAATGGGTTCAGATTATTATTCAGAAACAAAGAAGTAGATTGCTAATGCCAAGAAGAGAACAAAACTAGAGAGGGAACAAAGAAGAAAATGAAGATAAAGAAGCTATCCAAAGAGAGGAAGAGCTGTGTCAAGATGTTTACTTTTTGATAAAGTTCTCTTACGAGAACAGAAGCAACATCAGATGATAGTTCCAAAGAGCCATCTGAACCTTTTACCAAAAAGAAAAATGTGAAACACACAAGAAATATTTCAATCATTGCTTTAGCTGGGTACCACTATGCTGACTCCTGTGAGGCTGCAGAAATTGCAACTGCCGCTGATAGATGCAGCCTCATCAGCCGAGAGGATGTATCTTTGTGATATCTATAATAAAAATTAGAAGACATGAAAAACAATAATGAAGGAAATATTCGGATCAGCATGAAAGATTTGGGTTGTAGGGAGGGCTTCCTGTCTTTTTTGTTTGATGGAAGAATAGATGACACAAAAGTTTTGCTAGAAGTAGAGGGAGGCAACAGAAAGTTTCCAGGTCTCATCAAAGAAGAACACTACTCTGTTTCTTGGAGCCCAGGGTTTGCCATTTCATTTTGCTCCTGAAACTGAAGTAGAAGGGCAAACATGCAGAGGCTGGGTTGCTGATCAGATGAGGCGGTCAGGAGAGAGGAGTTTTGGCAGCTCACTGCAGGCTGTTGGTGGAGATTCAACTGCAGCAGAACACCGGATGGGGTGGCTGATATTTACTTAGAAAAAATTAGGAAGAAGACTGCCTGATTGTATGTAGATTTAATATTGAAAGCAGCTACCTCTTCTTTGCTATCTCATCCAGAACCGGAGTGGTCCTCACAAAGAGCAAATAAATAAGTGGACAGTCAGGTCCTCTTGGCATCATGCTGATGAAGCAACACAACTAGAAATAAATATAACCTCCTTCAAAAGGTCGAAGTTGGGTCTCCCCTTCCGCGCGCTGTCTACAGCCATCAGAAGATTCTGTACAGATCAACTTACAAGCAATGTATTGCCCATGGTTAAGATCAGAGAAGTGTCAGCTTATTGGCCTCTTGAAGATTGGATCTGTCAGTCACAGCTGGTTAACCAAGCAGCTCGCTTTCTGCAGGATTCGATTTCCAAACACGTAATTGGAAGGCAAAGTGCTGAAGAATTTGAGGTTAATTGTTGAATTTATTATTGAGTTTATCTTCCCCAGTGGTTTAGTGCGAAACTTAATCCCATGTGTGGATGGGCCCAATCACCTTTTTGTTTCCAATTGCAGCTAGTAAGAACACAGAGAGAGCGGTAGTGAGACATTTGTTACCTGTGCAAGAAGGTCCGCTTGGTAGGCAAAAGTTTCAAAGGATTGAAGCAGTTTGTGCTAAATGCTTGCAGTCAATGTACCACAATTTCAGAACTGAGGGGTTGTAGAAGTCATTCTAAAGATTAGAGGAACGCTATGGATGGACACCAGTTGGGAAGACTGTTCGCTTTATCTCAAGAAAGTTCTAATAAACGTCAATGCCACCAAATTGTCAGAATTGGTTGACTTGAGCTAAAGCTCAGAGCCACCACGGACAACAAGTCTAATCACAGCTGCACCGAGAAAACCTTAAAAGAGACACTCCAATGCAAGTGCCGAGTGGGCTTCACACTCAAAGTGTGTGGAGAGATGTGTGAAATGGTCACAGAAGAAGTGGCCATGTTGAGCAGCCAATAAGTGAGAAGTGCTACATCAAAGCACAAATAGTAAGTAGATTACTGACACAGAAACCGTAAAGCAAAGAGAGTAGAAGGCTTATTTTCAAATAGACTACGATAATAAAATATAAGTTATTTCAAGAAACTTAAAACAGTAAAATAAAAAAACGCTGGTTATGTTATAAATTCACAAATATGCATATTTGCAACCCATTTGATGTAGGTAGGACTTTATTATAAAAAAAATTTATGCCAGGAATATTGTTTTGTACAAGCTTAAAGACTACAATAAATTGCTAACAATTATCTCCGATTTTCAATTCTAGCTAGTTCACCTCTAATGATGTTGGGGGCTCAAGGCACAAGCCAGACAGAGAAGGAGAAGTCACAACATATAGTCGTGGGGGAAAGGTTGAAAAGAAGTTTTATGAGTTAAAGTCAGAGGTGGGGACGACACCCCTTGTTTTACATATATTACAGAGTTTGTTGGCTAACTACAACCCAGGATTTAGAATGAGGTTGCACAATGGTTAATTTTTATGTAGACAGACGCTAGATTGATTTTACAATTACAGTTTATTAACATCTGTATACTGTACATGTTGCGGATCACTGATTGCAGACGTGTTAAGTGTGAATTTGCGCCATCTAAGTTTTTAATCTAAGGTGTGATCACTATGGCGGACATAGATGGGTCGCGGGCTAAAGTTGTTAAAAGTGACAGACTGTGGGCCCACTCAGGTGGGGCTCCCCAGTTGATGTCTTCCCGCGTAGGTGGTCTGGCTGTGAGGGTCGTCCAGGAGCTTGTCCCAAACTCCCCAGGCGATGGAGAACCCGAAGGAGGGCCTCTGTTTTATTTCAGGGGATGGTTTCCACTGTCTCCGTAGGTGGCGCTGGCTACCTGGCTGACCTCAACACTGTTTGTTTTGAAGCCTAGCTGTTAACCAGTCTTCCGAGACGAGTGGTATAGATGGCATCAAACACAGGTGTCTCACCAGCGCCTTTGTGCGAGGAGAATCTCATGTATCTTCTCAGGCATCAATTTAAAACGTTTTAAATGCATGCGCGACTTTTGGCTTATTTAGTCTGTCCTTCACGTGGGGAATGATGCCCGTCCGAGAAATGGCAGTGAGGCCGAGCAACCTGCTCGGTTTAGAGTACCACCTCGTCGCTTCGATCATCAGCGCTGAATTTGGGCCAGGGTATGAATCTCAAATTTCTGTTTATTGTTTGTTTTATTTTCCATTTATTTTCATACCCGAGATCTCTATTGCCCGAGCAGTGAGGTAACGCCATCCTGTAATCTCCTGGGCAGGCAGGTGATTGATCTGAAGATCGCTGCGCGCGGACGACTTCGCTGCCGACGATTGGGGGCAGGTCAGCCGTAGTGTGTAAAGACAGAGAGAGACAAGAGCCCTGAGGCACGCCGCTCGACGGTAATTCTTCCAAAGCCGCGTTCTTGCATCTTGATTTGCTCCGCGTCCAGAAGCGTGCTGCAGGTGCGCTGGTGATTGCAGCCCCAGCCAGTATGATTCTGGCACAAAGCCTGCGTGCCAACTTATCAAACGGCCTTGCTGACGTCCCTTCGAAAATACCTGGCACAGGCCCAGGCGGCCAGTCATGGCATTGGCGATCTGCTCGTAGGCCTGAGCTGCGGTGGCAGGGATGTGCTCTTTGTACTGGCGGAAGCCAGAACTGGCGGGATTACGCACGCTCCGTCCTCCAGATATCCTATAATCGCTTGTTGACTATTTTTTCGAAGATTCTTGGCAGGTACCCAGCAGCATTAGTCGAAAGTTTTCGACTTTGTTTGGAGGTTTTCCTGCTTTTTTGGTATGAGGCGTAACGGCGATTTTGAACATCTTAGGGAAGTATCCAGAGAAGAGAGGCAGGTGCTGTATATATGAGGCAAGTCTTCTATCATGTTGTCGGGGAGTTGGGCCAGGATCTTGTTAATGCATTCTTGACCAGGTGATTTGTTTTTAAAACCCTTTATGACGCCGTGATCATATTCAGGAACTATGCGTTCCGTCAGGTAGCCTGGTCCAATAGCTGCCCAGTGAAGCTGTCCGTGGGGAGCATGGAGGTAAAGCGATGGTCCTGGGTAACTGACCTAAAATCTCCTCAAACTCCCGAAGCCCTCGTTCTCCTGGGGTTCACTAATGGTAAAGATCTTTTCTGCAAATATCTGATGTAGTTGTTCTGGTTTTCTTCCTCGAATATTTTTACGTTGTTGGCCGGAGTGTGTGCGGACCGTGCGTAGAGGTGTGGAACCCATCAGTCGCTTTCTGATCCTTCCAGCAGCAGCACGGTGGTAATTGTTGCGGCCTCCCGGCACAAGGCGGCCCACTTTGTTTCGTGTAGACGTTTGCTCTCGTGCTGGATGTCCGTTCAGAAGCTCGGTACCGGTCTCTCAGTTCTGCGTCCAAGAACATAGCGGATGCTGGCTAGCTGTCTCATGGAAGGTAATGTCAATGAACTCACTCAGCTGGTGACTAGTGTGAGGATGGGGAATATCCTGGTAACTGGTGGTCGATGTTGTTGTCCATCTCCGTCTTCACATCCTTATACTCATTGTTCGACCGCGTCGTCGATGTCATTGGGGCTGGCTTCTTCCAGGTTTTCCCTGTTGAGATCGAGAGAGAGACTCCTTGAAGGAGTCCCAGTCTGCCCGTTTGATAGACCTGATGTTGGTGGGATCATAATGGATTGGATGAGAGCGCTTCACGACGACTGGCGGGTGATCGCTGGTGCTGGCGGGTCCGGCGTAACGTGCCTGTTCAGACGCAGGCTTCGTTGTTAGAGAGAGGACATGTCTGGTGTTGTGGCACTGGCACGTCTGAGCAATGTCGGGAAATCATCCATGTGCTGCAGTTTTCTATCGTTATTGCTATACAGCGCCACACCGATCGCTATACCTCATTACCGTGTCCTAGTGCGATGGCGTGGCGCGATTTAAGTCCCCTATGATGTATGTTGGTTTTCTGCGGCGAACTGGCGAGTCTTGCCCGGTAAGGCGACGGCGGAAGGTAGGTGCATTGCGCGTGATAACAGGTCATGTTCCTCTGGTATACAGGCCAAAATTTTCAGTTTAGTTTCGTCCTTATGCCAAATGCGTTTTACAGTAAATGATGTCTGGGCTCCGAATTGATAGCAGTGGGCGCATAATGGCATATTGTGTTAATAATTCTTCGTCTGCTAACGACTGCCATTTCGGAGACTGTAGCTTGGGGCGTCGCTTGGAGTGTTTGCTCGGCTTCTGCCATTTCTAGGGGGACGGAACTTCTTAGCAGAACCTTCGGACATCTGCTTGTCAGTCAATGGCGGGCCCTCGAACTTCTCGTCACCCGTGTACAGGAAGGTGTTCAGGTCCTGGGCCTGCGTGTCGTAGTAATCAACTGACGCTGCAGCTCGAGGGTCTTGTTCCTCTGTGGAGTGAGTCGTCATCATCTGGTCGCAGCCATTGACTGTGGTTGCAGTCCGATGGTCACTGTCGTCGCTGGGAGTGCATGTAATGGGATCGCGGGCATTTACGGTGTCGTTGGAGCTGTGATCCCAGGGGGACTGACTGGCCACGTCGGGATTGCGGTTATACTGACTTTTGCCTAAGTCAAGGAGGTCATGGTCTATTTCTGGCGTGGGTTGAGGTCGTCGATAAGTCGTTGAGTGGGTTACTGCCTAAAGCCCGTCTGTACTCTCTGTGTCGTCAAATTGTCTGTCTTATCCGTTGTTGGCGTGCGTCTGTCTGTTTGTCTAATGTGAACCAGTCAGTCAGCTGTCTGTATGTCTGTCTGTCTGTCATGTTAGGTGCCATATTGTCTATTTGTGCATGTATGAATCTGTCTATTTTTGTCAACCTCCTGTCTGTTTCATTGTCTAGTTTCACCCTGTGTAGTCATGTATGTCTGTCTGTCTGTATGTATGTGTCTGTTATCTTTGTCTTTCATAAGTCTGTCTGTCTGTCTGTCTGTCTTTCTGTGTGTCCTTGAATCTGTCTGTATTATGTCTTTTGTTTGTCCGCTTCTCTCTCTCTCTCTCCATTTTTATCCGTACTATCTCTATCTTTATTTATATATCTCTATGTCTCTCCATTACACTACTCATCATATTTAGCACTTTTTCTTCCTAATTAAATAGGTGATTTTAATATGGTATTCTGGGAACTTTAAAAAACACATCCCTCCATTCATACCTCCACCTCTCACTATCCCTCTTTCCCATCTCCTTTCCTCACTCGCCTCTTAAGGATAATAATTTTTTAGTCTCTCTTCTTCTCCCTTTCTATCTTCTCCATGCATTCCTGTTATTATCTTTTTATCTCTTCTCCTTTCCCATGTACAGTCAGCCACGGGAATAAGTATACACTGTTGCCTCGTAAGGTCCGAAAATGCTCTGGTAACGTTGAAACTGCGCATCCAGACGCATGATGAAACTCAGCTCCCCCACTTGTTATCTCTAACTATTTTCTGTTTCCCCTTCCTTTTTCTTCTATTTACTCATCTTCCTTCCTTTACTAATCCAAACAACATTAAAAAAAGTAGGCTAAGAGAAAAAGTGGGGGGAGGAGGAGGGAGCCGTACGATAACTGCAATCGTCCGGCCGGCAGACAGCGTACAGGGACATCTTTTGCCAGAGTAAATAAAATCGTTAATTAATGCCTTCTTAAAGAAACCATCGACATGGCACTAGGTTTGTTTCACTCTACGAATTTTTTGCGATTTTTCCACCAAGTTTGATGAAAAACGATTGTTCCGTTTCGGCTGCCCAGAACAGACAGACACACGCCTAGTCCTATAGTATATTAGATGTATCATCCTCCAGTGTACACTGATTTTGCACTAACTCACTCCTAAGTCTACTCTTACTTTGTAATCAGGCCTGCACACTCTGAGGTAATTCAGCAAAACCAGCAGTCCCAGCCCATTTCCTAATAAGTTGACTGGCCCTGCCCTGTGGGTCAGCGTAGCTATTGCCCTTTGCTTCGAACACCTAGCACATTATTCACTTCCTTCCATGTGTCACCCAAGCTCTTGCCTTTAACGATTCTCCCTAAAAGTCTGTCAAGTATTTATTCCGCGCCTCTTGCTTGATTTCATTATCATTTGGATTTGCACTCCATTCTCTTTGCACTTTTCTAAGGAGTTTACTCCAGCTCTGAACCAATTTGTCATTAACATACATATTACGTTTCCCATGATTTATTTCTCCTTTACACTTACTTGTCGTCAAAACAGAATCAATAATATGTAATAAATCATCATAAAAGCTATCAACATCCTTTGGTTCATAATCTGTCTACCAATCCTGTATAGTAATAATCAGCTCCTGTTTTTTTGTCTTCCGGCAACCACTATCTTTTCCGCTTAAATAACTTCTGTATTTTGTTAACATATATAGTAATTCGTAATGCAAAATGATCACTAAGCAAATCCCTATCTATGTCAGCATTCGCTCTTATTCCACATGTATTAAAACATAATGCATAATCTAACCTTCCTCCATGTATGTGGGTAGGCTCATGATCCCACAATATTTCGATATCATCAAATTCCTCCAAGAAGTGTAACCATCTCCTTCCATTAATGTTGCTGGGTCCCATAGTACCCAGGACTTCGTGTCTAGCATTAATATCACCAACCAAAACATTAGGCACTGAGGCATGTCATCAATATCCAAACTTTGAGGATGTACATAGATGTTAACAATACATATAGACCTCCCTTGGACGTAGATTTTAACACACAAACTTTCAACCCCATCCTGCTTGCCAGCTAATACCAATTCAACCGGTACATTTTTCCGAGCATAAGTTAACAGACCTCTTGTATTATTTCCATTATTAGTTGGTAAACAGAAACATTAATAATCACGTAAATTTATCAAATTATCATCCTCAGTGCCCGTCTCTTGTAAGGCTATAACATCCACCTTATACAACAGTGCATAAGCATGCTCATCTGTGGTCCTACGACGTAAGCTATTTACAATCCATGAAAGTATACTTAAACTAGTGTCCTCCATTTCCCTTATTAACAACAGGAACTAACCTTATTCTCTCATTCACGAACTGCTCCATTACTTCTTTCACTCGAGCTCATACCTTATCATGTAATATTACGGGTATGTCACCCCACTTGCGGGTTATCTCTTCCCTTTGTCCACATTTTCGGTCCCCCATAGCAAAGATGGTTTGTCAGATTTTATTAATGTATTATTTTCAACCTTCTTCCCTTTTAGTTCAACATCCTGACCTAGCTTGGAGAAGGACGTGCCCCTGTGTGCTCGTGTTAGTGACCATAGAAAATGGCCGCCGTGGGCCGTTGTGCTGTGGGGAAGAGAGGCGGTGTGTGGGGACAGACGACCCCCCGTCAACTCTGTTAAGTCACCTGGAGTTGCAGTTCCAGCTCGAGCAGTTGCAGAGAGACATGGACGTTTTAAAGGGGAAGAACGAAGCCCTCAGGAGGAGCAGGAGTAGAGAGTGGTTGTCTCCAAGGGGTCTAAGGTCAGATTGAACTACTACACCATACACATCACCAAAACTTTTGTCAAAATTACTTTTCTCTTCATAGAACCTTTTGGGTGCAGCTCTGTTCACACCATTACTGTTACCTTCAACGTGTCCTCTGTTCATCCTCTTCTTCCACGTTCTAAATTTGAAGGTAGAGTTGTCTTTCACAACTCCTCGTCCTTCCTCCTTTTTCTCGCTATTGCCTCCACATGCTCTGCCACGCAGTATGAGTGCCGCCACAATTGCAACTCATTTAACCCCTATGCTGCCCAGATTTGATTAGATTTCCATTCCTATTGAATTATTTTTCCTAGTAACGACAACGACATTCACTTTGACATATCAGGCCATATGGCCCACCTGCTACACAAAACAGGTTCTTCAATAAACTTTTAATCCTCTATCCTATTCCAGAAATGAATATCTTCTCTGGAACGTCTCCGCCTCAGGCTACCACTTGGTTCTTCTCACCCACAGATTTCGTGTCCTTTTGCTGACGACTCATGTATCGTCAGAAAATCAGGATCAGTATAATTCGAATTTTGTAGGGCGATGCGCCCAGTTGTGTTGCTGTGTCATCGTCATTATCACCTCCTTAAATCCTGTCGTCGTCAAAAACTTTACCCGCCTCATCCCCAGCTACAGTCAGATAGGAATTAACGCGACCTTCGCCAGCAGGGGTTAAAACTGTTAATATATCTTCGGTGTGACAGCAACAACCGCTCATAGAATGAAGTGTGAATCACTTGGGAGGTTCAACCTCCTCCTACTGGCTAACACCATCGGGTTGCTCGACACATTTTTACAATCAGTCCATTTAACTTAACCTGCTGTGTTTTTATTCTGATTGATTTATTTCTGCTTTTCTTCTGTGTGTCGTCCTTTTTCTTCCTATCATTCATGATCTCATCACTGTCACTTCCTTCACCTTTCTTCACCAACTCTCGCCTCCTCTTCTTTTCTTCACTTATTAATCACCTCTTGAAAACTTGTCTGTCTGCTCAGTGTTGTTGATTGCAGATCATCTGCTTCCGATTCGCCCATACATATACACCTGTTTTCACCTGACCATACATTACTGTGTCCACGCATCCAGCACCTGGGTCAAGTAGGAGCCACTGCCAGTATACATACATACATACATACACATTATATAACCATACACAGTTCATATACAGTATAAATACATACAGCCACCTCTGGTTGCCACTAGGTAAATAATTATCTCAGTGAACGAAACATTCTGTTCTGCGGATAAATTTCTAAAATATGTCACCAGTTGTTCGGTTCTTCATCATCAACGCACTGCTTATTATTAACTACCTAGAAAAAAATTATTATCTATATGAATTTCACCTTAAGATTAACCACTATAACCTAACCTAACCTAACCTATCCCCCCAGCTTGCGTTACTGGATAAACCATCAGATGAAATAAGTAGTATGAGGAAGCAATCTTCAGCGTATAGAAAGAAAAACAAACTCCTGCTCTATAGTTATTTCAACTCACTTCTGTGAAGAGGAGTAAGTGATGGTGTGCGAGATGACGGTGTAACAGCGAGGTAAGACTGACTGCCGTGTGTGTCAGGAAGGGGTGCCGAACAGGGGTGGACTGCCACGGTGTTGGTGGGTGAATGGTGGACCTCACTCTATCTCCCTCAGCCTTGACACAAGCATGATAAACTGGATTTTTTATTAAGATTCAATACATCAATCTTTAAACTTATCTAGAAATAATGATTAGTCATACTACTTATAGTAGATGATGTTACGTTAACTTTTCCTTGTGTTGAGTTCTCGATTATTATAACTGGTTAATTTCAGACATCGGTGAAGCAACACTAAAAAGTAAATAACTTAATATAATTAATATAAACTATTTACAATACATACAAGAAACAATGACAATAAAATATCTAAATAAGAAGTTTGTTCAGTTGGAGAATTTAGCCATTTACAAAACAACACTATTATACCTACAGTTATATCATTCAAAATATACAGTAGTTAATATAGCAAGAGCAAGAACAATTATTACATGAGTGAAGACAAAGGAATAAATAATTGAAATTGAAATTGAATTGAAGTGAAGACAGCTCACACAATACAAATAACAATGTACTCATCACTATGCAGGAGAAGGTGAGACTCAGCCGGCAACCATACTGTCCACAATTTGACTGACTGTTCTCGTCACTTCTCGGGTAGTTAACCCAACACCAAACCTCAAATAAATGAGTCGAAGCATTAAGACAGTTCAGTGTCATCAGCACTGTCTCACACATTACATGACCCAGGAGGACAATTTACACAAGACCCAGGAGGACCATTTACACAAGGCCCAGGAGGACCGTTTACACAAGACCCAGGAGGACCGTTTACACAAGACCCAGGAGGACCGTTTACACAAGACCCAGGAGGACCGTTTACACAAGAGGTCATATTCTTGGATGATAGATACACCTTTGCTTGAAGGTCAAAGTTGTCTTCTGCTGGAGGAGGTTCCTTGGCAGTTACTGTACATATATCACGACTTACCGTTTCACATCTGAGCGCAATGAAGGAATTGTAGTCTGGCTTCCCAATAAAACCTCAAATTAATTTGGTAGCAACCCTCCCATCCCTCTCTCTCCCCCTTCCACCCTCTCTTAATCTTTCACCCCTCCCATCTCTAGTCCCTCCCATAATCCCCTTGTCCCTCACTCCTACCACTTCTCTCTCTCTTTTTCCCCTCGCTTCTTCGTGACTTTTACCCCTTACACTTCTCTCTGGCATTAGTTTTTTTGTGAAGGGTCAACTTTAAGAAAAAAATTTTGACTTGAGGCAGCTGACGACGGAAGGAAGCTCCACTCAACTCAATCTGACCTCAACCTGACCTTTCCATGCCCAATTGTTCATGAAGATATAGTGTGTAGGGGATACTCATACACTACAGACAGACAGACAGACATACAGAAAGTGAGTCATATTTTCACCATCCATCAGGAATCAGCTATTCTTCAAAATTCCAAGAAAAATTTAAAGACCACATTAGACTGTGCCGTCGTCGTACTCACGGAGTGTTCCAGCCTCAACCTTCTGGAAACTTATTTCCCTTGATGAATGACTACCCTAATGCTACTGTGGTGGGAGCTAGGTTAAGTTAGGTTAGGTTAGGTGCAGAAGATGACATCAAGGAGGCCTTTTACGCCGACCTTAACAGAGTGTTAACCTCTATTCCCAGAGAAGATAAGATTGTGCTCCTTGGTGACTTCAAAGCCAAAGTTGGCAGAGATGCTGACATTTGGCAGGGAACCATAGGGAGAAATGGACTAGGCAAGTGTAACCCCAACGGCCTACTCCTCCTCAGCAAGTGTCATGCATACAACCTCTGTTTCACCAATACCTTGTTTAAGCATGTCGACAAGTTCAAGGGTTCGTGACAGCACCTGCTATCCGAGCACTAGCATCTCATTGGTCAGAGAAAAAGACTGTCGAGATGTCCTCATCACCCGAGCCATGTGTGGCTCAAACCAGTGCGACACTGTTCATCGGCTTGTCAGAGCCAAGCTCTCATTTCACGTCGCCCAAAAACGGCGAAGACAGCAAGCCTCCAAAAGAGGTTTTATGAGCGTCTGGAGGATCCAGCGGTCGCACATGCTTTCAGAGAGCAGCTCGAACATGGGCTGATAAACAACCCGACAACAGACAACAAGCAACCCAAATCTCAGTGCCGAATGGGGTATTCTCGACACTGTCATGACAAAAACCTGCAAAGAAACCCTCGGCCAGATCGAAAGAATACACCAGGACTGGTTTGATGAAAATGACCCGGAAATCAATGTATTCGTCGATGATAAACGTGCTGCTTCAACTGACTGACATAACAACCCTCAGTCTCGAACCAAAGCTGATACCTTCCACAAGAAGAAAGCGGCAGCCCAGCGGGAACTTCCAAGTTCGCTGGGAGGAGAAGAAAACAAATGCCAGTATTCTCGCTGACACCAACTGTAGGAGCATCGAGACTACCATTATCCATGAACAACTACGTTGGACTGCCCATGTTAGCGACATGGACGACAGTAGACTGCCAAAGCAGCCAATTACAGTCACCTAACGAATAGTAAACGTAATGCTGGCGGGCAACTCAAGAGGTATAAGGAAAGTCTTAAGACAAACCTGAAAGAGTGCCAAATCGACCCCCTCACCTGGGAGACGATTGCTCCACACCGTAATACTTGGAGAAGCACCACACAAGAAGGTGTCAATACGTTCGTGTTAGCCCGACTGCAAACCGAGGCAGACAAGCGCTAATGTCGGAAAGACGCTGCCGCCGCTCCTCTCGCACCACTAGATGTAGCCCTCCACATGTGCAACATCTGTGAATGACCCTGCCGGTTCCGTATTGGCCTCTCTAGTCACCTCAGAGCTCATCAACGAAGGTGACATGCTTGATAGCTCATATCATTTTATCATAGCTGGATGATCGTCATATTAGATTCCGAGTGACAGCAAAATAGTAGTGGTAGTAGAGTGTGTGTCTGTGTGTGTGTGTGTGTGTGTAGCGAGTCATGGTGAGTGTGAGTAAGTCCTACACTGTGTAAACAGTATGGTGATATTGT
>NW_024730668.1:15020049-15039631 GCF_018991925.1 Homarus americanus | reverse complement strand
GGGTCACTAAGTCTAAGGATAACTTAACTCTAATCTTAATTCCTAAGTCGCTTCCACCAGACCCCTCTGGACAGCATGTAGCTCGTTAGGTAGCAGCTCGTCAGGTAGCGGGCAGAGCGGACTAGGCATTGGGTTAGGTTTCCATTGACCAGATCGATAAGGGTAAAGAAGGGTGAAACCATAACATGTCTTACTTGATTTATTCCTTATCAAACATACTGGTAAAAAACATATACATGAATTGGCCTTCCTCAGAAGAACAACGGAAATGTGGTTACCCAGATGGGCCCCAGACTCTTACATTGATGGCGTGTCATCCACCTACTTATTGCATAACAATGTGTGACCACAGTACCTCGGTCGTTCCTTCTTACAATATCCTTAACACATCAGACTGCTCCACCTGTGTGGGATCTAGTACCGTCGGTTATCATACATAGTAGCACCATCTCAACACACCTGTTACACTCCATACCTGCAAGTATGTGACTCCTTGTGACTTTTAGGTATACACAACAGGCACCTCGTTCGCACACCGCCCTCGGTGGGTAAAAACAAGGGCTTCACCTAAGACATACCAGCACTATTTCTACGCCTGGTATTATAAGTTCGCTCAAGTGACGACCGCAGGGTTTCTCACGGTCTCCTTAGTTGTGACTATTCATTTTTGGAGTGGTCCTTGAAATCCACAGGTTCACAGTGGATTGGCATAGCCAGATAGTCCCCACCTGTTGTGACGCTCAAAGGGACAATGGCGGCCGGGCGGCAAGGTACTCCGACCACATGGCACCTGAGGTGACGGTAGAACGAGAAGACTCAGAAATAATGCCTGACAGGCGTTATCCACCCCTTAACACATTCCTATCACACTTATATATCCGGCAAAGCTTTAAACTGTAGTAACTTCTATTTATCCCTTAATTATAGGGCGGGATATAGCCGCTAGAGACACTGACCTGAGGTGACGGTAGAACGAGGCTGAGGGCAGTGCCCCGCCGCTCCTCGTCACGTGGGCCTACAGTTTCCAATCCTCAATTTACACTTTTGTTTCTTATGGTTCTCACCTGAACACTTTACGGTATATTGTCACTCATGTCTTATAAACACATATTTTAATCCTAAATTACACACTAAAAGGTAAGGTCTTGGTTTGCTAGTGCGGGTAAATGCATGGGATTATAATATCATGGGCATCTGAGGCGGGTACATGGCCTTGAAACAAGGCTGAAGGTTCATGGCGGGGTGTATCAACTTCACTTAAAACTGTAATGAGGATCCTCCTCCTACACATTGCACTATTTGAACACAGACATAAGATTCTCTGATCACTGTACCTGTCATGGGTATATGTCACGTGAGGCTACAGGTGTATTAAATTCATACCGACGCATACACGATATTTCCTTTCAAGTATAGTTTCTGGATCCTGTCAACACCTCACATAGTTCTGATACATTTATCCCTTTTCCAGATCATTGTTCTCATGTATTTTCATATGATATCTGTTGGAGTTATGTTCGCTACACGCTCACAGACGTAAATAGTAAGACCTTCAAACCCTGCTCCACACTTAGTCTTACAGTACACTAGTCCGGCTCAACTGGACTTTAACATTCATCTTATGGATACCCTGAGTGATCTTAATGCTATGAATACATACACTTAATATATGACATAACTGTACCGGTACAATACAACACGTGGTCTAGGAACCTTGAGTAGGTGAGTTGTCCTTTATCAATGTTTCCCGTTTTCTGAGGTTCTACAAGCGCGGTGCATTTGAATGTTATGTAGCGTAATATGATTAAATGGGGTTTTAGGGATGACAATGATGTGCGCAGTACACTGGGAAGTGGCAGCGTGAGTCCAAGCGTGATGTAGAGAGCTGGTTGGTGAGGTGCTCAGAAGGACCAGCTAGGCGCCAATAAATGTTGTAAACTTAGCGACTTTGTAGCTAGATCTAGAGCTTTTTGTTTTTCTAGAGACATTTTAGAGCGATTTGCGACTTGTCGCAAATCTAGAAGATATCCACAGAAATCTAGCGACTTTCTGGATACTTTTGACTGTCCATGAAACTCAGTTTTCCTAATTTCCGAGCCATAATATATAGCAACGGGTTACAGGACAATAAATAATAAGAAAGTTTAATACATTTGAACGGGTCTTGGTACAGAAGGAACACGTCTATTTCCTGATCACTTGATGTCAGCCCGTCCATGCATCTAACACCCTAAAATTGTGGTCAGAAGTGGCAAATTACAGAGATGCGACAGTGAAAACCCTTACCATGATCTGGCTGAAATTGCACTCGCTGCCTTATCTCTTCCGCATTCAAACGCAGATGTAGAAGCACATTTAGTAATATGAACTTTGTAAATCAAAATTGCGCAACAAAATGAAACTATCGACATTAAAGGCAATTCTTACAATAAAGTATGGGTTAAAAAGACAGAACACCTGTTGTGCAAGTTATGAACTTCTAGTGATATTTTAAGAAAGATAGGGACTGTGGAGGCACACAGTTACAAAGAACCTGAACAAACTACACATGCTTCCAACCCTACAGTTGTTCACATACAAACGACTACAAGAGGACTGGGATGCAATTACTATTGAATAATAGGTAAGTGTGCACATTAAACTTTAAAAAAATAATATTTTTATTTTTACATAATGCATTTTATTTATACTCCGTCCATTATAGTCGGCATTATAAATATTATTTGCATCAAATTACTGAAGAATAATAGCTAGCGACTTTCCATGGAAGTTTAGCGACATTTAGCTACTTTTAGGTACCAGCCTAGCGACATTTGAAAATCCGAGTTGTAACCCTGGACTCGCCATGCTCGCCAGCCGAGGGTCGCCAGCAGGAAGGAGGTGTTGCTTGCTGGCTGGTGTAGGTAGAAAGAACAGGTCGATACAATACGAAGTCTTTATTAGAGGTGAAAAGATTATTAGGAGTTGAAGGAAAAGTGGTGAAACTGAAATACAGTAAGGAATAGAAAGAATCTGGGCTCAACCAGATCCTTCATCCTTCCTATTGGTGTTTATCTTTGTTCTGCTCCCTTGGGTCGTCAGACCTTTGTATTAATATTTGTTTATTTATATAATGCTGCCTATTATTATTATTTATTGTTTATGTGCAGTACACTAGCAGCTATAACACATCTGTATGGTCATGCTGTGTAGAGAGAGTACCACAGAATAACACATCTGTGTGGTCTTGCAGTGTTGACAGAGTATCACAGCATAACACATCTGTATGGTCTGCTGTGTAGAGAGAGTACCACAGATTGACACATCTGTATGGTCATGCTGTGTAGAATGAGTATCACAGCATAACACATCTGCATGGTCTTGCTGTGTAGAGAGAGAGTACCACAGCATAACACATCTGTATGGTCTTGCTGTGTAGAGGGAGTACCAGAGCATAGCACATCTGTATGGTCTTGCTGTGAAGAGAGAGTACCACAGCATAACGCATCTGTATATTCTTGCAGAGTAGAGAGAGTACCACAGCATAACACATTCCTATGGTCTTGCTGTGTAGAGGGAGTATCACAGCATATCACATCTGCATGGTCTTCCTGTAGAGAGAGTACCACAGCATGACACATCTGTGTGGTTTTGCTGTGTAGAGGGAGTATCACAGCATAACACATCTGTACGGTCTTGTTGTGTAGAGGGAGTACCACAGAATGACACAACTGTATGGTCTTGCTGTGTAGAGGGAGTACCACAGCATACGACATCTGTATGGTCTTGCAGCATAGAGGGAGTACCACAGCATAACACATCTGTATAGCCTGGTTGAGTAGAGGGAGTACCACAGCATAACACATCTGTATGGTCTTGCTGTGTAGAAGGAGTACCACAGCATAACACATCTGTATAGTATTCCTGTGTAGAGAGAGTATCACAGCATAACACATCTGTATGGTCTTGCTGTGTAGAGAGAGTACCACATCATAACACATCTGTATGGTCTTGCTGTGTAGAGGGAGTACCACAGCATGACACCTCTGTATGGTCTTGTTGTGTAGAGGGAGAACCACAGCATAACACATCTGTATGGTATTGCAGTGTAGAGAGAGTACCACAGCATAACACATCTGTATGGTCCTGCAGTGTACAGAGAGTACCACAGCATAACAAATCTGTATGGTCTTGCTGTGTAGAGGGAGTACCACAGCATAACACATCTGTATGGTCTTGTTGTGCGAGGGAGTACCACAGAATGACACAACTGTATAGTCTTGCTGTGTGTAGGGAGTACCACAGCATAACACCTCTGTATGGACTTGCAATATAGAGGGAGTACCACAGCATAACGCATCTGTATAGCCATGTTGTGTAGAGGGAGTACCACAGCATAACACATCTGTATGGTCTTCCTGGGTAGAGGGAGTACCACAGCATAACACATCTGTATACTATTGCTCTGTAGAGAGAGAACCACAGCATAACACATCTGTATGGTCTTGTTGTGTAGAGGGAGTACCACAGCATAACACATCTGTATGGTCTTGTTGTGTAGAGGGAGTACCACAGCATAACACATACGTATGGTCTTGCTGTGTAGAGAGAGTACCACAGCATAACACATCTGCATGGTCTTGTTGTGTAGAGGGATTACCACAGCATAACACATCTATATGGTCTTGCTGTGGAGAGGGAGTACCACAGCATAACACATCTGTAGGGTCTTGCTGTGTAGAGAGACTACCACAGCATAGCACATCTGTATGGTCTTGCTGCGAAAAGGGAGCACCACAGCATAACGCAACTGTATATTCTTGCAGTGTAGAGAGAGTACCACAGCATAACACATCTGCATGGTTTTTCTGTGTAGAGGGAGTACCACAGCATAACACACCTGTATGGTCTTGTTGTGCAGAGGGAGTACCACAGCATAACACATCTGTATGGTCTTGCAGTATAGAGGGATTACCACAGCATAACACATCTGTATATTCTTGTTGTGTAGAGGGAGTACCACAACATAACACATCTGTATGGTCTTGTTGTGTAGAGGGAGTACCACAGCGTAACACATCCGTATGGTCTTGCTCTGTGGAAAGAGAACCACAGCATAACACATCTGAATGGTGTTGCTGTGTAGGGGAGTACCACAGCATAGCACATCTGCATGCTCTTGCTGTGTAGAGGGAGTACCACAGCATAACACATCTGTATGGTCGTGCAGAGCCGAGAGAGTTCCACAGCATAACACATCTGTATGGTCTTGTTGTGTAGAGCGAGTACCACACCATAACACTTCTGTTTGGTCTTGTTGTGTAGAGGGAGTACCACAGCATAACACATCTGTATGGTCTTGTTGTAGAGGAGTACCACAGCATAACGCATCTGCATTGTCTTGCAGTGTAGAGAGAGTACCACAGCATAACACATCTGTATGGTCTTGTTGTGTAGAGAGAGTACCACAGCAAAACACATCTGTATGGTCTTGCTGTGTAGAGCGAGTACCACATCATAACACTTCTGTTTGGTCTTGTTGTGTAGAGGGAGTACCACAGCATAACACATCTGTATGGTCTTGTTGTGTAGAGGGAGTACCACACCATAACACATCTGTATGGTCTTGTTGTGTAGAGGGAGTACCACAGCATAACGCATCTGCATTGTCTTGCTGTGTAGAGGGAGTCCCACTGCAAAACGCATCTGTATGGTCTTTCTGTGTAGAGGGAGTACCACAGCATAACACATTTGTATGGTCTTGCTGTGGAGGAGTATCACAGCATAACACATCTGTATGGTCTTAATTTGTAGATGGAGTACTACGGCATAACACATCTGTATGGTTTTGCTGTGTAGAGGAGTACCACAGCATAACACATTTGTATGGTCTTGCTGTGTGGAGGGAGTATCACAGCATAACACATCTGTATGGTCATAATTTGTAGATGGAGTACTACGGCATAACACATCTGTATGGTCTTGTTGCATAGAGGGAGTACCACAGCATAACACATCTGTATGGTCTTGCTGTAGGAGGGAGTACCACAGAATAACACATCTGTCTGGTCTTGCAGTGTAGAGTACCACAGCATAACACATCTGTATGGTCTTGCTGTGTAGAGGGAGTACCACAGCATAACACATTTGTCTGGTCTTGCTGTGTAGAGAGAGTACCATAGCATAACACATTTCTATGGTCTTGCTGTGTGGAGGGAGTACCACAGCATAACCCATCTGCATGGTCTTGCTGTGTAGAGGGAGTACCACAGTATAACACATCTGTATGGTCTTGCAGTGTAGAGGGACTACCACAGCATAACACATCTGCATGGTCTTGCTGTGTAGCGAGAGTCCCACATCATACCACATCTGTATGGTCTTGCTGTGTAGAGGGAGTACCACAGCATAACACATTTGTATGGTCTTGGCTGTGTGGAGGAGTACCAAGCATAACACATCTGCATGGTCTTGCTGTGTAGCGAGAGTCCACAGCATACCACATCTGTATGGTCTTGCTGTGTAGAGGGAGTACCACAGCATAACACATCTGTATGGTCTTGCAGTGTAGAGGGACTACCACAGCATAACACATCTGCTTGGTCTTGCTGTGTAGCGAGAGTCCACAGCATACCACATCTGTATGGTCTTGTAGAGGGATATCACAGCATAACACATCTGTATGGTCTTAATTTGTAGATGGAGTACTACAGCATACATCTGTATGGTCTTGCTGTGTAGAGGGAGTACCACAGCATAACACATTTGTATGGTCTTGCTGTGTGGAGGGAGTATCACAGCATAACACATCTGTATGGTCTTAATTTGTAGATGGAGTACTACTGCATAACACATCTGTATGGTCTTGCTGTGTAGAGGGAGTACCACAGCATAACACATTTGTATGGTCTTGCTGTGTGGAGGGAGTATCACAGCATAACACATCTGTATGGTCTTGCTGTGTAGATGGAGTACTACAGCATAACACATCTGTATGGTCTTGTTGCGTAGAGGGAGTGCCACAGCATAACACATCTGTATGGTCTTGCTGTGTAGAGGGAGTACCACAGCATAACACATCTGTATGGTCTTGCTGTGTAGAGGGAGTACCACAGCATAACACATCTGTATGATCTTGCTGTGTAGAGGAGTACCACATAACACATCTGTATGGTCTTGTTGTGTGAGGGAGTCACATAACACATCTGTATGATCTTGCTGTGTAGATGGAGTACTACTGCATAACACATCTGTATGGTCTTGCTGTGTAGAGGAGTACCACAGCATAACACATCTGTATGGTCTTGCGTAGAGGGAGTACCACAGCATAACACATCTGTATGGTCTTGTTGCGTAGAGGAGTACCACAGCATAACACATCTGTATGGCTCTGGTAGATGGAGTACTGCATAACACATCTGTATGGTCTTGCTGTGTAGAGGAGTACCACAGCATAACACATCTGTATGGTCTTGTTGCGTAGAGGTTGCCAGCATAACACATCTGTATGCTTGCTGTAGATGGAGTACTACTGCATAACACATCTGTATGGTCTGCTGTGAGGAGTACCACAGCATAACACATCTTTATGGTCTTGCTGTGTAGATGGAGTACTACTGCATAACACATCTGTATGGTCTTGTTGCGTAGAGGGAGTACCACAGCATAACACACACATAAACAGGAGAACGGCAGGTAGAATGACTCAATGACCACACACGAAGGGAGAAAGTTTTTTATATATTTGCAATCGCCGCCTTCAAACTTCCACACAGTGTATCCGAAAAATATATACACACTGCCTGACAGATTTTTCGTTTGAGATCGGGTGAATGTTCCCAATACATCAGCAACATTGTCCTCACTTGTAAGAGATCTCAAACATCAACAATTGTGGACAATGTTGCTGTTATAATATAAACATTCAAGCGATTTCCAATGAAAACACTGTAAGGCTGTGTGTGTATACATTTTTTTTCTGAGACAGCCTGTATTGTGGCGGGAAAGGATTAAAAACATACACGTATAATAACACATTAGCCTCAATATATTCGCCATGAGATAGTTTTACCCACATAAATATTCAGGTTCAAGCGGCAGTGAAATATTTAGCACCAGTAAGGGAAATGTTGGGGGTAATTTATGCTTATTAATGATTATAACTTTACCACTATATCATCCTGCGAGTGAGAGAAAGAGAGGTAGAGATAGAGAGGGAGATAGAGATAGAGACATGGAGATAGAGAGAAAGAGATTGTTTATGAGATACTCTTAGCCTCTCTCTCTCTCTCTCTCTCTCTCTCTCTCTCTCTCTCTCTCTCTCTCTCTCTCTCTCTCTCTCTCTGGATATTAAGTAGATATATAGATATCAGTGAAAATAAATATGGGAATTGTTACGTAGATATGTGAGTGGATATGTGGACATGGATGTAGATAGATGGAAACAGCAATGGATGTGAGTACAGTAGAATGTGGATATTATAAAATGTTAATAACTGATGGATGTAACAAAATGTGGATAAGTGTGGATGAAAAATGGATATAACGTAATATGGATTAAAAGTACAATACATCATAGAATTAAAAAATATCTCAGTCCACCTTCGAAAAATAACGATGCATTTTTTTTCGTAGGATTATGGAAGCAAAACAAAATCCATTAACTACTTTACCTTTCTTGTGATCGAAAAAAAAATTCTGAACAACCTTTTAAATTTGAGATTAAGAGAGCTTTACCTTCCCTTGTTGGCCCAGAGGGAATAATTTTTAAATATTTTGTTTCGTGAAAATAAATTAAATTGTGTTTACTCTCTCTCACCCTGGGTGAAAAAATCGTATATGCTTTTTAGAAGAATGAAATGTGATATAGCGCTACATAATATTAACTATTATTATCATTTTTATTCTTGTATTTAAATATATACTGTTCTTGTCTTTTGTTTTGTTTTTGTTGTTTTTTGCATTTATTATCGACATTTTATTTCTTTATTAATCTATTTATTCTCTTGTTAATTTACTTTTTTCTCTATTTATTTAATTTATCTTATTTTGTTTCTTCAATTTATTTGCTTAGGTTTTTTCTTTTATTTATCTTTTACTATTTTTCTTGTTTTCTTTGTCAAGTTTTGTTTGCTTAATTTTGTTGTTTGGTATTATTAATTTTGTTGTTTATTGCTTATTGACTTATTTGTCTTGTTTCCAGATTAATTGTTGTTGTTATATCAACACTTATGCTCCTCTGAGCTGTATATAACTGCTATATTATGTTCCTCTGAGCTGTATATAACTGCTATAGTATGTTCCTCTGAGATGTATATAACTGCTGTAGTATGTTCCTCTGAGATGTATATAACTGCTATAGTATGTTCCTCTGAGATGTATAAACTGCTATATTATGCTCCTCTGAGCTGTATATAACTGCTATAGTATGTTCCTCTGAGATGTATATAACTGCTGTAGTATGTTCCTCTGAGCTGTATATAACTGCTATAGTATGTTCCTCTGAGATGTATATAACTGCTATAGTATGTTCCTCTGAGATGTATATAACTGCTATATTATGTTCCTCTGAGATGTATATAACTGCTGTAGTATGTTCCTCTGAGATGTATATAACTGCTATAGTATGTTCCTCTGAGATGTATATAACTGCTATAGTATGTTCCTCTGAGATGTATATGCTATAGTATGTTCTCTGAGATGTTATAACTGCTATATTATGTTCCTCTGAGATGTATATAACTGCTGTAGTAAGTTCCTCTGAGATGTATATAACTGCTATAGTATGTTCCTCTGAGATGTATATAACTGCTATAGTATGTTCCTCTGAGATGTATATAACTGCTATAGTATGTTCCTCTGAGATGTATATAACTGCTATAGTATGTTCCTCTGAGATGTATATAACTTCTGTGGTATGTTCCTCTGAGATGTATATAACTGCTATAGTATGTTCCTCTGAGATGTATATAACTGCTGTAGTATGTTCCTCTGTAAGATGTATATAACTGCTATAGTATGTTCCTCTGAGATGTATATAACTGCTATAGTATGTTCCTCTGAGATGTATATAACTGCTGTAGTATGTTCCTCTGAGATGTATATAACTGCTATAGTATGTTCCTCTGAGATGTATATAACTTCTGTGGTATGTTCCTCTGAGATGTATATAACTGCTATAGTATGTTCCTCTGAGATGTATATAACTGCTATAGTATGTTCCTCTGAGATGTATATAACTTCTGTGGTATGTTCCTCTGAGATGTATATAACTGCTATAGTATGTTCCTCTGAGATGTATATAACTGCTATAGTATGTTCCTCTGAGATGTATATAACTTCTGTGGTATGTTCCTCTGAGATGTATATAACTGCTATAGTATGTTCCTCTGAGATGTATATAACTGCTGTAGTATGTTCCTCTGAGATGTATATAACTGCTGTAGTATGTTCCTCTGAGATGTATATAACTGCTATAGTATGTTCCTCTGAGATGTATATAACTGCTATAGTATGTTCTCTGAGATGTATCCTCTGAGATGTATATAACTGCTATAGTATGTTCCTCTGAGATGTATATATGTTCCTCTGAGATGTATATAACTGCTGTAGTATGTTCCTCTGAGATGTATATAACTGCTATAGTATGTTCCTCTGAGATGTATATAACTGCTATAGTATGTTCCTCTGAGATGTATATAACTTCTGTGGTATGTTCCTCTGAGATGTATATAACTGCTATAGTATGTTCCTCTGAGATGTATATAACTGCTGTAGTATGTTCCTCTGAGATGTATATAACTGCTGTAGTATGTTCCTCTGAGATGTATATAACTGCTATAGTATGTTCCTCTGAGATGTATATAACTGCTGTAGTATGTTCCTCTGAGATGTATATAACTGCTATAGTATGTTCCTCTGAGATGTATATAACTGCTGTAGTATGTTCCTCTGAGATGTATATAACTGCTATAGTATGTTCCTCTGAGATGTATATAACTGCTGTAGTATGTTCCTCTGAGATGTATATAACTGCTATAGTATGTTCCTCTGAGATGTATATAACTGCTGTAGTATGTTCCTCTGAGATGTATATAACTGCTATAGTATGTTCCTCTGAGATGTATATAACAGCTATATTATGTTCCTCTGAGATGTATATAACTGCTGTAGTATGTTCCTCTGAGATGTATATAACTGCTGTAGTATGTTCCTCTGAGATGTATATAACAGCTATATTATGTTCCTCTGAGATGTATATAGCTGCTGTAGTATGTTCCTCTGAGATGTATATAACTGCTATAGTATGTTCCTCTGAGATGTATATAACTGCTGTAGTATGTTCCTCTGAGATGTATATAACTGCTATATTATGTTCCTCTGAGATGTATATAACTGCTATAGTATGTTCCTCTGAGATGTATATAACTGCTGTAGTATGTTCCTCTGAGATGTATATAACTGCTAAAGTATGTTCCTCTGAGATGTATATAACTGCTGTAGTATGTTCCTCTGAGATGTATATAACTGCTATAGTATGTTCCTCTGAGATGTATATAACTGCTGTAGTATGTTCCTCTGAGATGTATATAACTGCTATATTATGTTCCTCTGAGATGTATATAACTGCTATATGTTCCTCTCTGAGATGTATATAACTGCTGTAGTATGTTCCTCTGAGATGTTATAACTGCTAAAGTATGCCTCTGAGATGTATATAACTGCTGTAGTATGTTCCTCTGAGATGTATATAACTGCTATAGTATGTTCCTCTGAGATGTATATAACTGCTGTAGTATGTTCTCTGAGATGTATATAACTGCTATAGTATGTTCCTCTGAGATGTATATAACTGCTATAGTATGTTCCTCTGAGATGTATATAACTGCTATAGTATGTTCCTTTGAGATGTATATAACTGCTATAGTATGTTCCTCTGAGATGTATATAACTGCTATAGTATGTTCCTCTGAGATGTATATAACTGCTATATTATGTTCCTCTGAGATATATAACTGCTTATTATGTCTGAGAGTATAAACTGCTATATTATGTTCCTCTGAGATGTATAAACTGCTATATTATGTTCCTCTGAGATGTATATAACTGCTATATTATGTTCCTCTGAGATGTATATAACTGCTATATTATGTTCCTCTTAGATGTATATAACTGCTATATTATGTTTATCTGAGATGTATATAACTGCTATATTATGTTCCTCTGAGATGTATATAACTGCTATATTATGTTCCTCTGAGACGTATATAACTGCTATATTATGTTCCTCTGAGATGTATATAACTGCTATATTATGTTCCTCTGAGATGTATATAACTGCTATATCCTCTGGTAAAAATAACACTTTTTTCAATTTTCCTTGGGTGAAAAATTAATGAAGCACAACACGACGTTTGTCTCATTTGAAAGAAGAAAAAGAAAGGTGAATGAAGTGGCCAAATTCTAAGATATATGTGAATTTATACGAGGAAACACGGTGGTATATAGTGAAGAACTCTAATGCGGTGACTGTAATCAACTGTAATTCATACGGTACATCAAACACGAGAAAATAATATATAAAATCATATAAAATTCGCAATATAAATCATGTTTAACTGTGATATATAAGCTTAAAATTGCGGAAAATTACATATAGGGTCAACTCGGCAGTATATAGTGAAGAGCTTTGTTTCACGGTGATCGTAATTATCTCTAATTCATACAGTAAAATCGCAGAAGAAATTAAACAAATATAAACAAACAAAACTTAAAAACGAGAATCATCTGGAAGAAATACGGTAACATACACAGAACATCACACGGGGCTGACTCGGTAGCATATATAGTGGTGAAGAACAGAGTAATCTTGGTGGTAGAAGTGACTGTAATTCATACGGAAATTCCATTACCCACGGCTCAAGTGTGTCAGTGTAAAGTGCTTCTCTTAAGGCAGGGGCAACCGGGCGATCTTCTCAAATGTTCGCTCGGACTTGGCTCGAAGTGCGTCTTGGAACACCTTGAGAATATACTGCCTCCTCTGAGTGTGGAATGGGGTGAGAGAGAGAGGAGGGAGAGAGAGACAGGGAGGGGGTGAGAGAGTGAGTGAGAAGAAATGGTGTGAGAGAGACGGGGGGGGGAGAAAGTGAGGAGGAAGAGAGGATGTGAGAGGGGAGGGGTGATAAAGTGAGTGAGGGAGAGAGGATGTGAGAGAGACAGGGGGTGAGAAAGTGAGTGAAGGGGAGAGGATGTGAGAGAGACAGGGAAGGGGTGAGAGAATGAGTGAGGGAGAGAGGGTGTGAAAGACAGGGAGGGTGAGAGAAAGACAGGGAGGGAGAAAGTAGGAGAGAGAGAGAGGAGAGAGAGAGAGAGGAATAATAGAATAAGTTGATAGTAGGAGCGAGAGGGACAGACAGAAACAATGTGAGCGAGAGTGTACGAGAGCGACAGAATGAAAGAAAGGGCGACAGAGGAAGAGAGATAGGGGAGGGGCGGAGAAAGAGACAGGGAGAAATACTGCAAAACAGCTTGAAAATCTCGCAACAATTCTTAAAATTTTCTCTCACATATTAAACTCATAAAGTAACCTCAAGAAATTAAAAATACGAGCGTCCACACAGGTAGACAACAATTCATTTTTTTTCAATTTCAATTGTTTATTCCTTGATAGAGGAAGCGGGATCCTAGTGCTGTCACTAGGTACCCCTGTACAATAACACCAGAAGCATCTGGCAAGTGTGACAAGTATATACAGTATAAATATTATAAAGGGGCTTACTAAAGCCTAAGGAAGGAAGGATATTCCTTTAACACATAATCAATATCATTTACATAATATCTGTCCAGTATGGGGAGGATCATCGTGTCTCCGTCAGTCGTGGAGTGGTGGTCCAGCAGGCGTCACGGAAGCGTTGTGTGTGGGGACATCTTAGGAGGTAGTGGATAAGGGATAGACAACAATTGTGACGTCATTTGCTATCGTCACGTGACTTGCTGGACCGGGGGAGGAGGGACCGCCAGCCGTGCGAACTGACCAAGTGATAATAATCTACTTCATAATAGTATATTAACTGTTGACATATTTAAAATAGTCTAGAACTGGAAAATTTATATTAATATATCTTAATGAGATAATTAAGCCATACCATTAAAGGGGAGGAGATAATGGTAGATAATAAGGAGGAGCAAGAAGACGGGAGAGGATAATGGTAGATAATAAGGAGGAGAAAGAAGACGGGAGAGGATAATGGTAGATAATAAGGAGGAGCAAGAAGACGGGAGAGGATAATGGTAGATAATAAGGAGGAGCAAGAAGACGGAGAGGATAATGGTAGATAATAAGGAGGAGCAAGAAGACGGGAGAGGATAATGGTAGATAATAAGGAGGAGCAAGAAGACGGGAGAGGATAATGGTAGATAATAAGGAGGAGCAAGAAGACGGGAGAGGATAATGGTAGATAATAAGGAGGAGCAAGAAGACGGGAGAGGATAATGGTCGATAATAAGGAGGAGCAAGAAGACGGGAGAGGGATAATGGTCGATAATAAGGAGGAGCAAGAAGACGGGAGAGGATAATGGTCGATAATAAGGAGGAGCAAGAAGACGGGAGAGGATAATGGTAGATAATAAGGAGGAGCAAGAAGACGGGAGAGGATAATGGTAGATAATAAGGAGGAGCAAGAAGACGGGAGAGGATAATGGTAGATAATAAGGAGGAGCAAGAAGACGGAGAGGATAATGGTCGATAATAAGGAGGAGCAAGAAGACGGGAGAGGATAATGGTAGATAATAAGGAGGAGCAAGAAGACGGGAGAGGATAATGGTAGATAATAAGGAGGAGCAAGAAGACGGGAGGATAATGGTCGATAATAAGGAGGAGCAAGACGGAGGATAATGGTGGATAATAAGGAGGAGCAAGAAGACGGAGAGGATAATGGTAGATAATAAGAGCAAGAAGACGGGAGGTAAGGTATATAATAAGGATGAAGAGCAGTAGGAGGGGAGGGGATAGTAGTAGATAATAAGAAGGAGGAGCAGGAAGACGGAGGATAATGGTAGACAATAAGGAACAGCTGTACATGGTAGATATGCAATGGGGAATTCCGTGTCAATAATTATCATAATACAGTACGTGTGATCTGAATCCCTTCTATTATTACAGAATAATACGATTACAATTCTGTACCAGATACTTCAATAATAATCAGGTCTAAAGTCTCTAACGGAAAGTAGAGAAAGTGAAAAGGTCAGATTTAGGTTACACAAACTGGAAATACTCGTAATAGGTAAGAAGGAATGTCTGCAGAGAAATACTGAATGTTGAGCATAGGTGGAGAGAGAATTTGTCCATTGGTAAGTGAGAGAGAGAGAGAGAGAGAGAGAGAGAGAGAGAGAGAGAGACGGAATACACAGAAGCAATGGAGAGGATGAGAGTTGGAAATGGACCGTAAAAAGATGGCTGCTCGTAAATAGGATGTGGATGTCGTGTAGGGTGTGGATGTCGTGTAGGGTGTGTGCAAGTCGTGTACGGTGTGGATGTCGTGTAGGAAATGGATGTCCTGTAGGGTGTGGATGTCGTAGGGTGTGGATGTCCTAGGGTGTGGATGTCGTAGGGGTGGATGTCGTGTAGGGTGAATGTCGTGTGTGGATGTCGTAGGGTGTGATGTCGTAGGGTGTGGATGTCATGTGGTGATATTGTGTAGTGGAGTGGAAGTCGTGTGGTGTGGATGTCCCGTAGGGGTGGATGCCGTGTAGGGAGTGGATGTCGTGTAGGGTGGATGTCGTGTAGGGTGTGAATGTCGTGTGGGTGTGGATGTCGTAGGGCGTGGATGTCGCGTAAGAAATTGATGTCCTGTAGTGTGTGAAATCGTGTAGGGTGTGGATGTCATGTAGGGAGTGGATGTCATGTAGGGCATGGATATCGTGTAGGGAGTGTGGAAGTCGTTAAGGTGTGGATGTCGTGCAGGGTGTGGATGTTGTGTAGGTGGATGTCGTGTAGGGTGGATGTCATGTAGGGATGTCATGGGGAGTGTGGATGTCATGTACGGCGGGATATCGGGGAGTGTGGAAGTCGTGTAGGGTGTGGATGTTGTGGATGTCGTGCAGGGTGTGGATGTCGTAGGTGGATATCGTGCAGGGTATGTATATCCCGTAGGGTGTGGATGACGTGGGGTGTGGATGTCGTGCAGGGTGTGTATATCCCGTAGGGTGTGGATGTCGTAGGTGTGAATGTCGTGTTGGGTGGATGTCGCGTAGGGAGTGGATGTCTTGTAGGGAGCATGGAAGTCGTGTAGGGTATGGATGTCGTGTATGGTGGCGTATAAAGTAGGAGGATCTCTGCTTACCGGCCGTTTCTACTCTCTCCTGGAGAATATATGGGAAAAGGAGGAAATCTCCCAAGCTCTTAAAGACGCCTCCATCGTCAATATTAGTGGGACAGCTAAATGCAATTTTTCAAGAGAATCATATGCAATGGTGATACAAGCACCAAATTTGGCATGGTAATTTTCTAATGGTTACTAGTCAAGTCTGCCTGATTGGCCATTTGAAAATCCAGATAGAGGCACCAAGATGGCCGCCATATTGGACCTTCTCAAAAGTTGATTTTCTTATAGAAATTGATGTGGAAGGGTCAATCTGAGTGATCTTGGGTGTCGAGATATGTATGTTTTCACATGCGCAGATGATTTTTTTATAGTCCATTGTAACATCTTTATCTACATAAAATAACACTTTATAAAAAATATAACAAAAAAGAATTTACTAAAAAAAATTGTACTACAATTAGCACTGGTTCCTGTGATTTCTCATGAAGTATATCTGTGCATTTACTGCTGTTCACATATGCAGATGCAAAGTGTTGTGCAGTAAAGTCCAAAAGCGAAAGCATTTATGTCTCTGGTTGCAGTCTTTCAGGAACATTTGGTCAGCTCTCGCGGCATGTCGCACGGGGAAGAGAAGGTTCAACGTATCTGCTATGCCTTCTTCTGCGTCCATATCCCCAGTTGACAGGGACTGGCTGGTTTCGGATTGAGATTGTTGCCTGGCCCCAGATGATACCAGCTCGGTAGGCAGCCCGCTTTGTATGTTCCCTTTTGAGGCCGAGGGTTGGTGGAATGAGTCATATGGTCTCTGCTTGTGGGAAAAGAGATTTAGTCTTGCCTTATCTACACTAGTGGCTGTACTAGATCTGTCGTACATGAGGACAAATAAATCTTTTTTCAGCTTCTGCAGGTCAACATCAGCAACTGTTGTTGGACATTGGCTGAATGGTGAATGTTTAAATCATCACAGATGGTTCCATGTCTTTTCATGCAGATTTTCTTTCCTTTCCCACGGAAGCCAGACAACGTCACAGCCGTAGTGAAAGCATGAAAGTAGGATCCCACTAGTTTTTAGGCCCTATCGCAGAAAACTACATCATGAACTGAATCCATCGATGATTGGCCTTGACCAAAAGGCACCACATTTTATCAAGACCAAGCTTCCTGTAGTGATAAAGTACAGATACTGCTATAACGACCACGTCAGTGTCATTGGCTTGATGATGAGGGAATTTGCTACCTCCATTGCTGCATCCCTAGCATGCACAAATATTTGTGTGTCTGCTTCATGATAGCATGGAGCCACAGCTTCTAGGGACTTCTGTGTTAAGCAATTTGCATCTTTCTCCCTTTGTCACAACCATCGCTGGTCAGTTCAGCCGCTAATGCATTTTCTCAAAGCGAGAAAATGGAATAGTTCTGTCATGTTTTTGTCATTCCGCAGAAAAGCTCTCCAGTTTTGGGGGGAGTCTTACTGGTTCCTGTAACTCTTCTTCTAATCCCTGTCCCTGTTTCTGACCTGGCTTCAGACTTAAGATTTGACCTTTTGTACACATCAAACACTACATCCACCTTATTGTATTTGGCACCATAGAATTCCACTTTTGGGCGGATGTCTTCTGGCATAGGCATCAAAAGTCTTTGAGGTGCGTGGAGGCAGGGAATTGATCAGTGCTGAGTCATCTATGATGATAGCATCTCCATGTGGTTCTCTCTCTGTAGCATTCACTTGTGCTTGAAGAATTTCAGCCGCTGTGACTTACATGTATGAAGCTTGCCATTGTCACTGAGGGAGAGGCAGGGAGCTGACTGGTTCTCATGCTTGAAGAATTCTTATGTCATACTCTGTCTGTTCTGACTGAGATGAAGAGTCGCGAGAACAGGACAGTCAGATTTCAGTTCCTTCTCTTTGGAACTGCTAGCAACGTGGTCATATTTAAAGAGGGGAGCATCTGGTTTTTCTGATTGACAGGAACAGACAATTACCTTCATTCTTTTTAGTCCTCTAAGAAGATCGAATTCTTTTCCTCTGTCATGGTGTGTACCAACCATTTTAGAAATATCTGGAATCCACAATGTTCTTTTTGTGTCTAACACCAGGAAGGTCAGATGACCTCTTCTTGGAAAGGGTTGCTCCATCTCCCCACAAAATCTTGGAATGTGCTTCCACCTTCTCAAAAAGATTTCTGTGCACTCAGGGTCTGCCTGATGTCGGCTGTTGGTGGTGGTTCCATCTTTGCACTTGACGCAACTTCATATCCAGCAACAAGACGACCACTTCAGTCCAGCCACCATCCACCCATGAAGTGCTGTTGGATCCTCAGCTTCAACCCCTAATTGCTCCTCCATCGCCTTTAATCACTGCATTGTTTTGTCTATGCTTCGATCAATAGCAATGGCACAGAACTCTCTTCCTGACTTGTGGACAACAAAGTTCCCTTTGTAACCCCTGCTACCTTCTGGATGTTGATTCTCAAGGCACATCATGTCTCGACAGAATTGAAGCCATCGGGCATGATTACACGTTGTTCGCAAAGAAGTAGGGGATCAGTTCTGAGAGTGCTCAAGGTAGAGTTTGAAATTGCCTTCCTGAATGAGAGCGCGATCAACATGAAGATGGTGGTGAGCTCCATGTCCAGCACAAGGTTCCAGAATTGGAACTGTGAACTCAAGCCTCTGTTGTTTACATTCAGTCTTCAAAGCTCAGTGCTGACCTTTTCAGGACTTATCAGGAGCAATAGTCCTGGTATGCCTCCTTCATCAGTTTGTACAAGCTGCATGCTGTGACTTGATGTGCTAGTCTTGTCTTAGTTACACCTGATACAGACAGAAAAGACTATGCTGTACCAGATGAAGCCACTCCTGCTTCAACAAGGGAACCGATCCAACCACTGTCTTGTAGTAGCGTCCCTAGTGATCTCAGTGCAGCCATCTCTATGTGAAGTCCCCCAAACATAATAACATACCTGTCTTCTCCATACTCACTGAGTATGGAGAAGACAGGTGTGTCATACGGTGGCGAATTTTTTTTTTTTGAGTTTGAAAAATCGGCCCATGGTATTAATGATGTAGTTCTATGTGCAGAATCATGTGATATCTTCAGATTTGAAAAGTTTTCATTTTTTGCTAGGTAAATTTTAACTTGAAATCTTATGAAAATTCAGTATTCCCACCCATTTACCAACACCACTAAATAGCTTATTTAAAGTAAAGTAAATGTATCAGGTTAATTTATTAGGATGAAAATGATCCAGAATAGTGAAACGAATGATCTTGACATT
>NW_024730668.1:14985756-15019949 GCF_018991925.1 Homarus americanus | reverse complement strand
TTTGCAATATATATATATATATATATATATATATATATATATATATATATATATATATATATATATATATATATATATATATATATAGAAAGTTAATTATTATTTTCAGGGGTGAGTACAGACTGTACTCACCCCTGAAGAGAATACACGAAACAACTTCGTGCTTTCTTCTTTCCTTGTGGTTATCAGCATATACCTAGATCACGTGCACCTACAGTGATATATATATATATATATATATATATATATATATATATATATATATATATATATATATATATATATATATATATATATATATATATATATATATATATATATATATATATATATATATATATATATATATATAGAGAGAGAGAGAGAGAGAGAGAGAGAGAGAGAGAGAGAGAGAGAGAGAGAGAGAGAGAGAGAGAGAGGTCAGATTCATGTGGGTAATGTCACTGTTCACTGCCATGCAGGACAGAGGTTCGTACACAAAGAAAGAAAGAAATACATCATATTCATTATAGTACAGCGGCATACCCAAACAATTGTGCATTTTATGATGAACGCATTAACTTTGGCACAGATACATGGTGAATATTTTCAGATATGGAACCACTAGAAACTCAACCTCTGTGGGCGCCATATTGAATTTCAAGATGGCCGCCGTTCAGGATACGCTAAACTATGTATTTCTGTTTTTACGGTTGCATATTTAATTCCAATGCATCAATATACATAATCCTGGTTACGAAAATCATTTGTGATAGTTTTCGAAGTTTATTACAATGAAAAAGACAAGTAAAAGCATTACACTGGAAAATTAAAATACCAATTTTCCGAACTCCCAAAACTTAAAAACAAATTCTGAACATTCGGCTATTGAGGCCGAATCTCTGTAGATATTTGGCCTTAACAGCCACCTTCACATGCACAAAGTCCAGTGCATTTAAGTGCAGCTTTTTTGCACCTACACTTGCCACTGCAGTGTTTTCTGCAACCGCAAGAGATGAGCTCGTGGCATGACTTTGACACTTCAGAGAGTGTGGTCCAGAGTGGTTCCATCTCATCACCCGATTTCATTCAACACTAGTCACATGGTGATGGCAGACTGACAAACGCTATTGCGGCCTGTTCCCAGATATGTCCAGCCTGATAAGCAGCTCTCTTTATGTGCTGCTCCAGAGCTGCTCTTGTTGGTGGGAGATGCTTCAGTGATCTTGATTTTCTTGAAAACAGTTTCTTTCTCAGAACGTTCACGTCACAGCATGTGCTCGTACGGTCATAGAGCAGCATGATGAATCTCTCCAGTGTCGAAAGGACACCATCAGGGGTGGAAGCCAGACTGAGGAAGGCGGTTGTCACTTCCGGAAATGCATTCCATGTGGCCCAGGCTGCCTTCTTGCTATGACCTGCAAAGACAGATACCGTGTCGCAGCCCGTTATTGCGTGAAACACTGGAAGAGCTCTCGACTTCTCAGGTCCCAGGCCTTTGCAACCTGATGTGCTGCTATGTAACGTCGATTCTTTCCTGTGCCAAAAGTAAGCCATAGTTCATCTAGTACCTCACTCCGTTCATTCGCTAGAGCAACTGCAAGGATGACAACATCTGTATCGACGGTACGAATGAGTATTCGCCGATGACCACATTCCAAGGCATCAGCTGCATGAACCATCATTCTAGTGTCGGCCTCTTCGTGGTTGCATGGTGCCAAGTTGGCAGTGTCCTTCCGAGGTGGAACAGTGAGTACCTGTTTCTTGTCTGTGACAACCAGCTGTTTACTTTCTTTGAGAACCAACTGCATAACCTGTTCTGACTGGAAACTGAAGCGTTCCTGTTTGTTGTCACTGTTGCGGAGAAAGTTTTGCCAGTTGCTAGGTAGAGGACCAGAGGCAGTGACGCGTCTTCGAATGCCCTTGCCATGGTTTCATCTTACTGTTGCTTTTAGACTCCCAGATTTCAGGTAGCAATCCCATACTAGGTCAAGTCGAGATCGATATTCGAGCTGTGTTTCAATATCGGTAATGAATACAGCTGTGCTGTATTCTTGAAATGTCCTACTGCCTCCTGGCTTGAACATTTCCACAACGGTAGGTCCATCGAGTATAGTTGAGGTGACATGTGGAGCGTCAATGATCTTGTCAGCAAGCTGTTCAAGGGGTGTGAGTAAGTCGGCCTTCTTGCTGAAGCGGAGTTTCCCATTACTGGAGAGTGCTGGTTGATAGGCCCGGTTTTCATGCTTGAAGAATTCGTCCAAATCACCCTCTCTTGTTTGACAGGCTATGTAGAGCCTGGAGAAAAGTCCACAGTCGTCTTTTGCGAAGGCTAGTTGCTGCTTACTCCTAGTTGGAGACTTGGATTTCATAGAACTGAATAGTGTTAGCTTGTTGAGCTTATTAGTGTCACCAATAGGCTTAGACTTGTCTTCAAGGCGTTCTCTTACATATGAATGGAATTGTTCTCGTCCAAGCTTGACAACATTTTGCACACTCTTCACGGCTTCTGGACACAAGATTTCCTTTGTATGAAGAACCATTAGGTCAGCACTTTCTTCTTCAAATGGGTTTCCCACTTCTTCCATGACAAGTGTAAGTGCTTTCACACCCTGAAGAAACTTGTCCTGCGTCGTGTTGGTTTGCTCATGATGGTGGAAGTTAGCCTTGGTTTGCTCAGCTTTCTGCGATGATTCAAATTCAGCAATGACCCGTGCTACTTCTGGACCTGCAACCATCCACCGTCGAAGTGCACTTGGGTTTCCAGTCAAACCGACTGCACCACCATCACCTTTGATGAAGACATTGTTCTGCTCATGGGCCTGGTCTAGTGCCATTGCAGAAAAACGGCGGGCTGTCTTTTTTGCTGTGAAATGTCCAGCTTGAAACTTTGCAGCCTCATCAGGATGCTTGTCCGAGAGCTCTGTCATGTCCTTCAGGTGGACTGGAACCCACCGAGAATAATGAGTATGATCCGAGGCGAAGAACCACTGAAACAGTTCAGCCAGAGCATCCATGTACAGCGAGAAGTTTGATTCTCGTAGTGATCTAACAAACATAAAGATACTTAGCTCTAGGTGTATTTGCCATAAGCCTTGTGCTGTAGGCTGTTTAGGGTTGCTGCTGTTATCTAATGGCCTCGCCTGGTGCGTGTGACGTGAGCAGCCTTTAGGAAAGAGTTTGCAGTTCCTGGGCTGGCAATATCGGCTTGCACCAGGGTTTCTGCCCACCCGCTACCCTGCAACCAACTGCCTGTCATCCTCAGAGCCGCCATTTCAATGTGGAGACTGCTCAGAATCATAATAAATTTATCTTCGCCATAATTTTCGGGCCAATTCCACTGAATTTGTTTGGCTATTGCAAACAATGGTTGGTCCAAGGTGATTACTGGGGTTTGACCTTTTCTTTCTTCCTATAGCCTATTATTTCCCTATGCTTCGCAGTATTAGACAGTCTCACAGGACTAAGACAGTAACGTGGTGAAACCCGAATTTTTTTCCTGGATCCGCCCCTGATTTATAGCGGCCACTCAAATCCAGTATCGAGTGGTTCCATATCTGAAAATGTTTATATACCATTACTCCATCGCTGTGCCAAATTTGGTGCTTTCATCATTAAATGCACAATTGTCATAAAAATTGTAGCTATGCCGCTCCACTATTAGCAGTATATATAGGTCAGTGGTTCACATACATTGGACGTCATATTCTAAATGAAGACAAATCAGTGTGGGCTAGCAAATTTGGAATAAACAGCAAGAATGTCCTCAAGCACCCCCGATTCAATGTAATAATTACAAAGGTCAACCACGGAAAAAATCAGAGAGGGAGACGGAGACAGAAACAACTGTATAACGACATAATTCCTACAATATGTAATGGTCCGATCCGGCTCTTGAAGGTACCTAACCTAACCTAACCTAACGTCAGCGTTATATTTATATTTATTATGCATTTATAAAAAATAAACGAATAAATAAATAAATAAGATACAAATTTATAATACACCATACACATTTTTGGAAAAATTTAATATTTTTTTAAAGACACCAGACTAAACGTGACGTAATCGACACAAGTCAGAAACAAGGATTTAGGAGGGGGGGCGCAAAGAGTCATTCAACGAAAGAAATGCCACACACACACACACACACACACACACTCCACATTCGCACACACACACACTCCACATGCGCACACGCACACACAGGGAAGTAAAACAGCAGTTGGTGTTGCAAGAAATCAGCATCTTTAGAAAGAAGTTTTGTTTAGCATCGGTTAGATACCACTGAATTAATTACCCGAAATGGATTAAACGTTTGAAGATAATATTAGTATAAATTAATGATAAACAGGCAACCTCATAAACAGCCTGCACACAGCTGTGCTCGATGCATGATGTTCTTTAACATACTTACCGATTTTTACGTATGTTTATTTATCTAAATGTAAATTCATATAGGTTGGCTCATTGCTCTATCCATTTTAAAATCAAATTAACAGTATATACTAGCAGAAAGGCATAATATAATGCGAAACAACAAAGCCCAACCATTAATTAAGCAACGGGGAACTAAGTAACCAATCACCGATCACTTTTACATTCATTCTAATTTTTACTACGTAGTATAGTAAACAAACGGCCTTGAGTTGCCAGCTGTCTCCAGCAGTGTTCGAAGAATCTTGAACGTGACTGTACATGCAATACAACATGTACACAGAGAGCACATTGTGAGTTTCCTTTCTCCATCCCATCCTGAGTGTGAACCCATACCCCATAACCCCACACACTCATCACAAGTCGAGGTCGGGAGGGGGACTTCCCTCTCAGCACCGAGTTCCCAGCTAGCAGAGTCTCCCACAGGAGACAGAGTCCAGAACCCGCCGGGACCACTCTCTTCAGCAGCACCTGCAGACAGATTCCTTAAGTGCAGGGCCTCCCATACGTCACAAGTGAGTCATTGTCAGAGCGATCCAAGGGTGAGTTACTTAAGGTGGGAAGTGTATCCATTTCATGTTTTTCCCGAGAGTCCTTATCTAGTAACGTCAATATATTGATCTATTAATGTGTCCATGCTATTGAGTTAACTAATAAATAGCTGTACTTAGAAGTGGTGTTTAGAAGATTCCCCCTAAATATATAGCCAAGTTAAATAACTCGAATACGATGGATAGCTTCAAACATAGATTGGATGGATGTATGAGCAATAGGGGTTGGGTGTAAATGGGACTGCCTAGTATGGGCCAATAGGCCCGCTGCAGTTTCCTTCATTCTTATGTTCTTATGTTCTTAATCGGCCACGCTACCAACTTTCCTCACTTTACAATCCTAACACTATAAATTCTTACTTTACCTGTAATTAGTACTTTACCCTCATTACATATGTATGTATGTATGTATGTATGTATGTGGATGGGGATGAGGATAAGGAAGAGGCGAGCGAAGGTGAGGTCGAAGAAAAGGAGGAAGAGACGAGAAGGAGGAGGAAGTGGAAAGAGTGGAGAATGAAGAAGAGGAAAAGGAGGATAAGGAGGGCGAGGGCAAGGGCGAAGAGGAGGAGGCGAGGACGAGGCCGAAGACCAGAAGTAGTAGCAGGAAGAAAAGTGAGACAACGAAGAGGAGGGCAATCATTCAGTGCACTGTCAGTATAAACCACTAGGACTCGTTGTCTTTGTTTCCACTATATAGATCCTCTTGTCTCCGCTAGTCTGAATATCCAGGATGGGAATCCTTTCATTATTTACACATGTATTTGCTCTTATCGTCGCTAGGATCCACCACGTTTATTTACAACCGTAGTTTATCTCCGTTACCGCTCAGGAGATTATAGCGCGTCTGGGTTTATTTGGACGGCCACGGTCGCTCCTCTCGCCCGTGGCTAGAATCAATGAGGATTAAACGAATGCCGTCACGATCTGTGGAGCTGCGATATCTACCGAGGGAAGTCCCTAAATTTATTCATGTCCCAGCGCAGTGTCTTTCTTAGTACGCCATCAAATTCTCAGCACCGTATTCATGAAATTATATAGAGGCGATGTAAAGTTGACACTGAGAAATGATGCTAGTGGGGTATTGTTATGTATACTACCTCTCTCTCTCTCGTGCGTTGTACATTATTCAGTCACGGGTGTCAGGCAGAGAGATGGCCACACTGTATACAAATAGGTATTTTAAGGTCCCCGCACGATCCATTTTCTGTTGCGGGAAACACAGCCGTCACACCGCGACCCACTGTTTATCATTCCCCGGCCAGCGACTTGTGGCAACGCATGTGACGTCCCTGCCAGCTTTATATGGTAACTCAGGTGACATCACAGCCAGCGACATATGGTAATCCAGAAGTCACAGCAAATAGGAATCCAGAAACCATGTGACGTCAGATTGAAATATGTTACTGACGACAACAACCAATAGCAGATCTCTGATCAAATGACATCAGAGATGATGATGGTGATGTGCAATAATATAATGACAAAACCTTTCACAGATGTGGATGATGCAGGAATACCATTACCGTTGAGTTAAACTGTTTCGAAATGTGGATTATTCTGCAGTCAATCAAGGTTCGGGATTAGCAGATCTCCAATCATCAATTGGGGGTCGTGAGCTCACTAAAGTACAGCTTATCAAGGGTTGAACGTCTTATTAAACCAATCAGCCGGATCTAGAGCGTCTCTGAAATCACTGCCAATCAAAAGATAGCGCCTCTAAATCACTGCCAGTCAGAGGCTGAAGTTCCATTAACGTCATCAATAACTCCCATGACGTCACTCCCTGTGAAAGTTACCCCGGTATTGTTAAATTATGAACTTCGGTACTTATATAATCACTCCGGTACTGTTATTAATGACCCCAGTACTATTATATAATGACCTCCAATACTATTAAGTAATGACTCCGGTACTGTTATATAATGACCCAGTATTATTTAATAATGACCCTCAATACTGTTATATAATGACCCCGGTACTGTTGTATTATAACCCCTGGTTCTGTTATATAATGAGCTTTTTGGCATTTGTGTTAGGTCATTGTTCCAGTGCTGGAATGGGGTGAGAACTATAAGTATTAAGTGACATTCCAATACTTTGAAGGCCTTAAGTATGTAAGAGGGAAGTGATTCTAATATATGGCGACCTTGCCAGGATCCTGAATCCACGTGAGTATTATTTGACGGAACCGTCCCTAGAGTATGGCAACCGGTACGACCGCCCCGGGCCCCGCGCTAGTGGGGGCCCCGCGGCCCTTACCTCACCCAACACCAGAATTAGTGACCGCGTTAAGCTGACCTCACCTTACCACCCAAATTCAGGAAACCACCTGAATGATTAGTGACCAGACTGAGAACAATGTAATTCTTTACTGTGCTCTCTGTCAGTGTTGTCGAAACTCTGAATCTCCAGTTGTCCGTGATTTGTGTATTGTGAAATTTGTGTTATACATTATTTTACTATCGTACACAGCCTTCGTTTTTATTATACTATGGCCAGCAAAGATAGAGACAGATACAGAAAATTCATCTCGGGTGCAGAAAAAAGGAAGAGAGAAGAAATCGAAATGTCAATGAAAGGTTCCCTAGAAAAATATGTGTTTTCAAAAACACCAAAAACTAGTGTAAAAGGGGACCTGAGCGACTGTGATGGTGATAGTGTGGGTCATATTCAAGCTGAGGAAGAGGAGAGTACTTAAAAAAATACTATGGCTTATAAAATGAACAGTTTTACCTTACGCTAACGGTCATGCTGATGAAGATCTATGTGATCCAGACAACTGGCCACATTTACTGGACACAACGACAATTGATATTTGGGTAGAAAAGGGACCTGTTAATGTATCTAGTAAAAATTATGTTTAAAAAAAATGGTGAAAATCGACACTTTTCAGAAGACTTTTACATGCGAAGATTGTCAAATGGGGAAATGTATGAAAGATGTTATATCATAGTAAACTACATAATACTTGGCATAGTAATAGTATGATTGGGGAATAAACAATATGTATATTACAGTATGTATGTAAGTAACTATATAGATAAAAATAAATTTTAACCTTTATTTTATAATATATATATATATATATATATATATATATATATATATATATATATATATATATATATATATATATATATATATATATATATATATATATATATATATATATATATATATATATACACACACACACGCAAGCAGAATCACCGCCCTCCGGGCGGCTCATCCGCTAGGCAACGGTAGGACGTGGCGTCCTACCGTTGCCTAGCGGGAGGCTCCACATTGTCTCACTGTTCAGTCCCTAAAACTTCTTCTTCCACCAATAGTTCATTAACGGTGTATGTAAGTTCCACCATGTTTTTCACTACAACGGTACAGCAAATCATATTTTTTTAGCAGTAAACTGTTATTATTTTATTGTCTAATCTTCACTATATATAACACATCCCTTCATCACTACATATAGCATCATCCATATCACTACATATAACACCATCCATCATCACTACATTTAATACCATCCATCATCACTAAATATAACATCATCCATCATCACTACAAGTAACATCATCCATCATCACTACATATAACACCACCCATCATCACTACATATAACAACATCCATCATCACTCCATATAACAACATCCATCATCACTACATATAACATCATCCATCATCACTACATATAACACCACCCATCATCACTACATATAACATCATCCACCATCACTACATATAACACCATCCATCATCACTACATATAACAACATCCATCATCACTACATATAACAACATCCATCATCACTACATATAACATCATCCATCATCACTACATATAACAAACCCATCATCACTACATATAACATCATCCATCATCACTACATATAACACCATCCATCATCACTACAGATCGGTAAAGTAGTTTCCGAGATTCTCGTGTGGACACACACACACACAAACACACAAACAAACACACACAAAGATATACTGTAAATATATATATATATATATATATATATATATATATATATATATATATATATATATATATATATATATATATATATATATATATATATATATATATATATTGCCCTGGGCCCCCCACCCCCTTAGGGACGGCTCTGATTATATCAGCTAGTTTAGCATTATATTTGATTTACTGTTGGTCCAGTATTGAAGAGCTTCTCATATTTATCACAAAAAAAAATTTATTGGGCACCCCCCTACATCCTGTGCAAGGTGAAGCGCAGAAGCGCTTCCAGCGCCCATCTGGGAAGCCTCATGAGTTAAGGGCGTAGAAGCCTGAAGGGTCATAGGTTTTTTGTCAAGGGCGTAGAAGCCTGAAGAGTCATAGGTTTTTGTCAGCAAGTTATTGGAAGCTCCACAACTTTCCCTGAATACGAATTCGCAACTTTTCGATGTACAACAGGTACCTACTTTACTGCTAGGTGAACAGGGACCATAGGGGGCTAGGAAGTGTGTCCAAACAACTTTCCACCGGCCCGGGACTCGAACTCGTGACATCTCGCTTGCGAGGCAAAAGTGGTACCGCTCTACCACCGGCGCCCCCCATTTATCACATTGTCCTTCTAAAGCCAGTTCATAGAAAACCCTAGTGTTCATGTGTTACAGAAACTTTAAGGAAGGGTAAACATTATATCTATGCAGTTGATATTAGTGCAGTATGAAGAAAGATGTGATTATTGTTAAGGTTATTGAACACTTAGTGATTGAAAAGATTGTGCCAGACTCAGCTTTGAAGTTCATTGCTGAATGTAAAAGTCACACTAAGTTCGAAACAGAAAAGGAGTAGAAGCTTAAAAAGATGGAGTAAGAAGCTCAGGAAATGATACGGAAGTTAGAAGTGGAGAAAGAGATAGAGCTGAAGCGACTTGAGTTAAGAATTGGTAGACGAGTCCAGGATGATAAACCTATTGATATTTTGAAATATGTTAAGCTTTTGCCAGTTTTTAATGAACTGGAGGTAGACACATTCTTTAGGGAATTTGAAAAAGTGGCTACCAGTCTGAAATTACCAGGGAATATTGGGCCCTTCTTGTGAGAAATGTGTTAACAGGCAAAGCAGAGGAAGCAAGTTCTACTTTATCAGTGACAGATAGTTGTGATTATGCTGCATTAAAATTACATGTATTGAAGAGTTATGAAAGAGTACCAGAATATCATAGGCAGAAATTTAGAAATAGTAAAAAGACTGGTAACATGACGTACTGTGAATTTGCTCGTCAGAAGGAGAGACATTTCATTCTTGGTGTATGTCAATGAAAATTGACAGTTTTGTAGGGGTATCGAGATATTATGTGTTGTCTAGCACTCAGGATGGAAGGAAACTCTAATGTGGTTTTCTTGTATAATATAAGTTATATTATAGACAGTCTGGTGCTGGAGGTGCAGAATGAGAGTTGGTTGGTGAGGAAGCTCAGAAGGACAGCTGGTGGGTCGCCATACTCGCTGGCGGGAGCGAGGACCGCCAGGCAGGCGAGGAGATGCGAGGGCTGCCAGGCAGCGGCAGAGGAGGAGGTGTTGCTTGTTCAAGAAGAATGGTCAGAATGAATCTCAATGGAGAGACAGAGCTTATATACACCCAGCAGCAGCCGCCAGTCCTCTATGAGTCATGTTGGGAAAACCCGAGAAGTAGCCGGTGAATAGTTCCGTTGCTAAGATACGGCGGGCATTGGAATGCAGATACGCTTGGTTGCTAGGGAAGACAGTAGCAGGTGGTGTGCAGCTACGCAGTTTGTAGGGGAGATGTCCACTACAGTTTCTAAGAGCTCAGAAAACTCATGTTAATTGAAAGAATTTAAAAGGTGTTTGGATTCTAATTTAGAAACCTATTTAGAAGAAAAAGATGTTTATGCCTTGGATAAACTTGTCTTTCTATCAAACACCGGTGCTTTAACACATAAAAAAGTGATGTTTCTATAAATATTGTTCATGCAAAGTCCACTGTAACTTGGGTGATCATGCAAAAAGTCAGTCTCCGAGTACAGATAAGTCTTCTCTTAATTGTATGATATTATTGTAAGAAATCTGGTCATATTAAATCTAATTGCACAAAAGTAACACAACTATGCATCTACCAAAACACACCAGAATATTACCCAATTATTCTTACTTTAAACATTAAATACACCAACTATATACAACAACACAAACACCTGATAGAAATGACAGCTCAGGTTGCAAGTCAAAATTCAAATTCAAAAATTTTATTGACAAATACATCAAAAGGACCTGGTTAGCATGCTAACTAACCCGCCCAAAACTAGTCTTAACAAGAGCTCTTTAATATTCTACTAATCATAAATCAGATATGTATACATCAAATAGATATGCATAAAATCTACAATTTTATGTTAAACTTACGGATTTTTTTCATATTATTCTTAACCATATTTCTGTTTATTAAAAAACAAACCATCTCTGTAATATCAGTAATACCATCACTCCTAAATTCTGATAAACAGTTACATTCCATAATGTAATGATATAATGTATGGGACTTTACATAGCCACACAGTTTACAAGGAATGCCATCAGTTCCTTCAATATATTGCGAATAATATTTGTATCCAAAGCGTAGTCTCATCACAAATTTATCATACTCAAATAGAGCGCTATGACTGTCAACAAACCCAAAAACTTTTTTTTCCTCACAAAGGCATACTTAAGTCCTACATATATAGCATAAAGTTCAGCAGTGGTGCTGGAACTTCTATCCCCAATTCTCTTGGATATTCTTTCTTCAACACTAATACCATATTCAAAAAATTCCCTAATAACAATGCCACATCCGGCCAGATTCCCATTAACTGAACCATCACAGTACATATGAATAACATTTTCCTTATGGTACTCACATATTTTCTCAAGGAATATTTGCCGTAACTCATAAGGATTACATTCTTTCTATTTTTTTTTTACCTCTAGCTTATCTATTCTTACAGATACACTCTCCATGAACCAAGGTTTCAAATAAACTTTGTTTGGCAAAGGTACACACAAATTTACAATATTATATTCACACAACATCTGACAAAGTTTTTAGTGTAAGTATTCATCTTAAAATTACTAGTAATTGCACTAGTAAATTTATCAACAGCAGACTTCAGATACCCATCACCACGCCTAATAAGCCTTAGAGTAGAAATGACAGTCAACTCCCAAATTCTGTGTATTATGCTCGGGACATTTAGCTCCATCCTCATAATCTCTACTCTTGTTGTCCTTGGACAACCAAGCACAATCCTCATTGCTTCATTCTGAATAAGCTCTATAGGCCTAAGATCTTTTCATGAGTAAGAAGCTAGAACTGGAGTTGAATAATCAATGATACTCCTAACTGTACTCAAATACATAGATCTTAAAACTGGTATACAAACGCCATTTCCTCTGTCAGAGGTCCTAGCCTAGCTGTACATATATTTTTGACATAAGTAAATTTATCCTTAACATTATTATTAATACCCACAAACATACCCAGATATTTGTAACTGGATACTTTTTGCAATTTTATTCTATTTAGCCAAAATTCTTTTCCATTTACTGCCCTTGACTGAGATTTGGTTTTATTTTCATTAATGACCAGTCCCAAGGAGACAAAGATACTGCAGCTGATCAATGACCCTAGACATATCTTCCTCATTTTTACATTGGATCAGAATGTCATCAGCATAAATGATTACTTGGGACTCGCCCTGGAATTGGTAACTAGCTATTCTGTCCATAAGAATGTTAAAGAGCATAGGGCTAAAAACGCCAATTTGTGGGGTACCCAACCCTAGACTTTTTTCTTCTGATTCCTGACCTTGAAACCAGACACTCGCTTTTCTGTTAGTTAAGTAATCTGTAATCCACATTAACAATTTCCCTTTTATACCTTTACTTACAAGACTTTCTAAGATCACTTCCTTATTTGCCATATCAAAGGCACTTTTAAGGTCTACAAACAGTCTACAGTTCACATTAGCATTACTAAGACATTTAATCACACAATCTGTAGTGCTTTTACCCTTTAAAAATCCCAACAAATTACTAGACAAGAGACCATCAATTTTATGTAATAATCTATTTAGTACCATTCGCTCCATCATTTTAGATAGACAAGATGTTAAGGATATGGGTCTATAATCATTAGGGGGCAGTGAAATTTTGCTCAAAGCTGCACTCTTCAGGCATTGTTCCTTATACATATCTAAGACTCCATGCCAAATCTGAAGCTATGTCGAGGTTTAGTCTGCCGCATTTTCTACTGAAATTTTTAAATTTACCTACAGTACTAGCCAAACAGCCGCTGTGGCGGTGCAATGTTCTGTTCAGTGTTTATCAACTTTTTTTTCATATCTCTTATTTCATTTAAGTTGTCTTGTTGCAGATGAGTATGGTGCTATGTCTATATTGATTATCAGCCTTTTCTCATTTCATTTCTCAATGTTGTGTTACTGTACTGTAATGTAGGGAAGACCGCCACTCGTGTGATGATAAAGAATGAGAAGACCGAGAAATGGAGTTCGAGGATGATGGTGAAAGATCATTATGTCATCATGGTTGAGCCTGGCAATGAATATCTCACACATGTGACTCCCAAGACTGGACACGGAAAGCAGATTGCCAAAACTATTCACGAGTTTCTGGTGGAGAAAAATCTAACCCAGCAGCCCATTGTGTGTGTTGGTTGTGATGGAACCAATGTAAATGTAGGATCAGAAAATGGAGTCATTCATCATCTTGAAATGTTACTTGGTCACCCGCTCCATTATTTCATATGTCAGCTTCACGGAAATGAGCTGCCTTTCCGCGCAGTTTTTTATCACTATGATGGTAAACCAAGTGGTCCTGAGCATTGGCGTGGTCCCATTGGAAAGCAGATCAAGGAATCTTTGTCTGAGCTTCCAGTTGTCGCCTTCCAGCCAGTCAGTTTCCCTGATTTCCCTGTGTTTAATGATGAAGTGGAGAAAGATCTGTCCTGGGATCAGAAATACCTGCATAGGATTTGTAAAGGAGTTATCACAGGTGTTGTTGAAGATGACTTGGCTGCTATTGAGCCAGGTCCTCCCTGTGTGTCAAGGTGGAACACCTTATGGAGTAGAATCCTCAGGCTGTATGTAGCAACATCAAGACCCAGCCATTAGTTGAAAAGAATTGTCATTACAAAAATAAATTTCAGTGCTCCAATGTGGTTTTACATCAAGATACACCCTTACGTAACACACGGCTCAAGGAACGTATTCCAGTCCCTGCTATATATGAAACACCTGAATAGTGAGGAGGAGACGATAGTGAAGAAGGCTGTCCAGAGAAATGCATACTTCGCCCACACAGATCAACTTCTTCTTGGTATGTGTGCAGATGAGGACATGACTGTTAGAGAAAAAGCTGTCTCAATGATAAGAAAAATTAGAGAGGAGAATCAGCAAAAGGAAGAATGCACTGGCAGATCTGAAGAGGAGGAGGAAGATTCTGATGCTGCTGTTGACGAGAATTTGTTAAACTATACTGATGAGGAGGGTAAAGATGGAGATGGGAATGAGGATGTGCCTCCTGTAGTCAACATGAGAAAGGTGGTGACTCCGAAACTAAAGTGGCAAGCAAAAAACTATCATTCCATGATTAACTGGAGGAATGAACTCAAGACTGAGCCTCCTTACATTGCTTCTCTGTCAAATCTACAGGTTAATGACATTCTTGAGACACCATTAGTGGTGCCCAAGTGGCCAAACAGCACTCAGGCGGTCGAGAGAGGCATAAAAGTGATGACTGAAGCTTGCACTGAAGTGACGGGATACGAATCGAGAGATGGATATATTAGGCAAAGATTATTGTCTAGGAAAATGATGCCAAGGTTCCGCACAAAAAAGAATTTCAATATGAACTTGTAATGATTTTCTATACGGTGTACCTGTAAAATAACATGTGAATTAAATCGATGTCACCCATGTAAAATTTATCATTATCCTGGAAAACATTAAATGACACCTAATTTTTGGTATACACTAAAAGTTGACAAAAAGTCGTTCGCGATGCGGCAGGGTAAGTATGCATGAAATGGCATGAAATTTTGCACAGGTGTTTGTTACAGCCATACAAACGATGCCTGAAAAGTGCAGCCTGCAACTCAAATAAGTGTTTTTTCCCTGCCCCCTAATAATCATTATCACCCTTAGGCACAGGAACAATGAGTGCCATTTTCCATGTCACTGGCAGTCTTTCATCTTCATATGACAAATTAAAGAGATCTAGAATTGGGTTGTCCTCCATACTTATAAGATAATTGATAACATCATAAGTTAGACCATCCCTGCCAGGAGCACTAGACTTCCCTTTCTTTACAGCATTCACAATTTTATCCTTAGTAAAAGGAACACAGGTTTCCTCACTTACAGTACTTTGGATATTCACCAACCTTCGCCTCATAGATCTTGAATTCCTCAAGCAAATCTGAACATTACTTGGGATACACTCATAATTAGATGCATACGCCCACTTATTCATTAGTTCATTAGCTTTGGCGTTTGGATTGGGATGAACATTATATTTCTTCTTGACGCCTCTTACCTTATTCACACCATCCCAAACCTGATTCAAAGATTTTGAGTGAGCGATATCTCTCAAAAAAAAAAACACTCCAATACATACTTCTGGCTTTCTGATTTACCTCTGTTGTACACTCTGCCACTTCAATCAGAGTTTCCCGGGTTTTTTTTTTCATTGCTAGGATCTTTACTCCACTACTATGACATTTCCTCAGTAACTTATTCTACCACTTTACAATCTTTTCATTATAATACCTAGGCTTAGGTTTTGTGGTATTTCCATACCTTTTCTTGGCTTATTCAAAATGGAATCAATCAATCCTAACAAATCATCATAAAATATGTTTTCATCTTTAATTCCAAGCTTTTTGTACTCTTTATACCACTCGCCGACTTTTGCTACAAATTCACTATGTTGGTCTACTGTTATTGTATACCTTTTCCTATTGTTAACATAAAAGATTTTGTTCAACTGAAGCTTCACTTTAATTGCAAAGCGATAAATCAAAAGCGTATCCACAATATCCAAATATGCATGAGCATCTAGCATATTAAAAAGTATTGCATACGCATAGTCAAATCTACCCCCTTTAACATGTGTCAGCTCACCAGCTCCAAGGACCTTAGCATCTTCTATAGAGTCTAAGATATTTTTTTCAGAACCATTCCATTGTGATTTTGAGAACCTCTACTGCCAAGATTGTTATGCCTAGAGTTCAAATCACCAATTAGTAAACAATCATCAGCAAAAATAATGTCCGGCAGATCATCAACTGTCAATGAATCATCATGCACAAAAGCATTAATAATGAACAGTGTAGCATCTTGAAGCGTAATACTAACACACAAATACTCGGAACCGTTTATTTTTAGAGCGGAATGAAAAGATGCTAGAATATCATCTTTGATATAAGTCGTCAAACCTTTACAATTTCCAGTCAAATCAGCTGGTAATTCAAAACTTTGATAACCTCTTAGTTGCAAAGATATTCCGTTTGTCCCAACCTCTTGCAGAGCTGTAACATCAATATTACTAGAATGAACATATGCATGAAGATCCGTTAACCTTTTTATCAAACTATTAACATTCCAGAAAATTAAGTTGACTTTATGATCCATTAGAATAAATTTCCCCCCCATATGCTTCACCGAAATAAGAACATTCTTTTAGACGTCGTCCCTTGGATTTTCCATATATTCCAAAACAGAGTCAAGAATGTTCGTCAGATCACCAAGCATTTCCTTGTTTACTACATTCTCTTTAGAAACCGAACCAACCCTATTTCCTAACAGACAATTGAATTGAATTGAATTGAAACAGTTTATTTAGCCAGAAAAACACAGATACAGAGTGGATAATAATAACAATAATAACATGGCTGAGCCAGTGGAGAACCTGAGCTCTCTTTTAGGCACCTGATATATACTATACAGGGTACATTTATCTCAAGGAAGTATTATGTAACATTTAGTATCATCTGGAATGGTACAATAGCATGGTGGTAATAAGAACATCTCACAATGTTACCACGGTTATCACTTCAATATTTTTTTTTTACTCTAGTTGCTAACCACAATAACATTATTTGACTCCATCTCAACTAATGTTTCATTTTCCTTTAAACTATCTTTATTAACAACAGCAACATCACTGTATGGCACAAGATTCACCAAGAATTTCTTGATATCCAATACTGCTTGGTTGAGCTCATCAATCTCCTTACGGAGTTTTACTAGAATGTTAGGGGCTATAAGGTTATTGCCCCCGTTACCTATGCCCTTCTGTGCTGCTGCATTACGTATTTCCATACGCTTTTCCCACACATTTACAGCACTTGGTGTCCCTGCAACATCGCTCCTTACAGCATCACCTTTATCCTCTTGATTAGTAGGCTGAGCTCGTGATTGCAATTGATGAACTTTCGGTTTTTTTGGACACCCACGCGCTGGCATTGTGAGCCCCCCCACCATTACAGCATTTTGGTGTAATTTTCTCCTTCGCCTTAATTTTATCTCCACATACGTTATGTTATCGCCACGCACAAATTGTGCGCGCCGGCCACATGTTAAGTGGAGAAACTGTTTACAACTCAGAATAGCTTACTAAGCGAGATGGAGCTGGTAGCAGCTGTGTGACTGCCTGAGGGACAGTGTATCGCCTTCTACTGTAAAGGCAACATCTTGATTCTCGCCCACAACAGTTTCCCGCAGGACATTATATTTGTTCTCATTGGTCTAACCCTAGACCCCAAAACGTGAGTGTGATTGTGAACTGTTGAATCCTCTGAGAACTCTAAATAACTTTAATAAGTGTTATTATGTACTGTATATTGATCGTATTATTCAAACTGTGTCCTGATGTACCAGCAGTTGTTATATGTGAATTGTATTCAACAGGTTTTGACCGAATTAAACTCATCGCGTCAACGACAAGGGTTTTATTGTCCTGCACAAACCAAATTCGCTCCTATGAGCGATTACACCTTAGATTCATGCATTTTTCCACAGAATCTACATCGAAAATCATTACGGCATTTCCACGCCATGTGCCCCCACTTACAACACTTATAGCATACTATTGGAGATTCGTTGTAGACAGCAACCCGCTTATATCCGAAACATCTCACAAAGACCTTCTCTGGCGCTGAACCTTTGATTAGCGCAATTAGCTGCGGCTTAGGTACTAGTTCTCCATCAAATCTAATTACACGTCTCTTGGCCCCCAAAAAATCTATCGTCAGACAACACATCCTTGGGGTCAAGGTAAACAGGGTAATAAAAAAGAATGATCTTAGTACACTTCCCAATGGACTCCACAGGCTTTTCCATCACTACATTCTCAAAACCTTCTGTAGTTAAATATCTAACTGCTTCCTCATCCTTCACAGTTATATAAGGAATATGTTTACCTTCTTTAAAGAGCACTTGATACCCTTGATGGCTCTTAGTGAGTCTAACTGACCACTTTACCTTAACATGAAAATCCATGCCATTATTCTTGGGGAAGTAAAGACGTGGCCTCCTTGAAGAATTACTGCCATATAAACCATCAGTGGGGCTTACACTCGTTATACTGATCTTGGTTGAAGAATGACTCACACCAGCAATTTTCTTTGGTTTGTCCACCAAGTGGGAAATGTTATCTTCACTGCTTGTACCATCTCTATTCCTCCTTTAATATTCTTTTTGTTATTAACAACTTTAAATGACTCTTGTTCTTCACATTCACTACAACTAGACAGCTCCAGCAGTACTCTTGGCTACATTGCTGTGACTGCTATATCCACCACCCAATTCCGTCAATGTATTAAATGACCTGCTCGTTGAAGCTCTTTCGCCAGCCATGACCGTACATGTCCAGCCAGGGAGGTGTAGCAGAGAGACCTGCACGTCCGACCAGTACAGTACGGCCAGCGTTCCAGAAGTCACAGGTTGCGATGGCCAACCACAAGGAACCAGGGATTAACGCCGTAGTCCACTACCATCACAACACCACAAGCAGTAGTCCTTAATACACTTCGTCCTCCACACCCCGGGAGAAGAGGAACACCATAGGCAGCAGAGAAGAAGAGACTTTGCTTACCAGGCAGGTTTCATAGTCGGATGGGAAACTGGTTCTGAAATGGTGGTCACTGGGGTCGGGTAGCTTCGTGAAGCAGTTTTTTCTCCTGGTGTCAAGTTGGAGCAAGTGATGGTTATAGTGGTAGAGTGAGGAGGGGACAGAGTTGTCACTCCCCCCACCCCCCCGAAATTAGATCTTCTTGGAAAGATTCAGCTATGAAAATGAAGATGGTGTCCCGACGAGCGTGCCATATTGTGATGTCGTAGGGTTGCAGACATAAGGACCAACGGAGCAAACGCTGGTTTGAAAACTTTTTCCGATCCAAGAAAGTCAAGGGGTTGTGATCTGTATAAATCAGCAGGGGTCGAGTGCCATATAAGTTGCACTCAAACTTTTTCATTGCAGAGATGATGCTGAGTAATTCCTTTTCAATGGCACTGTATGCCGGTTGGTGTTTGTTGAGTTTTTCAGAGTTATAGGCAACAGGATGAAGGACCTCTTCATCATCCTCCTGCAGTAGAACGACCCCTGTAGCATGGTCATTGGCGTCGGTTTGAAGGATGAATGGAAGATAAAAGTTAGGGGACGTCAGTACAGGATCACTGGCCAGTGGCCAGGAACTGCTTCAGTTGTTCAAATGAGTCCTGGCAGACAGTAGTCCAGGGGCGGCGACAGCAGCGAAGTTAGGGCAGTAGCGATGGTAAAACCTCACCATGCCAGGAAGCGCATGAGAGCCTTCCGAGTTGTAGAGGTAGGGTAGTTCAGAATGGCTTCAACGTTGGCTTTCTTTGGTTGAACCCGATCCTGGCCGACCACGTGTCCTAGGTATGTCACAGTAGCTCTGCAGAAGGTGGTCTTGGCCAGGTTGATGGTCAGGTGCGCCTCCTCCAACCTCTACAGGACGGTTGACAGCTGTACTAGTTGGGACTAAGTCTCTGAAAGGACCAGAATGTTATCCAAGTACACATGAACACCTTCGAGGTCTTGCAAGAGGTAATTCATAAGTCTTTGGAAGGTGGCGGGACTAATCCTCATCCCAAAAAGCATAACTAGACACTGATATATGGTTACCTTCAAGTAAGTGTAGTTTTGAAATTAATTTTGATTGATCAACTGAGCCAATTAAATCGTCTATTCTTGTTATGCGATAGGAATCTGGAACCGTCACCGAGTTAACTCGGCGGTAGTCGGTGCAAAGACGTGGTTAGCCACCTTCCTTTGGCACAAGAAGGCAAAGAGAAGTCCAAGGGGAGCTGCCTGGAATTTCGAGGCCATTCTTCAGCAAGTAGTCCTCCTCGTCTCTCATCTGCTGCTGTTTCTTCGGATGGAGTTTGTAGGGTGCCTGGCATATAGGAAGGGTTTCAGGTGTTAATTCAACATCATGTTTTATTATGGCACAGTGGCCAAGGGTGTCAGAGAATACTATAGGGTTACTTTTAATTAGGGAGGCCACATCTTTGAGTTGGTTTGGTGTCAGATGTCCTAAGTACGACGCCAGGTTGTTTATAATTTCTGAGTTTTTCATACCACTCCATGGAGTCGTTGGATCTTCAGTAACTACAGTATTTAGAATGTTACAAGGAAATCTCTGGGAGTCCTCGGCAGGTTCCCTACTTAGATAGGGTTAGAGTAAATTAATGTGGATTAGCTGGGTGACCTTTCTACGTTCTGGGGTCGAAATTATATAGTTAACTTTATTAATTTTCTTCTGCACTACGTAGGGGCCATGATACTTTGCTGACATGGGAAAACCTGGAATAGGGAAGTAAGCTAGGACTTTGTCTCCAACACTGAACACTCTAACTTTGGCATGTTTATCTTAATCATGTTTCATCTTAGTCTGAGATGTTAACAGGTTCTCTTTTGCGAGTTGGCATACTCTACTCAATGTGATTGAAGTCTTTTAAGGTAATCTGACACTGTGGTAGTATGATCAGAAGTAGGGTTAAGCCATCTCTCTTGACTAGTTTTAAAGACCCCTAACCTTCCTACTAAACAGCATCTCAATTGGTGAGTAGCTAAGAGAATCCTGAGGGACTTCTCTTGTAGCAAACAAGACATAATCCAAACCTTCATCCTAGCATCCCTGGTGTTCACAGCAATACTTGCGGAGCATGGACTTTACAGTCTGATGCCACTGCTCAAGGGCTCCCTGTGACTCCGGGTGATAAGCGGTGGACAGGGTCTGCTTAATGCCTGGCTCTTTGAGTATCTTTCTGGAGAGGTCGCTGGTGAAGCTGGTACCTCGATCACACTGTATTTCCTGAGGAATTCCAAGTGGTAAACATGTGCACTAAATGCTTAATAATAGTTTTAGCAGAGATGTTCTTTAACGGGAAAGCCCCATGGATACCTGGTAGTGGGACACATGATTGTTAAGATATATTGGTTGCCTTTCTTAGTTTTTGGCAACGGGCCCACACAGTCAATTATTATTTTCCGAAAAGGTTCTGGGGGAACCGGAATAGGTTATAAAGGATAAGGGGGAATTGGCTGACAAGGCCTTCCTGTTATTTGGGAAATGTGGAAAGAGTTTATGAACTGTGATACATCCCTCTTTATTCCAGGCCAATAAAAATCCTGCAACAATTTGCGGTAGGTCTTATTAATGCTGAGGTGTCCACCAAACCCTTCAAGAACGACCTCCATCACAGTCTTCCTAACTGACATTGACAATACTACCTGAGGGGTCTCAGCCCAAGTGTCATCAATCGACAGATTAGCTGGTCTATAGAACCTTACCAGAATACCGTCCTTGTAGTAGAAAGAAGGGGTTTTCTCTATCTCCTTCTCATCAACAGCTTCGTTATGAATTTTAACCAATGTTGGGTCAGTCTTTTGTGCTTCAATGGGTTTTTTCAGGGGTCATGAGTTGAGTGAGTAAATCACCATCCTGGCTCTGAGGTACTGCAGGCAGTGCAGTGTTACTGCCAAGGTCCCCAGAACCAGTCTGTGCGACAGTAGGGAGTTGTGGAGGATCATCTATCCTATCACTCATGCCTAGCCTGGCTTGAGACATAGTGACAGCACATTAAGTAAACAAATATTGCTGCTCTTTCTCAACTTCTAAAGTATTGTTATGTGGTAAGGAGAGTACTGACCTTTCATCTGGGAACAACCAAATTGCCAGTCAAGTCATTTCCCAGAAGGAGGGTTGCATAAGGTATAGGCACTGCTGAATCTGTAACACCCACAATCACTGCACCTAGTACAAGATCACACTCTAGATAATTTTTTGTCAGATACACAGGAATTGTGGATGTCAATCCATTTAGATATACCTTTCCCCCTGTGAAACACTTATGAATGTCTGGAAATGCCTTTCTCATGATTACAATTTGTGCTGACGCAGTGTCTCTGACAACCTGAACTGAATGTTTCCTAGAATTAAGGATGCGTGAAACTATTCCCATTGATTTGAAGGCTTTGAAAATGTCCTCCCGAAAATTACTGCTGGGCAGGTTAGCTGAGGCCACTGATTTAGTAAAACTTGTCTCCTTAGAAATTGTACATTTAGGATCAGTTCACTCCCTAATTACATGTCCCTCTTTCTTGCAGTAGTAGGTAGCAGGCAGCTACCAAACAGGGAGGTACTACCGCCTGGGAAGATATTGGAAGCATAATGTATTGTCTAATGGTAGACCCTGATCAGGGTCGGATTTACCAATAGGCCAAGTAGGCCATTGGTCTAGGGCCCACCGGTATCTGGGGGCCCACTGAAACTAATTTGACGTGCAGTGTGCCAGTGTATAACCTTGTTTCAAGTGTACACCGAGCATTTCATTATATAATATATTCACAACCATAAGAGCCCCTGTACAATAAGTATAGGGCCCGGAGTATGGGGCCCCTGTACAATAAGTATAGGCCCGCAGTGGTCTTCAACTGGTGGGCCATGGCCCACTAGTGGGCCATGGGGTGGTTCTCAGGTGGGCCACGGAATGGGCCCTATAGTAAAATGAAGAAAATAAAATAAAATAATAAAAAAAATTATATATATATATACATTTTTTAAATGTCCGTGTCCCACCATCGATCTATCTATCTATCTATTTATCTATCTATCTATACATACATATATACTGGAGAGAGAGAGAGAGAGTAAAGTTCAAGAAACCTTCAGTGCCTTGACGTGTGAAGGACAGGATCGTTTCACGTTCAGTACGTGTCAGGGTTACCGTTGGTTTGCTGACAGCTCGCTCAGCCAGTCAGTATCTTCTCATACTCAGCTCAGTGATATTTTATATTGTGTACGCGGCACTCATTATTTACTAATGAAATTTTACATGTTGCATTAAATGGACTTCAGTATTATATTACGTGTGTTTTTGTGTCTATTTTTTGTGATATTGGTATCTCTTATAGACTTACACTATTTTTTTGCTTACATATTATTCTTGGGGATTCTCATGAGATAAATATGTCGTCCCTGAAAAAATATCTGAGTGGCTCACAAAAGAGAAAGTTAAAAGCAGCCAAAGGTGCACAACTGCAATCAGTTCCAAAGCTGACAAAATTTTTTAAACCAAAAGGAGATTCAGAGCCAAGTACCAGTGACAGTAAACACCCAGGGGATGACACAGTAGATGTTCACTTTCATGATTCAGATGACGAAACGAGATCAGCTGAGTCACAGTCACAGAGATTAAGTAAATCAGCACCTACAGCAATGGAAGTACCACCTGTGACTGAAACTTCATCCGATTCATCTCAGTTGACTTATAAGAAACATTCTGTGGAACAAGGTGTCAGTGTTGATTTGTGTGTATCAAGTGATCCAGCTGACTGGCTGACAATTGATGATAAACTGATTGAGTATTTACTAAACCATCCTCTTGATCTAAATTGTGAACAAGGTGACTTCTCAAGATCTGCAAGAAGTGAAAATGTGGGTGAAAAGGAAAGAGTTCGATATGTGCCCAAATCCTTGTTTACACGTCAAATGGCAAATGATGAAAAGTTAAAAGGGAATGGCTTGTGTATTCTCCAAAAACTGGAGATGTATTTTGTGTTCCATGCAAGCTATTCAGCAAGCAAGTCTCATTGTTTACTAGTGGGTTTAGCGACTGGAAAAACTGCCAGCGTAGAGTTGCTGAACATGAAAGTAGCAAAGAGCATAAAATCTCAGTTACTACTTGAGGTGTGAGGGCAATTACAGCAAGGCGAATTGATCCACTTTGGCTTTGCAAGTAGAATTGGAGAGAAAATACTGGAAAGAAGTTCTATTGCGCATAGTTGAAGCACTAAAATTTGTAACATCAAGAGGTCTTCCTCTCAGAGGTAGTGATGAAAGAATAGGCTCTAGCAACAATGGGAATTGCCTTGGAGTACTGGAACTCCTGGCAAAATTTGACCCTTTTCTTGCACAGCATCTGGAGAAGTATGGTGCTGTAGGTAGTGGAAAGACTTCATATCTCTCAAAAACGATTTGTGAAGAAATGGTCAATCTGATGGCTGAAGAAATTCACTCAATTGTCATAAGTGAAGTGAAGCAAGCCAAATATTATTCAGTTAAGTGTAGATTCCACACCGGATGTTAGTCATACTGACCAACTTACATTCGTAGTTCGTTATGTCAAACCTGATGGCAAACCTGTTGAGCGATTTTTAAAGTTCATAGACATACATGACCATGGTGCAGAGAGCATAGCCTCAACTGTTGTACAGTTAATTAAAGGTGTTGTTCTTGATTTGAGTGACATGAGAGGGCAGAGTTATGACAATGCTGCCAATATGTCAGGCATTTACACTGGTCTCCAAGCCAGAATAAAGACTATGAATCCCCTGGCATATTATGTCCCTTGTGCAGGTCACTCCTTGAACCTTGCAGGAACATCAGCTGCCAGCAGTTGCCTTGGGTCTGTTTCATCTTCCAGATTTTTGCAAGCCTTATACAACTTCTTCTCAGCCTCCACATATAGATGGGATCACTTGAAAGCTGCACTACCTGATGAAGGGATTGTAGTGAAATCCCTTTCAGAAACTAGCTGGAGTGCGAGGGCTGATGCTGTTAAAGCAGTGTTTTTACATTACCTTGAGATAAAGTCAGCACTGGAGAACATATGTTCTGACAGAAGACAAACTGTGGCTACAAAGCTTGAAGGTGAAGGCCTCATAAGACAAATGGAAGCATTTGAAACAGCACTTCTTATTGTAATATGGTATAAAATCTTAACAAGGTTTAATGCAACCAGCTTATCACGTCAAAAACTTGAGACCGACCTTCTGTCAGTTGTGAAACTGTATGAGAGTTTGATCTCCTTCGTCTCAGAAAGGGGATAGGGTCAGTTTGATGAAATAGAAGATCAGGCTAGGGCTTTTGCTGAGCCTGTCTACACAGAGACAACAAAAAGAACAAAAAAGAGAAAACATTTCTTCGATGAATTAGTTGGCACTGAAACTCAACTTGATCCACGTGAGAAGTTCGAGGTGGACAATTTCTACACCATATTAGATTGCCTTAGGAATGAATTAGAGCACAGAGTGAATGCCTACTCAGAAATAAAGAGGCTGTTTAGCTTCTTAACGAAGTATGACAGTATGAATTGTGATAATCTCAAAGCCCAACTGGAATTGGTTGTCAGTACCTATTCCAGTGACCTGGAAGTATCTGTTCTCAATGAGTTTTTGCAATTTAAAGACATTTTGTCTTCTGAATCTGACAGGTCAGTGACAAACATCTCCACTTTGCTGAGGTCCAAAGATGGTATATTGACAACTGCCTTTCCAAACATTAGTATCTTGGTAAGAATTTTCCTTACCATCCCCATTACAAATTGTGAAGGAGAGAGGTCTTTCTCTACTCTATCTAGGGTGAAAAATCACATGAGGTCTATCATGGGACAAACCAGATTAAACTTACTTTCATTATTATGCATTGAATCTGGCCTCCTACAATCCCTTGACACAAACAGTATCATTGACAAATTATCCATGGTGGGCGATGGTCTTGTCACACAGGAGAGACGCCAGGGCACGGACGGTAGATAGGGCGTGCAGGAAGTAGCAATGACGTGGCAGCCGCGGTAGTAGCCGGGGTAGGTGTCCGGAGATTGACAGCAGTATAGTGAAGCTCTGGGGAATCAGCCCACGAGTCCAAGATCTCAGATGAGAACACAACCAGAATTTGAACGAACAGCGGGGAAGTGCAGCTGTGGTGCTGGCTGGGTAGTGTCTGGTGTGCGACGAGGCAGCAGTGACGTTCTTACCTCCGTCTACCCCCCCCCCCTAGTGGGGGACACGAACAAGCAAACGAGCGGGAGACAACCATCCTGCTCGTTACAGCCCTGACACAGCGCCCCCAACAAAAATCTACTGGAAGGTAGGTTAAAACTTAAGATTAGTACTGTAGATATATGAGACGAATATGCTGTAATATGTAACTCTGTACTATTTACCATTATTGATTCAGGTCTCTGTATTATATGTTATAATCATACTCCCTTTTGTCACTTGAGTGTTAGTTCAGACTTTGAGCACATGCCCTCTGTACGCGCATGCGCAGATAGAGATACCCGGAGAGATTCCAAGACAGGACGCTGTTTCCTCTGTCTTAACTCCTTTTGTGTGTTTGTCCCAGAAATAGAACTTACGAACTTGACATCAGTGTGTTTCCTTCACCCCTGATTATAAGGAGCACCTGAGTCTCTCCCACATGGCGCAGTGTTTAGCTGGGACATCACATTATTCAGAATTGGAGTGGACACAGAATCTCTCTCGGAGCCGCCATCTTGTCAAATTCCCTTGTCGAGTGGTTCTCGGCGCGTACCTCAACAAGATATTCCTGGATTTACAGTGCAGTGTTGTGAAGTGCTTTTTCAGTGTTGTGTGTGCCCTTTAGTGTCTTTAAAGTGTTTCCCTGTGTTCCTGCACTTTTTACAAAAGAGGGGAGCATTTTTAAGACCTATGGGAGAGCTCAAGTTTTGACATCCACCCCCGTTCGTCTCTCGACCGGCACTGGGCGTCTGAGCCGCGAGAGGAGTTGCTGTAACCGACAGCGCGCTCGCCAGCCTGCCTCGGGTACACACACGAACGAACGCACACACACACACACACTCACAGACCCTCGCAGATATCTTCCATTTAAAGACGATTGCTTTTCTGCTCACTTATTAATTACAGTAATTGTGAGAGAAATAAACCAGGCCAGATGGAAGATCAGGAATTTATTGGGTTTTCTTCAGATACCCAACAAGCCCAACTTCAGATGGATGTCGGTGCAGTAAGTGGACTCCAAGTGGAGCGGAAAGTGGATCAAGCGGCCCCACCCACCCTTAGCCCCCACTACACACGTCCGCAAACTGCCACAGGTGTCGACTTCCTTCATTTAATTCAGTTTTTGGAAGAAAACCGACGACAAGACGACATCAGGAGGCGACAGGAAGACGATGAACGAAGACGTGAAGAGGATCACAGACGTCAACAAGAAAATGCCAGATTCAGTGCCATTATCGAGTTGTTGGCACCTGTTACCCTTCAAGCAGCTACTACACCTGCCTCTTCGTCCACAGGTGCACCTGCAGGGTCCTCTTCAACTTCTTTGCCCCCCCCCCACAGAAAGCACTCGCTCAGAGTCCACCGCCACTCCAAGCTGATGCCTCGTTCCAGGTATTCCGTGAATGGCGTCGGAGGTGGGACGATTATTCGATGATGGTCGATTTATCAAGGTTGCCTAGGGAGAAACAACTGATCCAGATGAGGATGTGTCTCACCCTAGAGACGCAACGTATCCTGGAGCACACCCTGCAAATTCCCTACGACACAGACAAGACTGTGAAGGACGTCTTGGATGCTTTACAGACGCATATCAAGGGTCTCCGCAACGAAGCTCTGCGTAGGAGAGAACTTCTCAGTTGTAAGCAGCTGGAGGGTGAGTCATTTGCCGATTTTTACGTACGACTCAGACGCATCGCTGAGGAGGTTGACGTTTGTCCTGGGAACTCGTCGACTTGTGAGGAAACACAGTTGAAGATGATTATCCTCATGGGCGTGCGGGACGAAGAGCTTATTCAGAAGCTTATCTCCCTCGACACTGCCTCTTCTCTACAGGATGTTGTCACCACCTGCCGCTCTTACGAAGCCACCAGAAGTGCGACTTCTGCCATTCGTGCTCCATCTAACCAGCTGTGTGCCATCTCCGCATATAAGAAGAACAAAGGACGTGACCGGACTTCAGCTTCACATCCGACTTCAGCTTCACATCCGACTTCAGCTTCGCATCAATCTTCAGCATCACTTCAGACTTCGACGCCAGGTCATTCCTGCCAGTATTGTGCTCGTCGGCATGGTTCTGAATGCCCTGCCGCTGACAGCACCTGCAATAACTGTGGCCGTCGTGGTCATTGGGCTAGGACACTGAAGTGCCCTGCCAACAACGTCCAGTGCCGCTCCTGTAGCCGCATTGGACACTTCGACAAATGCTGTCAGTCAAAGAAGAAGAATAATACTACTTGCAAGTCTCAGGCAGCGAAGAACAAGCGCTGTCGTCGCGTGGGATCCTCTTCTTCCCCTGTCAGCAAGACACCTCAGCCCATCTGTGTTCACCTGTCATACGGCAACGTTACATCCCGTATCCAGATGCTTCCTGACACAGGTGTGGACGTCACAGTCATCGGCACAAGACACCTCGACATTCTGGGGATACCTAGGAGCAGCTTGCAACCACCGTCAACTTCTACAACGCTCACCGCAGACGGTTCTACAATGGCACCTGCTATGGGTACATTTCAGGCTACCCTCACCCTAGGTAAGCAGTCATGTTCTGCCAGGATTCAGGTCCACAAAGGTGTTCAGATGCCACTACTGTCTTATGGCCACTGTCAAGAGTTGGCCATAATATCTTCAGACTTCCCTAAGCCAATTCTGGAAATAAAACATGTCAACAGGTGCAAGGAGCTGCCCCTCCCACCCAATACGTCACCTTCTGCAGCCAGGGAGTTCTTCCTACTGCAATTCAAGGACGTGCTGGTTTCCAAGGAGGACCTCAAGACGGCTCCACTCAAGCCAATGGCTGGCTCCCCCATGAGAATACACCTGAAGGATGACGCAGTACCTTTCGCCATCCACACACCGAGACAGATACCCTTCGCTTTCCAGAGCCAAGTTAAGAAGGAACTCGACTCTATGGTAGCCCAGGGGATCATTAAGCCTGCTGGTGACGACCCTTCGGATTGGTGTCACCCCATGGTAGCAGTCGCCAAGAACATTACTAGAGTTCGTATCACCGTCGACCTCACCAAGCTGAAGAGCCAAGTTTCCCGCCCGACCCACCCTTCACCGACACCCTTCACCGCTATATGCAGTGCGGACCCGAAGGCAAGGTACTTTACTACAGCAGATGCCTTATGTGGGTACTGGCAGATGGAACTTGCAGAAGAAGATCAGCACCTCACGACGTTCATCACACCGTATGGCCGATTTCAGCACTGCAGAGGACCTATGGGTTTCGCGGCTACTGGCGATGGTTTCTGCCTCCGTGGTGACACGGCCCTTCAGGGTGTGGCGAACTGTGTCAAGGTCATCGACGACGTGCTCCTATATGAGGAGGATTACTCCACGCATCTTGAGCGTATTCACCAGGTGCTCACCAGGTGCCGCAAGTACGGGATCACCCTCAACAAGGATAAGTTTGTGGTCGCCGCACCTAGTGTGAACTTCTGTGGGTACACCCTCTCAGGCAAGGGCATCTCGGCTGATCCTGGAAAGGTCAGCGCGATCCGGGACTTCCCAACTCCTGCCAACCTGACCGACCTCCGCTCGTTCATGGGCCTGGTAAACCAGTTGGCTGAGTTCACCCCCGACATCGCCGCTGCAGCGCAGCCCCTACGCCCCCTGATGAGCCCCAAGAGAACATTCACCTGGACAGCTGACCATGATGAGGCATTCCGTCGCGTCAAGACAGCTCTCCTTAGCCCACCTGTTCTCGCTTCCTTCGACCCGGCCCTGCCAGTTGTCCTCCAGACTGATGCCTCTCGCCTCTACGGGATTGGATACGCTCTGCTACAGGACCACGGCAATGGACGCCTTCGTCTGGTTCAGTGTGGCTCTCGGTTTCTCACTGACGCCGAGACTCGCTACGCCACCATCGAACTGGAGCTGTTAGCCGCCGTCTGGGCCATGTCCAAATGTAGGTTGTATCTGATCGGCCTACAACACTTCAACCTCATGACGGATCATCGGCCATTCATCCCGATCCTGAACCACTACTCCTTGGATGCGGTCGAGAATCCCCGCCTCCAACGCCTTAAGGAGAAGATCTCGCCCTACCTCTTCACAGCTGTGTGGCGTGCTGGCAAGCTGCTCTGCATCCCTGATGTTTGTCACGAGCCCCAGTCAGCCACCCCACACCAGAGGACGAGATCGCATGTGCTGATGCTACTGCACACCTCAGGACTGTAGTGACCGTGAACGCCGTCATCTCAGAAGAGTCTCCACCGCAGGACGCCGACAGGACTCTTCAGGAACTCCGAGCCGCGGCAAGAGCGGACCCTTCGTACATCCGTCTACTGAACTGCGTGACCTCGGGATTTCCCTCCAACCGGTACGACTTACACAGCTCTTTACTCCCATACTGGAAGATGCGGGACGACCTCTATGCTGATGGCGACCTCGTCTTGTATGGAGCAAGAGTTGTGGTTCCTGCCGCCCTCCGCCGCCGCACCCTAGCCCACCTGCACGACAGCCACAGGGGTGTGGAAGCTACGAAGCGCCGGGCGAGACAAGCTGTTTTTTGGCCAGGCATCGACTCCGACATCGCTAGTTCCGTTCAAGTCTGCGAGCCATGCCAGGTGCTGCAGCCTAGTCAGCAGCAGGAACCCCTCATGAACAACGACAACCCTACGAGGCCCTTTGAGTCCGTCTCTGCGGATTTCTTCGTTGTGGCGGGAAAGTCCTTTCTCGTCATCGCCGACCGGCTCTCAGGGTGGCCTGTTGTCGTTCCCTGCGGAGGCAACACTACTGCCTCTCATACAGTACGTATGTTCTGTCGCTACTTCCGGGAAGTTGGTGTCCCTCTCCGCCTGAGGACTGATGGCGGGCCCCAGCTCACCAGCAACGACTTCCGGGACTGCATGGAGCGATGGGGAGTTCATCATGTGGTGTCCTCGCCACATTATCCCCAGTCCAATGGACATGCCGAGGCTGCCGGAAAGTCCGTCAAGCATCTTATCCTCAAGACGGCACCCTCAGGCAACATTGACTGAGAAGTTTGACCGGGGTTTATTGGAATTGCGGAATACCCCCAACTTCACAGGTCGCTCCCCAGCACAGATGTTATACGGCCACCCACTACGGTCATGTGTCCCTGCCCATCCTGAGTCCTTCTCGAGGGAGTGGCAGGCCAAGACCGAGACTGCGATTGTCGTGCAGCCGCCCGTGCTGACCAGGTAAAGGCACAGTACGATCAGCACGCCCGACCCCTTCCCAGGTTGAGTATCGGGCAAACAGTTCGGATTCAAGACCCGACGTCTCACCGCTGGGACAAGGTCGGGGTTGTCATGGGCTGCGGCAAGACCAGGGATTACGAGGTCCGTCTCCCTAGTGGTCGGGTATGGTGGCGGAATCGCCGCTTTCTTCGTTCAGTACCGTCCCCTAGTGGTGAACCCCTCCCCCACATCCCTGTGAACCCTTGCTTGGACGAGAAAAGTAAGTCCTCATTCAGTGACCCCCCCAGTTTTCCCACGTCACTGTCAAAGGCTCCTGGAAAAAGAGTCCGCTCGAGATTGCACTACGAGCGTGAGGGGGAGGGAGGTGTTGATATATGAGACGAATATGCTGTAATATGTAACTCTGTACTATTTACCATTATTGATTCAGGTCTCTGTATTATATGTTATAATCATACTCCCTTTTGTCACTTGAGTGTTAGTTCAGACTTTGAGCACATGCGCGCTGTACGCGCATGCGCAGATAGAGATACCCGGAGAGATTCCAAGACAGGACGCTGTTTCCCCTGTCTTAACTCCTTTTGTGTGTTTGTCGCAGAAATAGAACTTACGAACTTGACATCAGTGTGTTTCCTTCACCCCTGATTATAAGGAGCACCTGAGTCTCTCCCACAAGTACAACAAAACATAATCATCCTACAGCAAAATAAAGAATGGTTACATTAAAAGAATAAGTGGTAACTTGATGTCCAAATATCGTAAGGCCGTATCAAGGAACTGCACATGGGATCCACTTCAGTCCAGGTTTAAGTTTGGTTCTATTGCCAGTCATAGAGGATTCTTCTATCCCGTCCAGTGTTATCTGTAGCTGGCAACCGAGATCATCCGAGTCTGGCGCCTGAACTTCACAGGAACTCTTGCAGTGTAGTGCCTCGACTGACTCCAGCTTGGGAACGTCGTCAAGGACGACAAATTAGCTTAATATAATTTAGGCTTCCTAGAGGAAGGGGGTGAGAACGATCCAACAAAATCTATGGCTACCCTAGAAAATGGTTCTGTAATGATGGGTAAGGGTTTAAGTGGAACAGGACGGACTCTACCCTTGGCGGACATACGTGGGCACTGGTCACAACTCCTACAAAAGGCTCTAATATCTGCTTCCATACCTGGCCAGTAAGACTGATCAGCAACCTTCATATAAGTCTTTCTACGCGAACAGTGTCCTGCTAGAGGGCTCTTGTGAGCTACAGTGAGAATGTTGCTACGACAATCAGCAGGAACAACAAGTAAAAACTGATCCTCCTCCCCGGGAGTCACCTTCTCCCTTCCCGCGTCAGAGTGGTACACGAGGCTTGAAGCTTGGCAAACTCCTTCGGCGTCTCAGTCAATGGCAACAATTTCGGCAGAATCAGGGGATGCAGTCGTTTCACCTTCGCCGACCGTGTCTTCACAGCTTGGACCGTTGCTGGAGGTGAGGTGGCGTGTGAGGGTGGCGAGGCGACGTCGGCAGGTGGCGGGGCGACGCCGGCAGGTGGCGAGGAGACTGGCGCTGGTGTCGAGGAGACTGACGCTGGTGGCGAGGAGAGTTTTAAAAGTTCCAGGTCGTTAGGGTCACGAACTCCGGGAACATTACCAATGAGAACACTAGCGAATTTAATGGGCGCTCTTACCACATTAGACCAACCAGTGAAATAGGGGTAACGCAGGTAGCATCTAACAACAGGGAACTGGTCAACACGACCTAAATATTCAGCGACACTAACCTTCGAGCAGCTGGAGACGTCAGCGTCAGGCAGGGCTTCCTCAGAGACAATAATACACGAACAACCGGTGTCCCTGATGATAGTAGATGCCCAAGACCCATTTATTGTTCCGCTGACACAATTACAGGGACAGCTCCTGTCTTCCAAACAGAATCCGACCTTGTAGCTGGGCTGGTGAATGTCGGTAGATTTGAAGGCGCGGGGATTCCTGGGACAGCGACAACTAATGTGCCCTTCTTCTCCGCAGTTGTGGCACCGCACGGCTAGTGAACTACTCTTCTCTACTCCTGTGAATGGTTCCTCGGAGGACAGAGGCTTCATGTTCTTCACTGCAGGAGGGGGAGACTTGGGGTAGGCGTTGCGAGAGGACGCCCAGTTGTCAGCAAGTTCTACAGCTTCTCCAAGCGTCGCTGGCAGGTGTTCCTTGATGAAAATTCTCAAGTCTGGCGGTAGAGAAGACAAAAACCGATCCAATATCATGAAGTTAGTGAGAGACTCAAAGGTTTCCTCAATCTCTGACGCCTCTAGCCATTGCTGAAACAAACGACCCAGGTGGATTGAATTCTGCTGGTATGTTTCCCCTGCTCTAATCTTTGTTCTGCGGAAATCAAAACGATAACCATCAGAAGTCTTGTTAAACTCTCGCAAGAGAGCTTGCTTCAACAAAGAGTAGTCTCTAGTGATGTCGGCAGACAGGGACGTATAAATCTGTACCGGTTTCCTACTCAGTAGGTTACCCAATCTTCCAGCATAGCTGTCTTTGTCCACACCAAGCAGCTCAGCTACCCTTCAAACATAACAAGGTAGGAGGCGATGTAGCCATTGCTGAAACAAACGACTCAGGTGGATTGAATTCTGCTGGTATGTTTCCCCTGCTCTAATCTTTGTTCTGCGGAAATCAAAACGATAACCATCAGAAGTCTTGTTAAACTCTCGCAAGCAATACATGTAACTTCTA
>NW_024730668.1:14972257-14985656 GCF_018991925.1 Homarus americanus | reverse complement strand
ATCCTTCTTGTCTTGTTCCTTTTTCCTTGTTTCTTGTTCCTTGTACTTTATCATGTGTTTTTTTATTGGGCATGCCATTGCTAACGTCCTATGTCCCATGTATACATTCCCGTTTCTCTTACAGTTGAGACAGCCAACATGTGTATTCTTACATTCAGTGTAGGTATGGTCGTCGCCTGCACAATCTGAGCAGTACTTTTTTCTTTTTCTGGACAGTCTCTCGTTGTGTGTTCTTCATATTTGTAACAGGAAAAGCAAGTTTGCAGACTGATATATGTTTCCTTCTTTATTTGATGTGGTGTGACTGACATGTTGAATATTAGAAAGCCCTGTTGTAAAACTTTCTCAGCCATTGACACTTCTTCAAAAGTAATCTTAAAAACATGAGTATAGTCTTTTATCTTAATGACTTCTTCAATCTTCATCCACCTGTTTTGGCGTTCCAGTTCATCTTTCAGGTCTTCCGATGTCTTCCTCCCGATCTCTTGGTCGACTTGACGAACAAAAACTGATCTTTTTGCTTTTTGTTCTGGTGGCATGACAACAATAAGGCCTTCATTGTAAAATATATCTCTTGCTTCTTTTGAAAGGATTTTATCTGAATCAAAGTCATCTTTACAGATTACTTTAAAACCTTCATTGGTGCTGAATATTCTTGTTAGTGGGACTTGCAGTTTGTTGTAAGAGATTTCTGCCACTTTTCCCCTTCCAATAGAGTGTCCCTTATCTCTATGTTTTATTCTAATGCTTGTAGTCATCTTCTTGATTACATCTAATCCTACCTATAACACAGGGCTCCTGCCTGGGAGCAGTGACCCCGCCCCCCCCTCTTGGACGGGCGTCGGGCTCGTAGGGTTCTGCACCCAGGTTACCTGTGACTATAGTTATATCTAAGAAAGTTGCCACCTACCGGTGACCCCCGGACAAGGGGTGCCCTGCACTATCACAGGTTCCCTTGCCGGATCGACCGTATCGCTAAGTCCCGCCTACCGTTCAAAGAACGGAGTGCATGAGGGGGATGAAAAAAAGGAAAGAAGAGGACTTAGAGAGTAGAGACAGTCTCCCTACCACGCCACGTTCGGTTAGCCAATCAGAGCACCGCAGTAAACGTGCATGTATCACGCCACCGTGGGGCACCACTGATTGGCCAATCCAGGACGTAGACGCACTGGTAGTAGTCAAAATTTGGGGAGCCCAAATATTTGTTTTCCAGAAGTTGGAATTTTCCGTACAATCTGTGATGGTAATTACACCGTCACTATGTTGAGTAAGTACAATCACTAGGATTGAGTGTCTTATCACAACAAAGTTGCAGACTGCTCAAACATGCAGCAAAAGAGGCAGGTCTTCGCAGCTCCGGGTCCAGCAGTCCCACGAGGTGAGGTCTTATATAGCGGGGGTAGGCGTGGCTTAATAGTTGACCTCAGTTGTGTAAGGCGGCGCTGGTTGCTGACCTAGACCACGAGGGCAGGCTGGTGAAATCGTGGGGTCGGCTACTCAGCGACAAAAGCGTTTGTAGGGGAGGAATCCACTACAATACTCCCCCCTTCCCTCCAGGCGGTATAGGAGACTTGTTATCTGCAGGGTTGCATCCTACATCTGAGGCAGAACGGGGGGTGCAGAAGACTTGTTGTCGGATGTGTTGTATGCTACATGTGAGACATAATGGCGAGGGCGTGGATGAGCCGGCCGCTAGTGGAGACGACTGTCTAGATACACGAGATCTGTGGGAGAAGAGAGGGAGAAGGAGGGTTGTGGAGGCGATGAATGTTGTGCTTCTCTCGCGGCAGTCCTCAGGTGCGCCTGCTGGGGTGCGTGGGTCTGGGTCAAGAGCAGGGGCTGCGTCAGGAAGAGCGTCCATGACAGCAGCAGGGTGCATGACAGCAGCAGGGTCCACGACAGCAACAGGGTGCAGGACAGTAGCAGGGAGTACCTGAGGGAGATAAGAGGGGTGTGTGGGTCCGCGTCAGGAGCAGGGGCCGCGTCAGTAGGAGCAGCAGGGGGTACTGCTGGGCCGGGGGCGGCGTCTGAGGCAGGACGGGTGTGTTGGGGTCGGTAGGACGTGGTGCTAGGGGCAGGAAGAGGAGCGGCTGTCTGCTTAGAGTAGCAGAGCTGCTCTAGGGTGTCTAACCTGCGGTGTAGAGACAGTAGTTGTAGAGCCGATGAGAGCTGCCTCTGCGTGGGTAAGCCAGTCTTCCATGTTGCTTGAAAATTGGGAGAGTGATCAGTTTTTCCTCCATCCTGTGTGAGTGCGAATCTCCAGGGGTCACCATTTGTGGGTTTGCATGAGATGTTTCTCCTCCATCCTGTGTGAGTGCGTCACTCCGAGGTCACCATTTGTGGGGTTATGGGGTATGGGTTCACACTCAGGATGGGATGGAGAAAGGAAACTCACAATGTGCTCTCTGTATACATGTTGTATTGGATGTACAATGCAGCTTGGTGCTGGGAAGGCAGCATGGTTACAAGCGTTAAGTAGAGAGAGCTGGTTGGTGAGGGTGCTCACAGGAGGACCAGCTTGTGGGTCGTCATGGTCGCCGGCTGGAGTGGGAGCCGCCAGGCAGGAGCAGAGGAGGAGGTGTTGCTTGCTGGTGGAATGTAGGTAGAAAGAGGTAGGTCGATACGATACGAAGTCTTTAGTTAAGAGGTGAAAGAAGATTATTAGGAGTTGAAGGAAAAGTGGTGAAACTGAAATACAGTAGGAGTAGAAAGAATCTGGGCTCAACCAGATCGCTTCATCTTTCTTATTGGTGTTTTGTCTTTGTTCTGCTCCTTTGGGTCGTCAGACCTTTGTATTAATATTGGTTTATTTATATAATGCTGCCTATTATTATTATTTGTTATTGTTGGAGTTAGTGAGCCCGCCCAGGTCCTTGTGTAGGTCACCACGAGGTGAGGTCTTATATAGCTGGGGAAGGCGTGGCTTAATAGTTGACCTCAGTCGTGTAAGGCGGCGCTGGTTGCTTACCTAGACCACGAGGGCAGGTTGGTGAAATCGTGGGGTCGGCTACTCAGCGACAAAAGCGTTTGTAGGGGAGAAATCCACTACAAGTGTGACTCCGTCGGCCTCTAAGTTCTGTCACTCCCTGCTTGTCTCTGGGAAGAAGCTGTCAGCCCCTTCTATTGGAGGTAACAGGCAGGCAGATGTCGTCACTAATTTGGGTGTGTCGAGACAGCTGTGTTTAATCAGGTGCATGGTGCCGGCTGGAGGGTAGTTTCTTGAGTTAACACGGTCATGACCCAGGTTTGACTAATCCCGCAGCTGTGAGAATTCTGTTTCATTGTGACGAAGGGTGAGTCAACTTACGTGGGTGTACACCTGCGCATCTACTTACTGTTATGTGCTGTTCTTCTCTGGGCTGTAAGCTATGGTCTGATAAACAATCATTACACATACATACATGCATACATACATACATACATACATACATACATAATAATGGTTGCCCCACGTGTAACGAGGATGGCCGGCCCAAGGTCCACCTAGGCGTGAATTCGTTTAAGGTGTAGAAGCTGTCGTCAGTACAACAACCAAACCCTAAGTTAACGAGCTGCATGACCCAGTGTCAAGGAATAGTCCGAGAAGACCGGACAACTCGCCAACTGCACTAGCTAACCATTACCCCGGAACACAATCGTCAAATCGATTAACATCCAGGTTCCCAATTACTGCTGGGCAGACAGAGGCAAATGGCATAAAAAAATTTGCCCATAGACTCACCCCACCCGGGGATCGAACCCGGGTCCACTCACTTGTGAGGCGAGCATGCTAAACATTACACCACAGGTCGCCATACATACATACATCGATTCCACAATTTCATAAAACACACAAACACACACACACACACACATACACACACACACACATATACAACACACGCACACACACATCAATACCGCCACCACTCCAGAGCAAGCTCCAGCAGTCACAGTGGGTGCCCATCCTCTCCAGTTAGTGCAGTCAGCCAAACTCCTGGGTGTTACCATATGTTAGATGTTCTGGGTAATAAGTTCTATATACAGGAGAGAACACAAACACCTGTATAGTTTTGTAGGTTCGGTTTACTGGATAAGAGTATGTACACAGAGGTGGGTAGCACTGCTCCCTAGCTAAGGTCCGGGTCAACTACCATAGACGACGTATGGCAAGTGATACATTAGCAGCTTCCATACGTCGCCGGGCACATTAATTAAGCGTGTGGGATATGGTAATAACATTGCCACACGCTGCTAGCTAGGCTGAATAAATATAAATGGAGCACATACATAATATACGTACACCTCCCTCCCCCCTATACGCTCATAGCAAAGTCTTGAGCGGACCTCTTCTTCTGGATCCGTTCTGAGCGTCGAGGGACTTCATCACTGGGAAGGGTGTGGGACTCAACACTGGTGGCGGGGCCAGCAGAAGGCAGTGTTACGGGGCGGAGAAAACGGCGGTTCCTCCACCACACGCGACCACTGGGTAACCGCACCTGGTAGTCCCGTGACCTGCCGAGACCCATGACTACGCCTACTTTGTCCCAACGTAGGGAGGTCGGGTCCTGAACACGGACTTGGGTGCCGACACTCAACCTGGGGAGGGAACGGGCGTGGTCGTTGTAGCGGGCGACGACGTCCTGAACACGTTCGGCGGCTCGGCGATCACAATCCTCTGTCTTGGCCTGCCACTCCTTGGAGAAGGATTGAGGGTGAGCAGGGACACAAGAACGAAGGGGGCGTCCATACAAAACCTGGGCAGGGGAGCGTCCGGTGTAGTTGGGTGTGTTGCGGAGTTCAAGAAGACCCCGGTCGAAGGCCTCGCAGTCAATATTCCCAGAAGGGGCCACCTTAAGGATGAGGTGCTTCAAGGATTTGACAGCAGCCTCAGCGTGGCCGTTGGACTGCGGGTAATGGGGCGATGACAACACATGCCGGACTCCCCATCGGTCGAGGAACACAGCAAAGTCCCGGCTTGTGAACTGAGGCCCTCCGTCGGTTCGCAGGCGTACAGGAACGCCCACGTCACGGAAGTAGTGGCGGAACTTGCTGATGGTGGCGGCAGACGTCGTGTCATTACCGCACTTGATGACAACCGGCCAACCAGAGAGACGGTCGACGATAACAAGGAAGGACTTTCCTGACACACAGAAAAAGTCGGCCGACACAGACTCAAAGGGGCGGGTGGGGTTGTCGTCACTCATGAAGGGTTCCTGCTGCTGGCTGGGTTGTAATACTTGGCAGGGCTCACACGCACGGACAACATTGGAGATGTCGGAGTTGATGCCGGGCCAGAACACAGTCTGTCGTGCACGTCGTTTGGTGGCCTCAGCTCCACGGTGGCTGTCGTGAAGGCGAGCCAAGGCGTGGGGACGTAATGCAGCAGGGACAACTACACGTGCTCCGTACAGAACAAGGTCTCCGTCGCAGTAAAGTTCATCGCGGAGTTTCCAATACGGGAGCAGGGTGTTGTGAAGATCGTAGCGGTTGCTAGGAAATCCATTCCTCACACACTCGACAAGTCGGACGTAGGAAGGGTCATCTCGGGCCGCTGTTCGAAGGTCCTCCATTGCCTTGTCGTCGTCTGGTGACAGGTCCGAACGAAGGGATTGGACGGCATGGAGAGTGACCACAGTCCTGACGGAAAGAGCGAGGTCGGCGTCGAGCACATGGTCTTCTGGAGTAGGGCGGCTGACAGGAGAGCGGGATAAGGCATCAGGGATGCAGAGCTCCTTACCAGCACGCCACACTGCTGTGAAGATGTACGCCGAGAGCTTCTCTTTCAGACGCTGGAGGCGAGGGTTCTCAACGGCGTCTAGCGTGTAGTGGTTGAGGATCGGGACAAGCGGGCGATGGTCGGTCACTAGGTGAAAGTGTTGCAGGCCTATGAGGTAAAACCTGCACTTGGACGTCGCCCAGACCACAGCCAACAGCTCCAACTCAATGGTGGCGTAGCGCGTCTCAGTGTCAGAGAGGAAACGCGAGCCACACTGGACGAGCCGGAACTGCCCTCCACCATGATCCTGCAGTAGGGCGTATCCCACGCCATACAAGCGTGAGGCATCTGTCTGCAGAACTGTCGGCAAGGCTGGGTCAAACGTGGCGAGGACAGGTGGACGAGACAGGGCCTGTTTCACTTGCTGGAAGGCCTTGTCGTGGTCGGGGGTCCACAGGAATGTCCTCTTGGGGCTCATCAGGGGGCGAAGTGGTTGAGCAGCTGCGGAGATGTCTGACGAAAACTCTGCTAACTGGTTGACGAGACCGATGAAGGACCTCAAGTCGGTCAGGTTAGCAGGGGTGGGAAAATCCGTGATGGCGCGGACCTTTTCCGGGTCAGCTGCGATACCATTCCCTGAGAGGGTGTACCCACAAAAGTCAGCTGAAGAGCTGGCCAGAACAAACTTGTCGGCATTTAGGGTAATGCCGTGCTTCCGGCACCTGTTGAGTACCTCGTAGATACGGCAGAGGTGATCCATATAATCCTCGTCGTACACGAGTATGTCGTCGACCACTTTCACGCAGTTTGCCAGACCTTGTAGAGCCATGTCACCTCGAAGACAGAAAGCGTCTCCTGTAGCGGCGAATCCCATGGGGCCACGGCAATAACTGTAACGTCCATGCGGGGTGATGAAAGTTGTGAGTGGTCGGTCTTCTTCGGCAAGCTCTATCTGCCAGTATCCACACAGGGCGTCCATCGTCGTGAAGAAGCGCGCCTTCGGGTTCACACTGCGTATAGCTGCAAAGGGCGTGGGAGAAGGGTGCGCAGGACGAGACACCTGGCTGTTGAGCTTGGAGAGGTCAGTGGTGATCCGAACACCACCTTTAGGTTTTGCGACGACAACCATAGGGTGACACCATGGAGACGGTTCATCGCCGGTTGGTGCAATAATTTCTTGGGCGACCATGGAGTCCAGCTCGTTTTTGACCGCCTCGCGGAAGGCCAGGGGAACCAGTCGAGGGGTGTAAATAGCGAAGGGCTTCGCGTCGTCCCTCAGGTGGATCCTCATGGGGGGACCTACCATCTTCTTGAGAGGCTTGGATTCCAGAGCGGACTTGGTCGCCAGAACGTCGCTGAATTCCTTCAGGAAGTACTTCCGAGCATCCGAAGGGGAGGTGTCACTGGCAAGAGGTAGGGGTAGGGCGGCAGCAGGGTAGTTGCTGCTCCCTTCGTGCACCCTGTTGGCGTGTCTTACCTCAAGAATAGGTTTGGGGAAGTCCTGGGAGATGATGGCCAACTCTTGACAATGTCTGTAGGACAGCAAAGGAGTCGGGACACCGTTATGCACATCAATCCAGGCTTGACACGACCTGTTGCCAAAGGTGATATGTGCATAGAGTGAACCCAGGGCTGGGGCCATCTGTGAACCATCTGCCATGACGCAGAGGTCCTCGGGAGGCGGTCCTAGATCGCTTGGAGAGAGCCCCAAGCATCGCAAATGCTGGGGACCGATGACTGTAGCATCAGCGCCGGTGTCGGGCAACATCTGAAGACGGGATGACACACCGCCGTAGGTCACGATGACGCTGATGTACTGGGGGACTTTGGTCCTGGGATGCGAGGAGTACACCCTCCTAAAATGGGTCGGGCTTTGTCCAGGGTCGTCGTGCCTCTGATTTGGCGACTGTGGGCGGCCCTCACTGGTAGAAGGGCGCCGAAGCTTCCGCCGACGCTGTCCCTTGGGTTCGTGGGTAGGGCAACACTTGTCATAGTGGCCCAGACGACCGCACACATTGCACTGTACGTACTTAGCTGGGCACCGCACTGTGAGCGACCAGTGGCCCATACGGTCACAACTGTTGCAGGTAGACTGAGCAGCTGGACATACCTGTGTTCCGTGCTGCTTACCACAGTTGTTGCAAAATGAACCGGGCGTGGACGTGGTGGGCGAAGGCGTAGGAGCAGACTTCTTGTCCTTCTTGTACCGGGACACAGCGCGTACAGCTGTAGGGGGAGCTCGGATGGCAGAGGTGGCACACCTGGCAGCCTCATAGGAGCGACATATCGTCAACACATCCTGAAGAGAAGAGGAAGAGTCGAGGGAGGTGAGGCGTTGGACAAGTTCCTCGTCCTTAACACCCATCAGGATCACCTGCTTCAACTGGGTCTCCTCGCACTGCTGGTGGTGGCCTAAACATATATCTACCTCTTCCGAGGCTCTCTTAAGACGTACATAAAAAGCGTCAAAAGACTCACCCTCCATCTGTCTGCAGCTAAACAATTCCCTCCTGCGCAGAGCTTCATTCTGCTGTCCTTTGATGTGCCGTTGTAGAACGTCCAGTACCTCCTCTACAGACAGCGAAGAGGTTGGGGGTACCTGCAACGTATGTTCTAAGACACGCTGAACTTCCAAGGACAGGCACATACGCAGCTGGATGAGTTGTTTAGGCTGTGACAAACTCTGGAGATCCACCATTGTAGCATAATCAGCCCACCGCCGCCGCCATTCGCGAAAAGTCTGGAAATTTACATCAGGCTCCAAGATGGGCGGTGTTTGAGCTGCTGCTTTAGGTGGGGCTGGGGGGCGTGAAGGAAGCATGGATGAGGTATCTGAACCATTCAGTACCGAGGCAGTGTTAGAGCCAGGGGCTTGGTTAACAGTGAGGCGAGATATCAAGGCTTCAAACCGTGCGCTGTCTTCCATTCTCCGTTGGTGGTCTCGTTCTGCTTCTGCTTGCCTTCTGTGCTCATCCGCCAAACGTCTGTGAGCTTCATCCTCGCGTCTCTCATCTCTCATAAACTTCATTAAGGCAATTATCTCTGGAGATAACGCTGAATGTTGAGGTGAAGGGCTGCGCGATGTTGTGGGAGCTGGGCCGTCATGGTCAGCCTGGTCATCCATCTCTGGGGGACTATCATCCGCTTGACTCATCCAGGCGCTGGGTCCACGGCTACGTAAGGCATGAGACATAACTACTTTATCTGTGTACTGTGTCTTAAATCAGTGTTGACCGGTCAGCCCGTCGTATCAACAAGATTTCAGACAAAAAATTTAATTAAATACACAGATAAGTAGGTTATATATATAAAATATATATAAGAAACCGCGCGGTCAGCAAGTGTTAGTACATGTATGTGTGTGTGTCCCAGGCAGGCAGAGCGTCTCGCCCCAGCTGTGAGGGGGGGTGGAGGCGGCGCTGTGAGGGAGGGGGGTGGAGATAGGAGTAGCTCAGTCGCTCTCTGTAAACGGTCAGAGGAGGGTGCGCTGAGCTCTACACCCCACAAATGCCCAGAACATGCCGTATACCTTGGAAATCCGTTCGAACAAGGTCACACATGAATGGCACGAAACACACAATGCACTAAACACTTCACAGAAAATCACTGTCACTGACACTGCTCAAAGTTGCGAAATTCTTCGAGGGATGACGCGGGGTTGACCCAAGGCGGGGATCCATCAGCCGGCTTTCCACAAACTTGCACTAATCACTCGTAATAATCCAGTAAAACTACGCACTGCGCCATGTTAGATGTTCTGGGTAATAAGTTCTATATACAGGAGAGAACACAAACACCTGTATAGTTTTGTAGGTTCGGTTTACTGGATAAGAGTATGTACACAGAGGTGGGTAGCACTGCTCCCTAGCTAAGGTCCGGGTCAACTACCATAGACGACGTATGGCAAGTGATACATTAGCAGCTTCCATACGTCGCCGGGCACATTAATTAAGCGTGTGGGATATGGTAATAACATTGCCACACGCTGCTAGCTAGGCTGAATAAATATAAATGGAGCACATACATAATATACGTACATAATACATAATCCAGCATACATAATATACATACACCATAGACCACAAACTGGACTGGAAGGCCCATGTAAACAACACAATCAAGGCAGCCTCGTACGACTCTACATGCTACGACGACTCAGGTCACTTGGGGCACCCACGCCAGAGCTGAGGACTATCTACAACGACTTTATTCTCCCCAAATTAATGTATGCATCATCAGCCTGGTCGTCTTCTCTCAACTCTACCCAAGAACAACAGCTAGAGAAGGTACAGAAAAAGGCCTGCAGAATCATGCTCGGTGCAGACTACTCCGGCCACAACAACGCTCTCTTCACCCTGGAAATGCCATCCTTCAGTGACCTCCACCACCAAGAACTAGCAAGGTTTGGCAGTGGACTACTGCATCATCCTCGTCATCGCCACCTCCTGCCACCGGCAGTCCCCCACCCACCTCGCGCAGTCCGCCACTACAACAAAATTCAGCCCATAAGAGCCCGCACTGATAGATATAAGAATAGCACCATCCCATCTATTGTTAAAATAATAAACAACTCCTGATTTATGTACTGTACAACCCTGTAAATGTATTGAACGCATATCATTATGTCTGAGTCACATGTAAGTTTATATATTTTCAGCCACCGGCTGCAACTCTATTAATAAACCGTTTATTATTATTATTATTATTATTATTATTATTATGAGCAGCCTATGGTCGGTCATTCTGGTAATGATGTCTTCTGTGTTTCTCTATATAGGTTAGTTGAATAAAGGCCTCTCTCTCTCTCTTTCTCTATCTATCTATCTGTCTGTTTGTTTGTCTGTCTGTCTCTCTTTATATCTCTGTCTTTCTTTTCCACACTCTCACTCCTCTCTCTATCTTAAGTAAATTACACTCCTCTCACTCTTCTCCCCGCCCTCACCCTCTCCTCGCCCTCTCGCATTTCTCGGATCCTTTCTCTCCCTTTCCTCCGACCTCTTTCTCGAAGTGATATCACCCACATGATTCTGACCGATGTATACTGTTAATGAATATGATCTGTCCTGCGTGGCAGTGAGAAGTGATGCCACCCTCAGTGTCAAGACCTGACTGAATTACTCAGAATAGGCAAATTGTACTCCAGGCTTTGTCAATAAATTTGTTAACCTTAATCTCTCTCAGTCCTTTCCTCACACTCTCTGACTACTCCTTCGCTTACCACTTCTCCCTACTTTCCTCTTCCCCTCTCACCTCTCATCCCTTCCCAGCCTTACCTCCTCCTCACCCCCCTTACACCTTCTTACCCCCATCCTCTAACTACCGTCCAATCAGTTTAACATCAATTTTAGGCAAATTATTGGAGGCAATAATTTCAAACTCTATTTGAATCACCTGGAGAAGCACTAGTTGATCAATGACTTCCAACATGGCTTCACAAGCAGGCGTTCACGTCTAACTAATCTATTAACATTCTTTTCAGCTGTTTTCGAACCAGTGGACGAGGGGCACGACTATGATGTGGTATATCTCGACTTTAGCAAAGCCTTCGACAGAGTCCCCCACGAAAGACTAATACTAAAAGTGGAGGCTCATGGCATTGGAGGAGATATTCTAAAATGGATTAGGGCATGGTTACAGGACAGGAAACAGCGAGTAAGCATTAACGGCACCAAATCCGATTGGTGTAACGTCACTAGTGGAGTACCCCAAGGCTCAGTACTTGGACCATTATTACTTATTATATACATAAACGACATAGATATAGGCGTAGACAGCAACTTAAGTAAATTTGCTGATGACACCAAAATGGGGAGTATATTTAAATCAGACTACAGGAAGATCTAAAAAAATTTTTCGAATGGTCTGAAAAATCGCAGAAGAAATTTAATGTGGACAAATGGAAAGTACTTAGTCTAGGATATGTAAACAGAGAAACCAGATACCAGAAGAACAACAATGTTATAGAGAAATCAGACTGTGAGAAAGATTTAGGAGTAATGATAAGTAGGGATCTTAAACCTAGTAAACAATGTATTTTGATCGAAACAAGGCTAATAAAGTACTTGGGTTCATTCAAAGGAGTGTTAGTTACTAGCGAGGTCATCTTAAAACTATATCTTGCGCTTGTGAGACCTCACTTTTATTACGCAGTTCAGTTCTGGTCACCGTACTACACAATGTATATAGAAACCCTAGAAAAAATTCAGAGGAGAATGGCAGGACTAATCCCGGGCATTAGGAACCTTGAGTACAGAGACAGGTTAAAGCATCTTAATCTGCACTCCCTCGAGAGACGTAGAGTGAGGGGCGATATGATAGAGGTGTATAAATGGAAGTCAGTAATAAACAAATGTGATATAGCAAAGGTACTCAAACTATCCAACCAGGAGCGAACTCGTAACAATGGTTTTAAATTAAACAAACTTAAATTTAGGTGAGAGAGAGAGGTAAACAATGGTTTGGAAATAGAGTAGTGGATGAGTGGAACAAGTTACCAAACATCATCATTAACTCGAATACTCTGGATAGCTTCAAACATAGGTTGGGTGGATATATGAGCGATAGGGGTTGGGCGTAAATTGGACTGCCCAGTATGGGCCAATAGGCCCGCTGCAGTTTCCTCCATTCTTTTGTTCTTATGTTCTTATCACCCCCTTACACCCTCTCACCCCTCACTCTCTCTCACTCCCCGTATCACACCCCACATCCCCACAACCCCTTCCAACCCTCATTCTTTCTCATATCACCGCCATCCCTTCTCAGCCCCTCACTCTCTGTAACACCCCCTATCATCCCCACACACGCCCAGCCCTCACTCTCTCCCACACCCCCATCACCCCACACACCCCACACTCCCCCCACTGTCTCTCACACCCCTTACCACCGACCTCCCTTCTCACCCCCCCTCACCAGTAAAGTATCTTGCGTTCGGATCCGTCCACACAAAATCCGGCATGTGACCGGCTCAGTGTCCAACGGGGTAATGGAGTCCCGTCACTGCCAGATGCTTAGAGAGGCATTGGCAGTGTGTGTGTTTGTGTGTGTGTCAGAGGCAGAGAGGAGGGTGGATAGGTTTATTGTAGTATTAAGGGAGGTTCATGTAGTGTTGGAGTAGGTTATTGTAGTGCTGGATAAGGTTATTATGGTGTTGGAGGAGGTTAGAGTAGTGTTGGAGAAGGTTATTGTAGTGATGGAGGAGGATATTGTGGTGTTGGAGGAGGGTAGAGTAGTGGTGGAGTAGGTTATTGTAGTGATGTAGGAGGTTATTGTAGTGTTGTAGGAGGTTATTGTAGTGTTGGAGGAGGTTATTGTAGTGCTGGAGGAGGTTACTGTAGTGTTGGAGGAGGTTATTGGAGTGTTAGAGGAGGTTATTGTAGTGCTGGAGGAAGTTATTGTGGTGCTGGAGGAGGTTATTGTAGTGTTGGAGGAGGTTAGAGTTGTGTTGGAGTAGGTTATTGTAGTGCTGGATGAGGTTAGAGTAGTGTTGGAGGAGGTTACTGTAGTGTTGTAGGAGGTTATTGTAGTGTTGATGGATGTTTTTGTAGTGGGGAGGAGGTTATTTTAGTGTGGATGAGGTCATTGTAGTGTTGGAGGAGGGTATTGTAGTGTTGGAGGAAGGTATTATAGTATTGGAGGAGGATATTGTTGTGTTGGAGGAGGTTAGAATAGAGAGAGGAGGTTAGTGTGGTGTTGAAGGATGTT
>NW_024730668.1:14957407-14972157 GCF_018991925.1 Homarus americanus | reverse complement strand
TTGTCATCGCCTTGGATGACGCGTAGGGCAGGTTCCGCGGACCAGGGTTCGCCCTCCGTACGTGAGTGTCGGCGAGACCAAAGACCGTCCTGTCCCACACCCTCACAGTGGTTATTCCCTCCCTGGCTGGGCTCACCAGGGTTCGTTTGTGTGGTGCTGCATTCCACACTCCTTAACTTCCTAAAGTAGAAAGATATAAAATCTTCTTAATCCTAGACCAAAGGAGGACTTGGAAGAAGTGAAGTGGTGTGTGGTGGGTGGTGGGCTGGGTGCTGCATTTATCACGCTGCATTCATCACGCTGCATTCATCACGCTGCATTCATCACTCTGCATTTCCTCTGCTCGTATGAATTGTTGTTGAAGTCCGGCTGGCCATGGGGCGGTACTGTGTGTGACATTTGATAGAGAAACAATCCTAAAGGGATGATGGATTACTTGGAAGTGCATCCGTAAAAAAAAGTTTACTTTATACATTACGTCAATGTTTGGCAACTATGGTTTCCGCCACAACAATGTTCTCATTAGGCTGGGTCGGGAAGCGAAGCTCTGCTTACTACACTGAATATCATTTATCACTACGTATCAGAGAGTACATTACAAATCATACTAGCATAAAAATACACTGAATGAAGCTCTGCATTTATCACAATATCAAGTTACATTACCCATCATTATCAACACATAGCTTACGGGACAAAAGACAGGGAATTAGTGAGGTCATACGGGGCGAGGCGGGGCGGGTCAGAAGGACGTGAGGTCACACGGGATGGTGCGGGGCGGGTGAGGCGAGGCGGGTGAGGCGGGTAGGAGTTTCTAGCACATTATGGTTACGTTACTCGACACTGACTCGGACACAAACATGAAGTGAATACACTTCCCACAGTAGGTAACTCACCCTAGGGATCGCCCTGACAAGACTCACGTGTAACCTGACGGAGGCCCAGTGGGTGCTGCTGGACTGTCTTGTATGGGAGACTCTGCTTAGCTGGTGACGCCGGGGTCTGGTCGGGAAGTCTCCCTCCCGACCTGGGGGGAGGACGAGCGTGACTCTGTGCAAGTGAACGGAATGACGACCCGAACGGGAGAGAGATGAGTCGGATGAGAATAATGAGAGTAACCAGAATCAGGATCAGCCCGTAGACCAGACTGCAGGGCCTTTATATGGGGAGAAACAGCCGGTGATTGACCTCTGCCAATTAACACTAAACTGGTTAGATCTGGACAGCTGTTTGCCCAGGTGTGGTCATGTCACAGGTCAGTAATGCTTTCTAATTATTACCGCCTGGGTGCGTCTTGGCCAGGTGTGGTTTCCTTAACACGATTATATCGTAGAGTTACTCAAGACTTGTACTTAGCGGCCGGGGTCAGGTCCCTTGGGTCCTGACCCAGGGTGTGTCAACCTGGTATGTTGGGGTACCACGAGGCCTGTACTGTACTCGCTGCTATATGTGTTGTAATTCTCTGGGCTGTAAGCTGTGGTCTGATAAGCAATCATTGCATTATTGTAGTGTTGGAGGTGGTTATTGTAGTGTTGGAGGAGGATATTGTGGTGTTGGAGGAGGTTATTGTGGTGTTGGAGTACGTTATTGTAGTGTTGGAGGAGGTTATTGTAGTGTTGGAGGAGTATATTGTGGTGTTGGAGGAGGTTATTGTGGTGTTGGAGTAGGTTACTGTAGTATTGGAGGAGGTTATTGTAGTGTTGGAGGAGGTTATTTTAGTGTGGAGGAGGTTATTGTAGTGTTGGAGGAGGTTATTGTGGTGTTGGATGAGGTTATTGTCGTGATGGAGGAGGTTATTGTTGTGATGGAGGAGTTTATTTTAGTGTGGAGGAGGTCATTGTAGCGTTGGAGGCGGTTATTGTAGTGTTGGAGGAGGTTATTGTAGTGTTGGAGGAGGTTATTTTAGTGTGGAGGAGGTTATTATAGTGTTGGATGAGGTTATTCTAGTGTTGGAGGAGGTTAGAGTAGTGATGAAGGATGTTACTGTGGTGTTGGAGGAGGTTATTGTGGTGTTGGAGGATTTTATTGTGGTGTTGGAGGAGGTTATTGTCGTGATGGAGGAGGTTATTGTAGTGATGGAGGAGGTTACTGTAGTGTTGGAGGAGGTTATTGTAGTGCTGGAGGAGGTTATTGTAGTGATGGAGAAGGTTACTGTAGTGTTGGAGGATGTCATTGTGGTGTTGGAGGAGGTTAGAGTAGTGATGTAGGGGGTTACTGTGGTGTTGGAGGGAGTGATATAGGGATCTATCCTGGGAAGGTCGCCAATTTTTTTACGACCCTTGGCCTCTTAGGGTGTAACAAAATCACAAATTCAACTTCTCTTTGTATTATAGGTCCAAGGAATAGATCCCACGAAAATCATCACCTCATTACTTTGGGGTATATTGAAATACATGCAGTAGATTTAATTACAGAATATATTAACAGACAAACAATAAAACAAATATATCAGTTATGTACAAAAATAAACAAATACAAATTAAATCTGATCAAATAAGTGACTCAACCGAGTGACAAAATAATGAACATATAAGTAAAAACTAAACACTTATTTAGCTTAGCAACTACATGAAAAACGTGGTATATCCACCACACGAAACCTCATAAATAAGTAAGTTATTTTCCGTGGAACTCTAAAATATGATTAATAAAAATCTTTCACAAATAATACCTGGTGTTCTAAAAGTCGAGCAAGGTTTACACGTTATACCACTTGAAATATACTGTACAATATGAAAGGAGATACTCTGTACTTAACTTATCACTGCTGGCCAATACTAGCGTCACGCGGATTGGGAAGTAAACAATGCGAGCAGAAATGACGTCACAAACAAAAGACGTTCACGTTGCGAATCCACAATCAACGATTGAACTCTCACTCGTAACAGTTGAACTTCCCTTACCTGGAGTACAGACGTTATTGAACATAAGAACATAAGAACATAAGAAAGTGGGATACTGCAGGAGGCCGACTGGCCCATACAGGGCAGATCCCTTTCACACCCATCCCAGCACTTCCATGTGCCTATCCAACTTCGTCTTGAAGCTCCCTAGCGTCCCCGATCCTACTATAGCACTCGGTAGCCTATTCCACATATCCACAACTCTATTACCAAACCAGTGCTTGCCTATATCCTTTCTGAATCGGAATTTATCTAATTTAAAGCCATTTGTTCTAGTTATTTCGTTATTACTGAGCTTCAGAACATCTTCCATTTTACCCTTGTTAATCCCACTTACCCACTTGTACACCTCTATCATATCTCCCCTAACTCTACGCCTCTCTAATGAATGTAAGCCTAAGCTTTTCAGTCTTTCTTCATATGGAAGGTTTCTAATATTATGGATCATTTTTGTCATTCTTCTTTGTACTCTCTCCAAAGAATCTATGTCCATTCTATAATAAGGACACCAGAACTGAACCGCATAATCCATGTGTGGCCTCACTAATGCTAGGTAAAGTTTCAAGATAAAGTCAGCAGTTCTGTCACTCACAGACCTAGATATGAACCCAAGAATCCTGTTTGCCTTGTTGCGAACGCTAATACATTGTTTTCTAGGTTTCAAGTCGTTGCTAACAAATACACCTAGATCTTTTTCACAAACTGAGTTTTCTATTTCCGTGTTACCTAGTTTATACTTAACGTTTGTATTCGTCTTCCCTATCTGTAGTACCTTGCATTTATCAGTATTTATCAGAAGAGTTTGATGATGATTTGGGAATAGGTGATATATTTGGTAAAGAGGATGTTATGACCACAGATAATACAGTACAGTCGGAAAATAATAAGGAGTGTACTGTAGAAGCAAAAATTGATGTACTACCAGATTTTGTTGTGGACAAGGAGGAATTAGAAAGGTTACAGAACAGCGACGAGAGTTTGAGGGGATGTTGGAGTGAAGCTAAGAGAAGTGGGGGTGAGAGTGATGTATCAATTGGATTTTGTGTACAAAGTAGTGTGTTAATGAGAAAGTGGAGGCCTGCTGATGTTCCAGCATCGGATCATTGGGATGTTAGGAAGCAGATTGTTATTCAAAAGGAATATAGGGAACATGGTATTGCTTTATCCCATGATTTTTGTTTGTCTGGACATTTGGGAGTCAGGAAGGCAACTGATAGGCTACTAACTAATTTTCATCGGCCTAATATAAAGAAAAATGTATCTGAGTACTGTAAAACTTGTGAGATATGTCAGAAAGTGGGCAAGCCCAACCAGATTATACAACCGGCACCACTGAAGTCAATTCCTGCATTTTGTAAACCTTTTAGCAGAATTGTAATTGATTGTGTAGGTCCTTTGCATAAAAAATGGAAGGGAAATAATTATCTATTGACAATAATGTGTGTGTCTACCAGATTTCCAGAAGCTGTACCATTACGTAGCATACATTCTAAAAATATTGTAGGAGAGTTAGTGAGATATTTCTCCTGGGTAGGCCTGCCTGAAATTATTCAGTCAGACAAGGGAAGTAATTTCACTTGAGGAATGTTTAAAAAAATATTAAAGGGATTAGATATAACGCAAAATTTGTCAAGTGCTTATCACCCGCAAAGCCAAGAAGTTGTGGAGAGGTTCCACCAGACTTTAAAAATTACTTTAAGAATCTATTGTGAGGAATTGTCTGTAGATTGGGATGAAGGTGTGCCTTTAGCGTTGTTTGCCATTAGAGATGTTGTACAGGAGTCTACAGGTTTTAGCCCATTTGAGTTGGTATGAAGTGAGAGGTCCATTAAGTATGCTGAAGAAGTGGAGTGGGAAAAGTGATTCTCATGGGTTATTGAAGTATGTATCAGATTGAAAAAAAAACCCAGATTGTTTGGGTGAGAGAGATTGCTGCAGAAAATTTGAAAGAGAGTCAGGTTGATATGAAAAGGTGGTATGACAAGAAGTCTAGGAGCAGAGAGTTCAAACCTGGTGACCAAGTGTTGGTATCATTGCCACAAGCAGGAAATCCACTGAAAGCCAGATTTTGTGGTCCCTGGGTGATTTAAAAACGACTGGGAGAATTGAACTATATTGTAAATACTCCAGGAAGACGCAGGTCAAACCAATTGTGTCATGTAAACATGATAAGACCATATTATGATAGAAACTCTACAGAAAATGATGTGAATAACAAGGTGAATTGTCTATGTGTTAGGTCTGATGATGAAAAGATGATAGATGAAAGTGAAGATATGAAGTTGGGGAGATGTGAAAATAAACTGTTAAGTAATTAAGGTGTGTTGAATAATTTAGAAAAGAAACTTGATCATTTAGGAACTGAGAAGAGAAATCAAATCATACAAATTGTACATGAGTTTAGGTCTTTGTTTTCTGATGTTCCTAGGAGAACTGAGGTATTACAGCATGGTGTTGAGGTTGAAAATACAACACCCATTAAGCAACACCCATATACAGTGACTCCTAAGATGAGAGAGAGGAGATAATGAGAGAGAAGTACAGTATATGCTTGATAATGATATGATTGAAAGAAGTAACAGTCCTTGGAGTTCACCCTGTGTATTGGTGACTAAACCTGATGGCATTTCATATAGATTTTGTACTGATTACAGAATAGTAAATAATGTAACGAAAGCTGACTCATATCCTATTCCAAGAGTGGATGATTGTATTGACCAAATAGGAGATGCTAAATTTGTAACTAAGATGGATTTGTTGAAAGGATATTGGGAAGTACCACTGACTGAAAGAGCAAAAGAAATTTCTGCATTTATGACTATGGATGGTTTATATCGGTATAAAGTGTTACCCTTTGGTATGAAAAACAGCGGTAGTTCTTTCCAAAGATTAGTTAATCAAGTATTGTATGATGTTAAAGGTAGTTCTGTGTATATAGATAATATTGTACTGTATTCAAAAACTTGGGAAGAACATTTGTATTTAATCAGAGAAGTACTTAACAAATTGAATCAAGCAAACTTGACTGTAAACCTTGTGAAGAGTGAATTTGCTGAAGCAACTGTAGAATATCTAGGTTATGTTGTTGGTCAGGGAAGTGTCAGACCAATTAATGCTAAGGTAGAAAGCATTGTGAAATTTCTTGCACCTACAAATAGAAGAGAATTATTAAGATTTCTGGGTATGAGTGGATATTATCATAGGGTTTGCAAGAACTTTTCAACCATTTCTTTACCATTAACCAATCTGTTGTCAAAGAAAGTCAAATTTGTGTGGAGTGTTCATTGTGATGAAGCTTTTAAAAAATTTAAACAGATACTTATAAGTGCACCCATACTTTCTACTCCAAATTATGATAAACCATTTAAATTGTAAGTAGATGCTAGTGATTAAGGAGAAAGATGATGTTGAGTATCCTATTTGTTATTTTTCAAAGAAGTTTCTTTTGTATCAGAAAAACTATAGTACAATTGAGAAAGAAACATGGGCATTGATTTTAAGTTTGAACCATTTTGATGTTTATTTGAGGGGGTCAGGCATACCGATCCAAGAGTTTACTGATCATAATCCCCTTGTATTTTTGCACAAGATGAAAAATGTAAACCAACGTTTGACAAGGTGGAATCTATTGTTACAATATTATGATTTGATTATTAAACATGTGAAAGGAAACTTGAATGTCGTGGCTGATGCACTGTCTCGTATTTCAGTTCATCATGAATCATCCTGCGGCCGACTCATTCTTCTTTTGGGAGGGGGATGTTACGGTCGTCTCCCCTTTCCCTCAATATTTGTTTCAGTTACCAATTGTATTTAGTTTCTGTTGTTTCCCGTTTTTTTCTTTAGAATCGAATTTCCAAACTTATGGTAAAGACTTTGAAAAATGTCTTGATTATTTTATATAAAGTACTAGAGGAATCGCCGCCCTCCGGGTGGCTCTTTCGCTAGGTTCAAGATTTCTTAAGAGCATTATAGGAGTTCCAATCTTGAGAGTGAGGTGGTGAGGAGGTATTCCAGCGGGCTCCAAAGAATTAAGGAATTCTGCATGGTACTTGACTGCTTGGTCCTGGTCGATTACTGTATCAACAGATTTGAATGAGGTCTCACTGCCTGGAAGCTGTCTGAGTAGAGTCATGTTGATTTCAGCCGCTGTTTCATTCTTTGGTGCCAGAATTGCGCGTTCACGCAGCCACTTGTGATCCTTGCAGTGGTGAATAATGTTTGGGTAGACCATGTTAGTAAGCTCAGTTGAGGACTTTACAACATTTCCACACCCTTTTCAACCTCTGTGTGGTTTAACGGGACGGGTCGGGTTGGGTGTGTCGGATCGGGTTGGTTGGGTTTTTTTTGAGATCCCCACACGACACTTGCTATCCATGCCAAGTTTGGTCCGGGCGGCTCATCCACTAGGCAACGGTAGGACGCCACCCTCTGGGAGGCTCCACATTGTCTCACTGTTCAGTCCCTAAAACTTATTCTTCCATCAATAGTTCATTAACGGTGTATGTAAGTTCCACTACAACGGTACAGCAAAGTATATTTTTTTAGCATTAAACTGTTATTATTTTACTGTCTAATCATCACTACATATAACACCACCAATCATCACTACATATAACATCATCCATCATCACTACATATAACACCATCCATCACCACTACATACAACAACATCCATCATCACTACATATAACATCATCCATCATCACTACATATAACACCATCCATCACCACTACATATAACACCATCCATCATCACTACATATAACACCATCCAACATTACTACAGATCGGTAAAGTAGTTTACGAGAATCTCGTGTGGAGACCTGACAACATTTCCACATCTTTTTCAACCTCTGTGTGGTTTAACGGGACGGGTCGGGTTGGGTGTGTCGAATCGGGTTGGTTGGAGTTTTTTTTGAGATCCCCACATGACACTTGCTATCCATGCCAAGTTTGGTCCGGGCGGCTCATTCGCTAGGCCACGGTAGGACACCACCCTCCGGGAGGCTCCACATTGTCTCACTGTGTAGCCCCCAAAATTTCTTCTTCCATCATTAGTTCATTAACGGTGTATGTAAGTTCCACTACAACGGTACAGCAAAGTATATTTTTTTAGCATTAAACTGTGATTATTTTATTGTCTAATCATCACTACATATAACACCCCCCATTATCACTACATATAACATCATCCATCATCACGACATATAACACCATCCATCATCACTACATATAACATCATCCATCATCATCACATATAACATCATCCATCATCACTACATATAACACCATCCATCATCACTACATATAACACCATCCATCATCACTATATAACACCATCCATCATCACTACATATAACACCACATCATCACTACATATAACAACATCCATCATCACTACATACAGTATAATATCATCCATCATCACTACATATAACACCATCCATCATCACTGTATATAACACCATCCATCATCACTACATATAACACCACCCATCATCACTACATATAACAACATCCATCATCACTACATACAGTATAATATCATCCATCATCACTACATATAACACCATCCATCATCATTACTACATCACTACAGATCGGTAAAGTCGGTTCCGAGATTCTCGTGCGGACACACAAACACACATACTTCTTTGTTTTATATATATATATATACATATATATATATATATATATATATATATATATATATATATATATATATATATATATATATATATATATATATATATATATATATATATATATATATATATATATATATTGTGTTACGAACCCCGCCACCAATTGTCATGATCTACCTACCCAGCACTATGAACCACGCCATCTAGTGTCCTGATCTACCTACCCAGCACCACGAGCAACGCCATCTAGGGACGAAACCCGAGTATGACTACTCTTAGTTACCACTCCGGGGTTTCCCTTCTCCATATTCTGGTTGTTGCGTCACCTCCTCAAAGTCTTCTTCGTCAGCTCCAGTTCGAGGAGAGTTCAGTTCACTCTGGGAAGTGACCACAGGATCACTTATCCTGGAAACCTACGGCACAGTGACTACCTACCGTCTTCTACAATACTCAGCCTTAGTCGTCAGCCATCTCAGCTCTGCACTTAAGTATTTGTAATCTTATATTGCCTTCCCACCTCCACCTTGCTTCACGATTGTTTTATGTTGTATAAATATGTATATACTGTTAATGTTTAGGTTAAGTATGGTTAAGGGTAAATTATAGAAAGCTGAATATTTTGTTAAGGAATTTATGGTACTTTATTATACACAACAAAAACTCTCATCCTTTGTCTACCCTTTTATAGTCCGATTGTCTTTGTTTTTTTGTTGTTGTTGCCTGTTGGGATCTGGGTAGACTTTTAACTATATTCTAAATCCCCAACTCGTAACAAATGGCGACCGTGACAGGACCCGACCTTAAGTGCCATATTTCTTCCCCCCTTGTTACTCCTTGTTAATTATTCCTCCCAGTCACTTCTGTTCACAATTGCTTTACGGTGGTTTAAAGTTTCCTTCATATGTGTGTGCATATATTGGTATTACCGTACAGTAAGAGTGACAGACGTAGGATATTAGGTTCCAAGTGTCATAAGGCTTACCTGTTATTACACGTGGCAGTCGTGTAGTAAGTCTTATCGAGTGTAGGGAAGAATCCGGATCTGTTTAATGCCGTACCCTCACTCCAGAGTAGGCTGTTCCATAGTCACTAGTTTAGGGTGAAGTGATATCTTGGGACGCCCCTCTCTACCAGGACCCCATAATTATAAAGCCTCAATTATTGTTCTTCTCATTATCTCATTCGGGGTCAATAATCAAGTATCTAAGGGTTGTTAATCCGGATCTTAATATTAATGCCGTAATACACCCTTCCTGTTTACTTAGGGTTGTTAATCTGGATCTTTATATAAATGCCGTAATACGCCCTTCCTGTTTCAAGTATCTAAGGGTTGTTAATCCGGATCTTTATATTAATGCCGTAATATGGCCTTCCTGTTTACTCAGGGTTGTTAATCCGGATCTTTATATTAATGCCGTAATACGCCCTTCCTGTTTCAAGTATCTAAGGGTTGTTAATCCTGATCTTTATATAAATGCCGTAATACGCCCTTCCTGTTTCAAGTATCTCAGGGTTGTTAATCCGCATCTTTATATTAATGCCGTAATACGCCCTTCCTGTTTACTCAAGGGTTGTTAATCCGGATCTTTATATAAATGCCGTAATACGCCCTTCCTGTTTCAAGTATCTAAGGGTTGTTTATCCGGATCTTTATATTAATGCCGTAATACGCCCTTCCTCTTTCAAGTCTCTTATCCTTATCTAAGGATCTTATCAGAAGAACAATATTCATAAGTGTAATTTCCCTAGGTATAACTTGGTAGTCCTGGAGGAGTGGAAGAGCAAGATACCATTTCACATCTTGAAGCATGTGGAGGAGCGTGGAGAGGTTAATTTAAGACGTGCGGCTGAGCTGGCTGATGCGTACGCCTTGCTGGTGGAGTCACTGTGCCGTAGGGAACGTGGTACTTTCCGGCATGTTAGGTCCTCCTCTGATGATAACCTTGGGGACGTGAGTGGTAGGTCGAAGGGTCCCACACCTACCCCCCCTGATGCAACCAAGTTTTATTGTTCTTACTGTAAAAAACCAGGCCATACGATCCAGTCTTGTAAACACCCGAAGTGTTGAATTGCTAAAAGTAGTTCCCTGGTTCCCAAATCCAAACCAATAGCAACCACCAATGTGGAAAGGCCCCATCAGGATCTCTTCTCTTCATTCACCTATGAGGGAAAAATTTCAATCATAGAGGGGTCTCGTTCTTTCCCTATTCGTATACTACATGATACGGGCGCAGCACAATCTATCCTCCTGTTTAACGTCATTCCTTATATACACCGTATTTACTAATGAGAGTGTTCTATTTTCCAGATCTCTCATCCCATTCTTCCTATCCCTTAGCTAAGTGCACCTCCACTGTCCCTTGATTACTGGGGAAATTTTCAAATATGATAGGAAAAGATCAATGCCTGTGAGAGGCATTCATTGTGTGGGTAATAGCAGGCGGAGATCTAGTGGTTCCCAACATAAAGACAGTCGACTCTCCCTTGCCTGTCAACTCCACCACTGACCTTGAAGAAACTATTCCTCACCTTTTCCCATCTTGTGCTGTCACCCGGTCACAGAGTGTGCAAAATGGGCCCTCTTCATCTAAAACCACCTCCAATATCTTCCTACCCACAGATCATCTGTACAATAAGACCATTAGTAAGGATGAGCTCATTAAAGCCCAACAATCTGATCCATCTGTGTTCAAACAGGTGATCAAAGACAGTGTGGACCATTGTACATCTTCAGCTTCCTGCCCACAATCCCAAAGGTGTTTGGAACGGTTCCGTAAACTTTCAAATCCAATGCTAAACAACTATATAGTCCATACTCCTGATCGCAGAAAAAGATTCACAACTTGTTCATATTAATCTCTAATGAAACTTTACATTTGAGCAGTCAGAGGAAGCTATCCCAGAGGCTATAAGCCCTACCTGTATTTACATACGGTTTGTTAGGGCGAACCGGGAGACAGAATTGACATGTGGACCTATTGGAGAATTTAGACTTCCCTCTACCTAAAAAGAACCCTGCTAACAGTCACATACTCAACAACTTGGATGAGTATTTTTCTGTTCTGAATCCATCTCAAGCAAAAGATCTCACTAAGTTATTATCAACATTTCCTAAAGTCACGTCAGACCTCCCAGGGTTTTGCAATATACTTAAACATGATATTAAGCTAATCTCAGATGATGTACAACCCATTAGGCAATCAGCATATCGACTAAATCCACAAAAAAAAAGAGATTATGAAGAAGAAGGTAGGTTTTTTGTTAAAAGATAACTTAGCTGAGCCTAGTACCTCCCTTCAGGCTTCACCTTGCCTTCTCATTCCAAAACCCGATACTTGATTTTCGTTTCTGTACCGATTATCGTAAAATGAGGCCAGGTCACTGTCTCAGAGACTCCTACCTTTTACCTTTGATTGAAGATATAATAGACAGCGCAAATGGCCTGAAATTTATCAGTACGGTGGACTTATTGAAGAGATATTATCAAGTGGGACTCGCGGATAGGGCAAAAAATAATCTCAGCATTTATAACTCCATTTGGTCTTTTTCAATATTCGGTTATGGCGTTTGGCTTTTCTAATGCTCCGGCCACATTCCAGAGGGCAATCAATTACCTGATTCAGGACCTAGATGGGACGTTCGCCTACCTGGATGACCTGGTGGTGGTGTCGGACGGCTGGGACGAACATCTGGTGCGTTTGGAGATACTGTTCGCACGACTGCAAGAGACTGGATTCACCATAAACCTGGCTAAATCTGCTTTTGACCGGGCCTCAGTGACTTACCTGGGACATATCGTTGGGCATGGTATGGTGAGACCCAAGGACGCAAACGTTAAAGCCATCTTGTCCTTCGCCACTCCAAGGACGAGGAAGGAACTCATGCGCTTCCTGGGAATGTGCGGCTACTACCGCCGGTTCTGCAATAACTTCTCCAGCGTGGCCGGACCCCTCACAGACCTTACCAGTTCTGCGGTCCCTTACATCTGGAACCAGAGGTGCGACCAGTCTTTCCACCGCCTCAAAGCCTTCCTTGCCTCCAAGCCTGTAGTCCACCCACCTGACTACACCTTGCCCTTCCATCTGCAAATTGACGCTAGTGGTGTCAGAGTGGGGGCTGTGCTCCTACAACCCGACCCAACCACTGATGTCCTTCACCCTGTGGCATACTACTCCGCCAAGTTGAAAAAACATCAGACCAACTACTCGACCATAGAGAAGGAGGCCCTGGCTCTGGTGTTGGCAATAAAGAAGTTTGAATGTTACCTCCAATCTCGCCCACAAACGACCCTAGTCTTCACCCACCATAACCCCCTCACGTTCACATCAAGCCAAGCATGACCTCCAACCAGCAGAATCTTTCTAAGCTGCCAGGCTCTCCTCACCCAGCCCTATAATCTACAAGTCCGGCACATAAAGGGGGTGGACAACCTGATTGCAGATTCCTTATCCCGAGCTCCAGTGGAAATGCAGCAGCTACTCGCCAGACGCACCAGGTGATCACCTCCTTCGCGCCCGCGCTACTGAGGTCTTTGGAAGGGGGGTGTGTTACGAACCACCCCATCAATTGTCATGATCTACCTACCCAGCACTACGAACCACGCCATCTATTGTCATGATCTACCTACCCAGCACCACGAGCAACGCCATCTAGGGACGAAACCCGAGTATGACTAGTCTTCGTTACCACTCCGGGGTTTCCCTTCTCCATATCCTGGTTGTTGCGTCACCTCCTCTAAGTCTTCCTCATCAGCTCCAGATCGAGGAGAGTTCAGTTCACTCTGGCAAGTGACCACACTAGGATCACCTATCCTGGAAACCTACAGCACAGTGACTACCTACCATCTTCTTCAATACTCAGCCTTACTCGTCAGACATCTCAGCTCCGCACTTAAGTATTTGTTATCCTATATTGCCTCCCCACCTCCACTTGCTTCAAATTGTTGTATGTTGTATACATATGTATATACTGTACTGTTAAGCCAATGTTGCGTATGTTTAGGTTAAGTATGGTTAAGGGTAAATTATAGAAAGCTGAATATTTTGTTAAGGAATTTATGGTACTTTATTTTATACAACAAAAACTCGCATCCCTTGTCTACCCTTTTATAGTCCGATTGTCTTTGTTTGTTTAAGTTTTTTTATTGTTGTTGCCTGTTGGGATCTGGGTAGACTTTTAACTATATTCTAAATCCCCAACTCGTAACAGATGTGATTGGTGTAAATAAGTTGAAACAAACCAAATCCACCTCCAATACAAGAATGGATATATATTATCTTAGGTTAAGTTAAATTAGGTTAGATTAGGTAGGTTTGGTTAGGTAAGGTATATTGAAAGGTCACTGGGTGGTGATCGGTCGCTTAGCGTTTTGTGGGTTGTTATAAAGCATACGTCAACATAATGAAGCGCCCACATGGTGTCCTCGGTGAAGGAACGTATATTAAAAAAAAAAAGGAAATTCGCCAAAATAAAATTTAGGATAATTGGAATTCCTCCACCTTGTTTTGGATATTCTTGAGTAAGATACAGGTTTCCTTCTATGGGAAAGTTTTTTAAAGTTGCTGGTACTTAGTGGATAATGTCTAACAGTACTACCTAATTTTCATACAAATATTATGTAAATAAGTATAATAATACAACTGAATTACATTATGAATATAATGTAACTGAGATAGTATCAGTGTGTGTTAATGTACTTTTGTAAAATATTTTGCTGGTTTGCTAACATTTAGTGCAGCCAGTCAGGCACCCATTAAAGCTAGCAGTAGGTGCGTCGTCACATTTAGTGGAATGATACAGCTGGTCGGTGCATTAGTTTAGCGTTAGATATTTAATATGTTGGAACTGAAAAGATTACCAAGTGTTTGTCAAAAACTGGTAGGCTGGCGTGTCTGTGACAAGACAGCAATAATTATACATTATTAACTGTCACAAATACTGGTGACAAGGCAACAATTATAAGCAGTATGTGTACATCCGGTAATATCAAGGTGGTGGGCAAAATTATGAAATTAGAGTCAACATGTCAATAATTAATTAGATATGAGATGGCGTTGCCGCCAAACAATTTTTGTAAGACAAAAGTAAAGAAATTATCTATGACTCAGATGAAATGTGTTGTGCTCTATCAGTCAACAAATTATGAATTTTTTTTGTTAGTAGATCAACAGGAGTATAAGTTTTCTCATTGTAACATTTG
>NW_024730668.1:14930947-14957307 GCF_018991925.1 Homarus americanus | reverse complement strand
GAGTTAATACCATTTCTCAGTTACTCAAATTGTTGAGTAACGGCATGTACAAGCTGGACAATTTTGTAATTAGAAGATTTGTAACCAGGTGAGAAGGCTGGGTCACCTGACCATCTGACCTGACCACCAACCGTTGTGTGCTATTTAAAGAGTAGTAGGGTCATTACCAATACCTGACCATTGTGACCTGGTCTCACCCTCCTCTGTATATATACACCTTGGTTTGTATTTCTCTCTCTAGTCTGTACTCACCCCTGAAGATGTGAATTACACTAAAGCGCTTTGGGAACTTCTGTGTTTTCTTTCTTCCTTTTTATATATTGTTATATATATATATATATATATATATATATATATATATATATATATATATATATATATATATATATATATTTATATATATTTATATATAAATATATATATATATATATATATATAACATATATATATATATATATATATATATTTATATATATATATATATATATATATACATATATACATATATATATATATATATATATATATATATATATATATATATATTTATATATAGATTTGAGGATTATTACAGTCTTGAAGGGGTTATTGTAGATTTGAGGTTATTGAAGTCTTGGAGGATAAATAGATATTTGGAGGTATATTGGGTGTTGGAGGAGGTTATTGTGGTGTTGGAGGAGGTCATTGTGTTAGAGGAGATTATTGCAGTGTAGATGATTCGTAGTCTTGGAGGAGGAAGTTAGTGTAGAGATGGAGGAGGTTATTGTGGTGCGGAGGAGGATATTGTAGTCTTGAGGAGGAGGTTTGAGTAGAGATGGAGGAGGTTATTGTGGTGCTGGAGGAGGTGATTGTAGTGTTGGAGGAGGTTATTGTGGTGTTGGAGGAGGTTATTGTAGTCTTGGAGGAGGAGGTTTGAGTAGAGATGGAGGAGGTTACTGTAGTGTTGGAGCAGGAGGTTGAGTAGAGATGGAGGAGGTTATTGTGGTGGAGGAGGTTATTGTAGTGTTGGAGGAGGTTACTGTAGTGTTGGAGGAGTAGGTTAGAATAGAGATGGAGGAGGAATGTGGTGTTGGAGGAGGTTATTGTAGTGTTGGAAGAGGTTATTGTGGTGTTGGGGATGTTATTGTGGTGTTGGAGGAGGTTATTGTAGATTTGGAGGAGGCTATTGTAGTCTTGCAGGAGGTTATTGTGGTGTTGTAGGAGGCTAGAGAGTGATGAGGAAGTTATTGTAGTATTGGAGGAGGTTAGAGTAGTGATGGAGGAGGTTATTGTAGTGTTGGAGGAGGTTATTGTAGTGTTGAGGAGGTTATTGTGGTTTTGAGAGGTTAGAGTAGTGATGGAGGAAGTTATTATAATGAGAAAAACTCACAAGAAGAGGATTACATATAGGTAGAATATTTATAGTAAGAGGAATGTAAAGAGAGGAAGTTTGGTAGCGTGGCCGGTTAGTGATTTACACTTATTTATCTTATACGTTCTTAGGACAACTTCAAACACCACTTCGATACAACTATTTATTAATTCACTCAATGACATAGACACATTAATATCAATATTATATCGAAGTTACTAGCACATTATTTTACGTTACTCGACACTGACTCTCGACACAAACATGAAATGAATACACTTCCCACAGTAGGTAACTCACCCTAGGGATCGCCCTGACAAGACTCAATTGGGAGGCCCAGTGGGTGCTGCTGGACTGTCTCGTATGGGAGACTCTACTTAGCTGATGACGCTGGGTTCGGTCGGACTCTGTGCGAGTGAACAGAATGACGACCCGAACGGGAGAGAGATGAGTCGGATGAGAATAATGCGAGTAACCAGCATCAGAATCAGCCCGTGGACGGGACTGCAGGGCCTTTATATGGGGAGAACAGCCGGTGATTGACCTCTGCCAATTAACACTAAACTGGTTAGATCTGGACAGCTGTTTGCCCAGGTGTGGTCATGTCACAGGTCAGTATGCTTTCTTTATTACCGCCTGGGAGCGTTTTGCCAGGTGTGGTTTCTTAACACGTTATATATATATATATATATATATATATATATATATATATATATATATATATATATATATATATATATATATATATATATTTATATATATATATATATATATATATATATATATATATATATATATATATATATATATATATATATATATATATATATACATATTTGTATATATATATGTAGTGTTGGAGGAGGTTATTGTGGTGTTGGAGGAGGTTATTGTAGATTTGGAGGAGGTTATTGTAGATTTGGAGGAGACATGTAGATTTGAGGAGGTTATTGTAGATTTGAGGAGGTATTACAGTCTTGAAGGGGTTATTGTAGATTTGGAGGAGGTTATTGAAGTCTTGGAGGAGGAGGTTAGAGTAGAGCGGAGGAGGTTATTGTGGTGCTGGAGGAGGTTATTGTGGTGTTGGAGGAGGTTATTGTTGTTGGAGGAGGTTATTGTAGTGTTGGAGGAGGTCATTGTAGTCTTGGAGGAGGAGGTTAGTGTAGAGATGGAGGAGGTTATTGTGGTGCTGGAGGAGGTTGTAGGTCTGAGGAGGAGGTTTGAGAGATGGAGGAGGTTATTGTGGTGCTGGAGGAGGTGATTGTAGTGTTGGAGGAGGTTATTGTGGTGTTGGAGGAGGTATAGTCTTGGAGGAGGAGGTTTGAGTAGAGATGGAGGAGGTTACTGTAGTGTTGGAGCAGGAGGTTTGAGTAGAGATGGAGGAGGTTATTGTGGTGCTGGAGGAGGTTATTGTAGTGTTGGAGGAGGTTACTGTAGTGTTGGAGGAGTAGGTTAGAATAGAGATGGAGGAGGTTAATGTGGTGTTGGAGGAGTTATTGTAGTGTTGGAAGAGGTTATTGTGGTGTTGGGGATGTTATTGTGGTGTTGGAGGAGGTTATTGTAGATTTGGAGGAGGCTATTGTAGTCTTGCAGGAGGTTATTGTGGTGTTGGAGGAGGTTAGAGTAGTGATGGAGGAAGTTATTGTAGTGTTGGAGGAGGTTAGAGTAGTGATGGAGGAGGTTATTGTAGTGTTGGAGGAGGTTATTGTAGTGTTGGAGGAGGTTATTGTGGTGTTGGAGGAGGTTAGAGTAGTGATGGAGGAAGTTATTATAATGAGACAAAACTCACAAGAAGAGGGATTACATATAGGTAGAATATTTATAGTAAGAGGAATGTAAAGAGGAAGTTTGGTAGCGTGGCCGGTTAGTGATTTACACTTATTTATCTTATACGTTCTTAAGGGACAATCTTTAAACACCACTTCGATACAACTATTTATTAATTCACTAATGACATAGACACATTAATATCAATATTATATCGAAGATTAGCACATTATTTTTACGTTACTCGACACTGACTCTGGACACAAACATGAAATGAATACACTTCCCACAGTAGGTAACTCACCCTAGGGATCGCCCTGACACCAATTGGGAGGCCCAGTGGTGCTGCTGGACTGTCTCGTATGGGAGACTCTACTTAGCTGATGACGCTGTCTGGTCGGACTCTGTGAGTGAACAGAATGACGACCCGAACGGGAGAGAGATGAGTCGGATGAGAATAATGCGAGTAACCAGCATCAGAATCAGCCCGTGGACGGACTGCAGGGCCTTTATATGGGGAGAAACAGCCGGTGATTGACCTCTGCCAATTAACACTAAACTGGTTAGATCTGGACAGCTGTTTGCCCAGGTGTGGTCATGTCCACAGGTCAGTAATGCTTTCTAATTATTACCGCCTGGGTGCGTCTTGGCCAGGTGTTGTTTCCTTAACACGGTTATATCTATATCGTAGAGTTACTCAAGACTTGTACTTAGCGGCCGGGGTCAGGTCCCTTGGGTCCTGACCCAGGGTGTGTCAACCTGATATGTTGGAGTACCACGAGGCCTGTACTGTACTTGCTGCTATATGTGTTGTAATTCTCGCAAGGTGTGGTCTGTTTAACAATCATTACACCTCCAGACCAAAGCTTCCATCACAGAGAACTGATGACACATATAGACAGGAATATCATGTGCAGTATCTAAGATAGCCCTGAGGCGATAATACAGTCTCATATTTACAAACAATAATCTCATAGATGTATGTTTTTCTACTGGCCTAGTTTGATCTGACAAAGCTCACTATACCTCCCGCCAAGATCAAAGCTTCTATGCCAGGAGAAAAAAAAACACAGCACAGTAAGCGAACATAGAATGAAAAGATCCTTCATATCTAGCATTGTATCCGAGACAAACTTGCAAATCACATTCTACAACAATAACAGGTGTTACATGGCCTTGCCAGCCCATGTCAAAATAATAATTCGTCCTAGTCAGTAATATGTCTACAACATTGCGTTTAGTAGTACAAAACATTGATCGATGAACTCATGGAAAAAGTGACTAATCTTTCTTAACTAAAAAAAACATTCTTTGTATTACATGTTAACAAATCAGAGAATGAAATACTTCAAAATACACAAAATGCGCTTACTTCACATGTTAGGGTGTTATATCTTTTATTATACATCAACAACATCAGTACATTAGTGTGGTCCAGCATGGCTCACGTCCTCCATCCAGCTGGTATCAGGGAGTGGCAACACAGCAGCGGTAGTCGGTTAGTCCTTCCGATGATCCACCTCTTCATCGTCGATTTTCTTCTGATGTCAGCACAGCACGTCTTCTGTCTTCTTTCTTTACATAGCACGTCTTTTTCTTCAATACCGCACCTTGTAGGTCGTGTCTCCACACTTCTGACTTTTTCACTTCCTCCTGGTTTCTATCATATTCCAGATGAGTTTTATGTACAGCAACATTTTCCAACATATTCCAGATGAGATTTTCTAGCCCCATCTGCGTTTTTCCTCTACGTTTAGAGCATCATTTTCATATTCCAGATGATTTTTCTGTTCCATCTGCACTTCCTCTACATGTAGAGCATCATTTTTCAACCTATTCCAGATGAGTTTTCTAGCCCCATCTGCGTTTTTCCTCTATGTTTAGAGCATCATTTTCAAATTCCAGATGATTTTTCTGTTCCATCTGCACTTCCTCTACGTGTAGAGCATCATTTTTCAACCTATTCCAGATGAGTTTTCTAGCCCCATCTGCGTTTTTCCTCTATGTTTAGAGCATCATTTTCAAATTCCAGATGATTTTTCTGTTCCATCTGCACTTCCTCTACGTGTAGAGCATCATTTTCAACCAATTCCAGATGATTTTTCTAGCCCCATCTGCGTTTTTCTCCTGTACAGCTTCATTTTCATATTCCAGATGATTTTTCTGTTCCATCTGCCTTCCGCCTTCCGGCCAGGATGAAAGCCAGTCCACTGCTTGGGTTATCGCCTTGGATGACGCAGAGGGCAGGTTCCATGGACAAGGTTCGCCCTCCGTGACGTGAGTGTCGGCGAGACCAAAGACCGTCCTGTCCCACACCCTCACAGTGGTTATTCCTCCCTGGCTGGGCTCACCAGGGTTCGTTTGTGTGGTATTCCACACTCCTTAACTTCCTAAAGTAGAAAGAAAATCTTCTTAATCCTAGACCAAAGGAGGACTTGGAAGAAGTGAAGTGGTGTGTGGTGGGTGGTGGGCTGGTGCTGCATTTATCACGCTGCATTCATCACGCTGCATTCATCACGCTGCATTCATCACTCTGCTTCCTCTGCTCGTATGAATTGTTGTTGAAGTCCGGCTGGCCATGGGGCGGTACTGTGTGTGACATTTGATAGAGAAACAATCCTAAAGGGATGATGGATTACTTAAGTGCATCCGTAAAAAAGTTTACTTTATACATTACGTCAATGTTTGGCAACTATGGTTTCGCCACAACAATGTTCTCATTAGGGCTGGGTCGAAGAAGCTCTGCTAACTACACTGAATATCATTTATCACTACGTATCAGAGAGTACATTACAAATCATACTAGCATAAAATACACTGAATGAAGCTCTGCATTTATCACAATATCAAGTTACATTACCCATCATTATCAACACATAGCTTACGGGACAAAAGACAGGGAATTAGTGAGGTCACACGGGCGAGGCGGGTCAGAAGGACGTGAGGTCACAGGATGGTGTGGGGCGGGTGAGGCGAGGCGGGTGAGGCGGGTAGGAGTTTCTAGCACATTATGGTTACGTACTCGACACTGACTCGGACACAAACATGAAGTGAATACACTTCCCACAGTAGGTAACTCACCCTAGGGATCGCCCTGACAAGACTCACGTGTAACCTGACGGAGGCCCAGTGGGTGCTGCTGGACTGTCTTGTAATGGGAGACTCTGCTTAGCTGTGACGCCGGGTCTGGCAGGAAGTCTCCTCCCACCTGGGGAGGACGAGCGTGACTCTGTGCAAGTGAACGGAATGACGACCAACGAGAGATGAGTCGGATGAGATAATGAGAGTAACCAGAATCAGGATCAGCCTGTAGACCAGACTGCAGGGCCTTTATATGGGGAGAAACAGCCGGTGATTGACCTCTGCCAATTAACACTAAACTGGTTAGATCTGGACAGCTGTTTGCCCAGGTGTGGTCATGTCACAGGTCAGTAATGCTTTCTAATTATTACCGCCTGGGTGCGTCTTGGCCAGGTGTTGAGGATATTGTGGTGTTGGAGGATATTGTGGTGTTGGAGTGTTATTGTAGTGTTGGGAGGTTATTGTGGTGTTGGAGGAGTATATTGTGGTGTTGGAGGAGGTTATTGTGGTGTTGGAGTAGGTTATTGTAGTGTTGGAGGAGGTTATTGTAGTGTTGGAGGAGGTTAGTTATTGGGAGGAGGTTATTGTGGTGTTGGAGGAGGTTATTGGTGTTGGAGTAGGATTGTAGTGTTGGAGATTAGATGTAGTGTTGAGGAGGCTATTGTAGTGTTGGAGGAGGTTATTGTGGTGTTGGAGTAGGTTATTGTAGTGTTGGAGGAGGTTATTGTAGTGTTGGAGGAGGTTATTGTAGTGTTGGAGGAGGTTATTGTGGTGTTGGAGGAGGTTATTATGGTGCTGGAGGAGGTTATTGTGGTACTGGAGGAGGTTATTGTGGTGTTGGAGGAGGTTATTGTGGTGCTGAAGGAGGTTATTGTGGTGTTGGAGTAGGTTATTGTAGTGTTGAGGTTATTGTGGTGTTGGGGAGGTTATTATGGTGCTGGAGGAGGTTATTGTGGTGCTGGAGGAGGTTAGAGTAGTGATGGAGGTGGTTATTGTGGTGTTGGAGGAGGTTATTGAGTGTTGGAGGAGGTTGTAGTGGGAGAGGTCATTGTGGTGTTGGAGGAGGTTATTGTAGATTTGGAGGAGGTTATTGTAGTTGGAGGAGGCTATTGTAGTGTTGGAGGAGGTTATTGTAGTGATGGAGGAGGTTATGCTATGTTGAAGTAAGTAAAGAGGAAAAGAAAAGAGAGAGAGAATACAATAGTTCAGCTCAATAGAAGAATCGGATTAGCCTGTCGGGCCTGGTGATACACACGCTACTTGTGTGTGTGTGTGTGTGTGTGTGTGTGTGTGTGTGTGTGTGTCTACCTAGTACCCAGCAGTAATTGGGAACCTGGATGTTTATCGATTTGCGGATCGTATTCTGGGGTATGGTTAGCCAGTGCAGTTGGCGAGTTGTCCATTCTTCTCAGTCTATTCCTTGACACTGCAGCTCGTTTTCTTAGGGTGTGGTTGTTGTGTTGCAGACAGCTTCTACACCTTAAACCAATTCACTCTTAGGTGGCCTTGGGCCGGCCATCCTCGATACGATGGCTTCCATTATAGTGTGATGTGTGTGTGTGTGTGTGTGTGTGTGTGTGTGTGTGTGTGTGTGTGTGTGTGTGTGTGTGTGCACACTATACAGAGTGGTGAAATGCGTCTAGTGTGGCATCATTATGTTAGTGTTAAGGTGCAAGCATTGTTTGATTCTTCTCACTAGCTGCCGCCGCTGGCTATCCCTTGTGGCGAACAGGAAAGCAGCGTGCATAAGTCTTCCCTGCCAGTACACAGCCTCCTCACCATCAAGACTCCTGCTGTGCCTCCTCGTGGCAACACGAGGTAACTGGGCACCTCGTTGGGCCCAGGCTAGATCAGCAGGATCTCGGAGGAGCAGTGGGCCCCAGAGTGATGGCATATAGGCTCACTGGCATATCGACACGTCCTGGCGCCTTTGGCAGGTATAAGGCTACTGGAGTAAACCTTGAACGAAAAATCTGCGTGGAGCCCGGCATCAGGCAGACATGCTTAAGAGCTCAATAAGACGGTTTGACTGCCCACCAAAATTCATCGCCTTTGTGAGGCAACTCCAAGATGAGATGAACAACACTTTCCTGCTCAACGGCACCCAGTTAGTGTTCTTCCCCATCCAAACAGGGGTTAAACAGGGTGTACTGACACCAACTCTCTTTTCCATTTACTTGGCTGCCTTCCTTACTCGTGCCAGTGACAATTTAGCCAGTGGGGTGAACATCGAGTACCGGGTGAAGTGGGGAATTTTCAATATATGGCAACTCCAGGTACAAAGGTGTCGGCCACTTCCATTACTGAACTTCAGTATGCAGACGACCTCACCCTTGTTGCTCACACTGAACATGACTTACAGGAGATCTTGAACACCTATGCAGACTCATGCACACCTCGGCCTGAGGTGAATGTACGTAAGACTCAGATTTCTTTCAACCTGTCCCTGGTTCAGACACACCTCAGCCATCCATCCAGCTAAACGGTACTACACTCTCTAATGTTGCCCACTTTCGGCTCGGCTCCCACCTGTCCACCACGGCAGACATCGATGTAGAGATTCAGCATCGGATCAGATGTGCATCTCAAGTCTTGGGCGGACTCCGAAATCGTGTCTTCAGCTGTAGGGCAGTGAAATTATCCACAAAGCTGCACGTATATCGAACAGTCGTCTTGCCCACCCTACTATATGGGTCACATGCAGGAGGCACCTCGGCACTTAAAAACTTTCACCAACGTGGTCTACGTTTCATCCTCCGAGTTCGCAGGGAAGACAAGAGAAGAAATGCCAGTATTCTTGCTGACACCAACTGTAGGAGCATCGAGGCTACCATTATCTATGAACAACTACGTTGGATCAGCACAGTATGGACGACAGTAGACTGCCAAAGCAGCTACTTTACAGTTACCTAACGAATAATAAACGTAATACTTTGGGCAATTGAAAAGGTATAAGTAGTCTTAAGACAAACCTGAAGAGGTGCCAATCGACTTCACCTGGAGTAGATTCCACATTGCTACGCTTGGAGGAGCACCACACGGAAGGTGGTGCACCACATTGAGTTAGCCCGACTGCAAACCGAGGCAAACAAGCGTCAACGTTGGAAAGACGCTGCCACCGCCCTCCCACAGTAGATGGAGTCCTCCACATGTGCAACGAATGGACGATGCTGGTCCCGTATCGGCCTCCTTTAGTCACCTCAATACTCACTAACCTAGGTGACATCCCTAATAACCCATATCATTTTATCATAGCTGGATGATCGTCATACTCGATTCCGAGTGACAGCAGAGTAGTAGTAGTAGTAGTAGTGGTGTGTGTGTGTGTGTGTGTGTGTGTGTGTGTGTGTGTGTGTGTGTGTGTGTGTGTGTGTGTGTGTGTGTGTGTGTGTGTGTGTGAGCTTCAGGTTCGTCATGAAGAGATCCTGTTTTTATGAGTTAATATCATTAGTGTTTGTTATATGTTTTTGTTGCGTTTTTCGTCAGCAGATTTGATTGGTACACACACACACACACACACACACACACTCGAGAGGCCGATACGACCTGCAGGGTCGTCCGCATTTGTGGTTATGGAGTCTGACAAGGCTTGAGATGCAAATATGATCCGATGTTGAATCTCTTAACTGATGTTCGTAGTGGCGGACAGGTGGGAGCCAAGGTACTGAACGTGGGTAACATAGAGAGGGTAGTACCATTAAGCTGGGTTGATGGTAGGGTTTGATTGAACCAGAGACAGGCTGAAGAATCTGTGTCTTATGTGCATTCATCTCAAGGCCCAAGTGTGCATACACATCTGCATAGGTTTTCAGGATCTCCTGTAGGTCGCGTTCAATGTGAGCGACGAGGGTGAGGTCGTTCATACTGAAGTTCAGTTATGGAAGTGGCCGATACCTTTGTTCCTGTCTGTAGTTGTCTTATGTTGAAAATTCCTTTCATCCGGTAATGGATGTCCAACCCCGCCGGTTAAATTGGAACTGCCACGAGTTAGGAATGCAGCCAAGAAATGAAACAAAACAAAACCTAATTGGTGCAAGTACACATCCTTTTTACCCCCGTTTGAATGGGGAAGAACTCAGAGTGCCAGTGACAGTACGTAGCACTGCCGTTCATGCTATCGTGGAATTGCCTTACACTGGCAATAAATTTTTGTGGCAACCAAACGACTGAGGGTCTGCCAGAGGGCTTCCTAAATTGACCGAGTCGAAGGCATTGGTAAGGTCAATGAAGACCATGCACAAGTCACGACGCTGTTTTCTGCACTTTTCCTGTATCTGGTGGGCACAAAGATCATGTGATTAGTGCAGGGTGATGGTCTAAACTTCTAAAGCCACATAGAGATTCTGGGAGGAAGTTTTCTGCCTCAGAAAGATGTCTATTTAGAGGACTCGGACGATACTCTTGCCAGCTATGAACAGCAGTGCGATTCCTGTGGCTTTGTTATTTTTCATCTGCTTGATGTTAGTAACTACCTTATCCAGGGATGGAAGATAGTTGAGGTGGGTCACCTGTGGGTGCTAAGGATGCTGCTGCGTAGTCAGGACATCACATCGGTGCTTCGGTTGAGCAGCGAATGGTAGTGCTCTTTCCAGTGCTGACGGATGCCTTTGTCGTCTTTAATTGGGGAGTTACTATCAGGTGGGGAGAGTACCACGCCATGAGTAGTTGGGCCATATATTGTTTTAACAAAATTGAAAATTCACGCATCTTATGTTGATCCGCAATTTTTTGCATGTCAATCGCTATATTTTTCCACCTATTATTCATTAGTTTGCGAAGTTCGCGCTGGACTGCCGCTTTTCTTCTCATGGAAGGTATCAGCTTTGGTGTAAGACTTAGGTTGTTCTGCCAGTTAGTGTCAGCAGCACGTTTACAATTGACGAGTACTTCTATTTCCGGGTCGTTTTCATCAAACTAATCCTGGTGTTTCTTTTTGACCTGGACGAGGGTCATAGTGCAGGGTTTGTAATGACAGCTTTGATGGGACCCCATTCGCTGTACTGGGATTTTGTTGTTTGTTGTTAGGTTGTTTATCAGCCCCTCGCCGAGCTACCGCTGGATCCTCCAGTCGCTTGATGCTAAAACCACTTCTGGAAGCGTGTTGCCTTCGCCGCTTTTGTGCGACGAAGGAGAATTTGGCTCTGACGAGCCGATGATCTGTATCACAGTGGTTTGAGCAGGGCGTCATTTGGGGGCTAGGCACTTCCATCCCCAAGGGCTGTCTTGTCTCTAAGGAAAATGTAATTATATTCCCTTCTCATATAGACATTTTGGATATGGTGAGAACATCTCAATGGTATTTTTACTATGCATAATTTAACAAAATGATAAGTATTCATCTATTTTCATCGTTCCCATTGCCTATCATTTATAAACTGAATAGCAGCAGGAAGTGAATCATACTGCTAGCAGCCACACGATGTGGATCTCATTACAGCCACGAAAGCAAACCTTGTTAAAATGAGGTCTGATAGTGAATATGATCAACGAATGAGGAAGAGAGAGTTTGCAACCAAACTCGGCATAGTTGTTCCAGAGGCAAATACACAACAGCATGAAGGATCATTTCGTAGCAGAGTGCAACGAATATCAAATACTTTGAAATATTATCTGTCAAACAGCACCCTTGGGAAGCGTTCAAAACATCTAGAGAATGTTAGAGAAGCAGCTAAGACCACTTGAAGTCAGAGTTGTACTTCTCAGCTGAATATGATCGGAGGTTTAGCAATAAAGGTTTAGCAATAACATTGATTTTCTGCAGTCCATCTCCTATTTTGATGTTCAATCTAAACAATTCCTTGATAAAGAAAAGCTTGCTTTGTTTTTCTAAACATTACAGTGCGCACATTGATTCAGTTATGTTATCTTCGCAACTGCATTCTCCGAAGGTATTCTTAAATCAGAAGAAGCCTGAGGACCTATTTGATGTGTACCAGGATCTAAATGCTACTGACTGCTTTTTCTGAAGTACTCAATTTGTTACGAATATTATTGGCCATTCGGTTACTACTGCTGGCAATGAAAGATTTTTTTCAGTGCTAAAACGCGTCAAAGATTACATGAGAACAACAACGGGTGATGACCGCTATTTCAGCCTACTTTTAACGGCTAATGAACAAAAATGGTAAAATCATTTGATACGAAGAACTGGTTGATAATTTTGCTCGACTGAAGCATCGCCGTTACCCTCTGATGTAGAGAGCAGTTAATAGCCACTAGATGTAGACTGAGTATGTCAAAGATGTATCCTATTATGGATATTCTGATTTGTTAACTGATGATTTTTTCACTATTTAGGTTTGTTAATATATTAGATGATACAATTATTTGGTCAATAATTCAAGAGTTTGTTTGGCTGGTGTCGTTATTGTTCTCTTAATAAAATTAAAAACAATAATTGATTTATTTATCACAGCCGGTTTACTGTACTCTATTTAATGACAATTTAGTTATTCATTATGCAGTCACCACGTCAAAGGTTTGCAAGGTCAATGTCAAATACTATGGAGCAGGATTTTGACCCCTACTTTTGCATGTAATGGTGTTGCCCTCCCCCTCACTTAAGCAATATCTGAAATGAAGCCCTGGTCTGAGCCACGTATGGATGATATAACATCTCGGCGATCTTTCTGACAATGATGTGGTCAATGAGATGCCTATATTTGAATCGTGGGTGTTGCCACGAACCCTTGAACTTGTCGGGTTGCCTAAACAAGGTGATAGTGAGGTTGTGTTCAGAACACTTGCCGAAGAGATGTAGGCCGTTGAGATTACACTTGCCTATTCCGCTTTTTTTATGGTTCCCTGCCATTTGTCAGCATCTCTGCAAATCTTGCATTGAAGTCACCTGGGAGCTCGACCTTGTCTTCTAAGGATAGAGTTAGCACTCTGTCAAGGTCGGCGTAAAAGGCCTCCTTGATGTGATCCACTGCATCCAGTGTTGAGGCATATGCACTGATGAAAACATATGACGTGAGTGATTCAGCGACTCGAGCGTCATGAGGAGCTTGTTGATCCTAACAGGCATTTCAGTTAGCCTATATAGGATGGATTACGAATGGCAAGGTTAACTACGTAAATGCCTTCCTCTCTGCAGCAGGCTTACCCTTCAAGAAGAAGGTATAGGTGGACCCCGTTCTGTAGAGTCCGACTTTCGTCTGGGAGCTGGGACTCGTTAGTGGCTGCTATGTCGATGTTATACCTTGACATTTCTTTCGTTACAAGGGTGATTCTTCTGTCAGGAGGTTCATTTGTGCCAGTAACCAGAAGGTCTTGACATTCCATGGAACGACCATAAGAGGTTGTATAGTTTGTTTATTTATTTGATCTGTGATTATGATTGTGTTTATCGTATCAAGTGGCCTACTGTGCGGTTGCCCAGTCATCTTTTTTTTTTTTTAGGCAAGTTACGTTTAGGGCACCTTTAGCCCCTCCCCATGTGGGGTGAGCAGAGTGGCTCGAAAGGGCTGCTCAGTCGCATAGACAGGACCGTGCACTGCTGCCTAGATCCCAGTGCATAAACGACCTCCTTATCTGTGCTGCTCATATGCAGAGTTGTGACTAGAGACCCCGGCAGTCATCTCTGCCTGTCCCCGTCGCCAATCGCCCATCGCCATAGTTTTGGGGGTATAGGTGTTTTGATGATGATGAGAGGTATTATGAGCTGGATGATGACCTCGCGAGTTGATTTATGTGATGAGGCAGAGCGCAGGCTGCATCTGCACATTTCGGCAATGGACTGCGATAGCCCAGTGTGTTGGATTTCGCCTTAGTAGCCTGTCCATCTTGCATTGCCTTCGTCCTCCGGTGTAATCGTTGGGTTCCCATGTTGGTCACCTCTTCCGCTCTACCACCGTTGGGGTCTTAATGGAGCTCTGTAAGCATGTTCGCCTGATGCAGGGCTCCGCCGCAAATTTTCGTTCGGGGCTTACTACCGTATGCTTGTACCTACCAAGGTTAATCTGCAAGGCAGCGGGGAGTGATTGGTAGGCGCCAGAACGTGTCCACATCCCGTCCCTTTGGGGCCCATTACTACTCCGAGATTCCTGGTGGTCTAGCCTGGGCCCACGAGGCACCCAGTTACCGTGTGTTGCCACGAGGAGGCACAGCAGGAGTCTTGATGGTGAAAAGGCTGTGTTCTGACAGGGAAGACTTATGCCAGAGGCGGTAGCTGAAAGCGAGAGGAAACATAATGCTGCCACACAAGACGCATTTCACCCCCTGTGTGCGAACAGACACACACAAACACACGTGCTAGCATATACATATACACACACACACACACACACACACACACACACACACATACAAGACTAATACAAAGAAGCATACAAGCATACAAATGAATATCGCAATGATAAACCAGGACACAAAAGAAGTCGGACTCAAACACGCACAGAAATACATAATCACACAAACAAGTATATGAAAACTTCCTCCACCACTCACTGTCTTGTCAGCTTTCTCGATTACATATACCGCCATCTCGAGAAACGAAAACGTCTGTAGCTGTCGCCTTCATTGATTTCTACTAAAGCATTCGACCTAGTCGACCACAATATAATCATCAACAAAGCTATTGACCTCGGGCTTCGAGAAGTCTTATACCATGGCTACAGACTTTCAGTGACCGACGCCAAGCTGTACGCTCCGAGGGGCTGTCTCCACCTTTCAGTCACTCACCTGTGGCGTCCCCAAGGCACCAAGATGGGACCACTCTGCTTCCTTATGCTCATCAATGATGCCCTAAGAGAAACCCTGCTCGCTGAAATATGTCGACGACTCCACCATTGGGAAGCGTCAACAATTCTGCTCCCGACTATACCGCCCTTCAGGATTTATTGAACAGTCTCAAAACTGGGCCACCAACAACCATGTCACCATCAACCATACCAAGACCATGGTTATGCACATCAACCTCTCCTCCGACATTGTCCCACCTCCTTCCATTACTTTAGATCCGAACACACTCCAGGTTGTAGATTCCACGAAGCTCCTCGGCGTCACCATAGACAACAAACTAAATTGGAAACCACACGTCAGAAGTTGTCAAATCCTCCAGTTTCCGTCTCCACCTCCTCCGCCGACTCAAGTCCCCGGAGTTCCTGCACCTGAGCCTCAGTGTTTACACAACATTCATACTTCCCAAGCTCACCTATGCCTCCCCTACCTGGTCTTTCTCCCTAAATGCCACACAACGTAAACACCTAGAAAAAGTGCAAAAGAGGGCATGCAAGATTATTCTCTCCTTCCTACTCCACATATCAAGAAGCGCTCAACACACTGACCCTGACTCTCACTGACCATCACCACGACCTCATCTGCAAATTTGGTAAGAAGCTTCTACACCATCCTCGACACCGGCTCCTACTACCACCTGAGATCCCTAGCCCGAGAATTGCTGTTCGACACCACAACCGCATCCAGCCCATACGTGCACGAACTGATCGCTATAAGAACAGCCCAGTCCCAACCATTGTAAAAATTATCAATAACTTGTAATAAACCAGTGTATTCCCCAGTAAATACTACTTCTTGCACTGTCACTATGTTGAAATGCACTGTAGTTTGAGCTTTTCCCCATCTAGTTATTATATATCTTATTTGTATCACTTATGTTACTTGTATATTATTTGTAATTCGTAACCCATTCCCCAAATATGTAACTGTATATTTTCAGCCTTCTTGCAAGCTCTTTCAATAAACCGTTAATTATTATTATTATATTATTACTCACAAATTCACCAGCTTGCACACCGTCACTTATGGTAAGTTGTAAAGTACTCCAACTGGGTAATGACCTGATATTTCAACAAATTAGTGTCTGGTCGAAATATGGACTCAATAGTTTCTGGTCTTGGAGTCCTAACCTAACCTAACCTAACCTAACCTAACCTAACCTAACCTAACCTAACCTAACCTAACTTAATCTAACGTAACGTAACCTATCCTATCCGAACCCTCCAATTGGTGTGTGTAATATTCCTGTGATCCGTAAAACATAGTATCTTCCAATTCGTGTGAGACAATGTAAGATTCATGATGTTCTCGCGTATTGTGAGAGCCACGCCAGCACCTTCAGGCAGGATGTAATATATTCAACGTTCAGAAACTCTCTTGGAGTCAAAAATTCAGCGGATGAGAGACGGCACACGGTTTAGCATCCAAAACACGACGGCAAACCAAGGAGGGAAACATTATTGTCATTTTAGATGCGCGCCGAATACCCCGTCGCTATTCTTTGTGAAAATAAGCGATCAGGTGGTGTTGAAACTTGGCGTTTTATCATCCAATATTACAGGATATGAAAGGGCATAATATTCCCATTGGTGGCGAGAAGCGATTGGTGTCTAAAGTTGGCGCCTTTTTCGTGAATTTTGCAATAAAAAGGAATGTTGTGTGTTTTACGGGATAATATTTTTGTGTGTTTCATTCAGAATTGAGAAGGCTGTTAGGTTTGACTAGAATATAGAAACTAACTGGGAATTTTGCTGTGAATATTGAGTAAATAACCCTTGAGTATGATGACAACCCCTTGAATATGATGACAATCCTTTGAGTATGATGACAACTTTTGAGTATGATGGCAACCCTTGAGTATGATGATAAACCCTTGAATATGATGACATCTTTTGAGTATGATGATAACCTCTTTGTGTACAAAAAGCAAGATGTCGTAATTCCTTGAAAGCGACACACACACACCTCCTTTCCTCAGACAAATTAGTAAACAACATATTCGATATTCTCCTCGACACCTAAAACATATCTTCATCCATTAGAGACAAGACAAGGCCAGTACTAGGAGTGCCACAGCCGCTCTGCTTATTGGTGGTGCCAGTGCCTTAAAGACACAACTGGATCTGCATAACCAGTTTGTCAGAGGAGGCAAGTAATCTTATTGAGAGAGTTGTGGAGGTGGTGGTGGTGGGTGGGGGTGGGGTGATGGTGCAGGTTGGTGATGGTGGTGGGTGTTGGTGGTGAGGGCTGTGACGGTTGGTGGTGGAGTTAGTGATGGTAGGGTGGAGTGGAGGTGGGGGTGGTGGTGGCGAGTTTGTTGGTGGGGTGATGATGGTGGAGAGTTGGTGATAGTGGTAGTGTTGGTAGTTGTGGTAGGGGTAGTGGTAGTTGTGGTTGGGATAGGTAATACTGGTGGTAGTAGTGGTATAAAGAAATTGCCCAGATTCACTGGACAAATTCATGCAAGGACAAATTTCACGTTACACCGGACAAACCCCCTACACTGGATAAACCTTCCTGCTACGACGGATAAATTCCACTATTACACCGGACAAATTTCTTCTTCACTGGACACCTTCTCCCCTACACTGGACAAATTTTCCTCACACTGGACTAATTCTCCCGTTACACTGGACACCCCCACTACACTGGACACATTCCCTACACCTTCATTGCTCCACCTCGGATTTGCAGAATTGGGTAATAGTCTAGGGGATATTTTTTTCTCCCGCCCAGGATATATATGATAGGGAAATCCCTGGTAGGTAATTGTCTATTAGGGGGAACAGAGGAGTCGTCTACCTGGTGCGGGAATAAAGAGAGATGGTTGACGTAGGTCTGTCTGGCGTGAAATAGATTAAAGTAAAAAAGAAGAGAGGTGGCCTATATGTGGAAGTTAGGGTGAAGATCTTACTGGAGGATGAGTGTGGTAACTGGAATAATTGTGGTAACTGGAATAATTGTGGTAACTGGAATAATTGTGGTAACTGGAATAATTGTGGTAACTGAGGTAATTGTGGTTGCTGGGAACAATTTAATCTTTCAATTTTGTAATTTACAGCGGCTAGTTTATTGTGCACCCCATATTCATCCTGTGGGCGGTAGCGCAAAAGGATTACAGAGAGTTCACAAACGGTCAGTATAACTAACCCCCGTGGTCAAGATATAATGGCAATGAATACAGAGTATTTCAAATAAATTCTTTGTTTAGTACTGTAAATACAGTACAGGAGTGTGAGGCAATATGTCTGGCCGCACACTTTGTTATCCACATTTGCGTGAGAGGCATTCACACATTGTGTGTTTGGTTTTATACATGGGAAATGATATATAGCTACTTAGTGCAAAAAAGTGGATACAATCTTAATATGTCAGCTACCATGCTATTAGAGATAAAGTGTTGTGCCATTTCATACACACGGCCTTTTTTAAACACTCGGGTTACTTATTAGTAACCCGAAAGCGCCCTCCGAGCCATAATCCATTTTTTTAAACCAAATTTTATCGGGTTACCATTTGGTAGTCCAACAATATTATTGAAAGTTCGAGATAAGTCCTCGGGTGTGGGTAGGCTCCCCGAAAGACTATCCCGAATGTTCAAACTAGTTATATATGAATAGAAAACGTCTCTGAAATATACTATATGTAAATTAAGATGAGATAATAAAGAAAACAAATATTTAAATGTCCAAATAACCGGTTCCAATGGAAATGTACATTTATTTAAAAGACCGCCGTGTACCCGGTGATGTTTTACTTTCAACTCCGAAGATTTTCATCTCCCATCGCCCTTCTCCAATTTTATCAAGCATTTCATTCCTACAATCATCCTCTTATAGCTTCAAGAATGTTAAAATACGCACTTTTGTGATAGATAAATGTAATGCCATTTCCAATTCGCCAATATATTATATAGGAAAGATATAAGATGAGCCAAATATGTTGTTAGGTTGTTAGGAATAGTTAACAACAAGTGTCATCTGTGACCCACGCTGATAATTACCATGGAAAAAATTTCTGCTATATTTCACTGTTTAGGTTGTTGTTGTTCCGGTTGTGTTTAAGTACTACCAATATTTGTAAGTTTAGATTAGGTTACCTAAAATATTTTTTAGATGAAATGTTCGAACTCAGGGTTAGAAAAAAGTGCCAAAATTGATTAATGATGCTTTCAATCGCTCGATTTAAATCGCGTCAGTCCTATCTTACATCACCGGAACAACAATAAACAAAAGTTAAATATACTATGGACAAATTTCTTGAAGAAATTCTCTGTAATAGCTATGCAACAAAATTGTTAACTATTATCAAAAGTAATTTATCTTATATACAATAGTTACCACATTATATAGATAATACTAGATATTAGATTTTGTTTTATTTTTCTCAGGCTGGCATTATAGTATTCTGGTATTGTTATTAGAGACCATCAAAATCCTTTGCTTATCTCTCTGAGGAGTTCATTAAAAGGTATAGGCTGTCCAAGAAATGTATCCATGAACTTCTTGAACGAGTTGAACCACATATGTCAAGAATTCAAGAAGGATGAGGAAGAAATTCTGGTGTTACTATAGTGTGCGGTCTACAAGATAATTGGGTTAATTTAGCTTAGGTTAGATTAGGTCAGGTTAGGTTAGGTCAGGTTAGGTAAAGTTAGGTTAAGATAGGTAAAGTTTGGTTAGGTTAGGTAAAGTTAGGTTAATATAGGTAGTTTGGTTAGGTTAGGTAAAGTTAGGTTAAGATAGGTAAGTTTGGTTAGGTTAGGTAAAGTTTAAGTTAGGGTTAGGTAAAGTTTGGTTAGGTTAGGTAAAGTTTGTTAGGTTAGGTTAGACTAAATATATCTTTTTAGACCGAAACGCTAACTCTTGATTTGGTCCTTGTTTAGAAGTGTATTGGGTATTTATTTAATGTTATGTAGTGATGCAAACAAGGGGGAGGATATCACCACTGTATAGTACCCAGCATCCACGAAAACCCTAAACCCACCTCCCACGTACAATAATACCACCAGGCCATACAAAATATGATTTCTTCTCCATTATGTTAAAATAACAGTAAACAGAGATAAAACAAAAATAATTATAATTCTCCAGTAAGTATGAGTGTACAATACACAGTATCACAGTATTGGATATTGTATCTGACATTACAGCACAAAATAAGTTGAAAGAATCTATTTGTTTTCACAAGAAAAGAAAACACATCATAAATGTTAGAGCATGAAAAATAAAATTCATATTCTCCATTAAAAAAAAAACCCCAGTAAATCAGGAGAGAAAGAAAAAAAATCATAGTTTATACTCGCACATTATCAATTATGATACTGATGGTAAAGTCTTAATAATTTAACTAGATTGCCCAAGGACAGAGGTGGAATTATGGCTGCACTCTTGACATATGCCACCAGTCAACAACTCTAATGCTTGCTTAAAATATATTATGCACAGATTGAGCTGATAATGTACATTAGGGGGCAGTGAAATTTTGCTCAAAGCTGCACTCTTCAGGTATTGTTCCTTATACATATCTAAGACTCCATGCCAAATTTGAAGCTGATATGTCGAGGTTTAGTCTGCCGCATTTCTACTGAAATTTTTACATTTACCACAGTAATAGCCAAACAGCCGCTGTGGCGGTGCAATGTTCTGTTCAGTGTTTATCAACTTTTTTTTCATATCTCTTATTTCATTTGTTGTCTTGTTGCAGATGAGTATGGTGCTATGTCTATATTGGATTATCAGCCTTTTCATTTATTTCTCAATGTTATTACTGTACTGTAATGTAGGGAAGACTGCCACCGTGTGATGATAAAGAATGAGAAGAATGAGAAATGGAGTTCGAGGATGATGGTGAAAGATCATTATGTCATCACTGTGAAGCTTGCAATGAATATCTCACATGTGACTCCCAAGACTGGACACGGAAAGCAGATTGCCAAACTATTCACGAGTTTCAGAGAAAAATCTAACCCAGCAGCCCATTGTGTGTTGGTTGTGATGGAACCAATGTAAATGTAGGTTCAGAAAATGGAGTCATTCATCTTGAATGAATTGGCCTGCTCCATTATTCTCATATGTCAGCTTCACGGAAATGAGCTGCCCGAAGTTTTTATCACTATGATGGTAAACCAAGTGGTCCTGAGCATTGCGTGGTCCCATTGGAAAGCAGATCAAGGTCTTTGTCTGAGCTTCCCAGCTATCGCTCAGTTCCCCTGATTTCTGTGTTTAATGATGGGTGGAGAAAGATCTGTCCTGGGATCAGAAATACCTGTAGGATTTGTAAGAGTTATCACAGGTGTGTTGTTGAAGATGACTTCGGCTAGATGAGCCAGGTCCTCCAAGGTGGCACCTTATGAGTAGAACTCAGGCTGTATGTAGCAACATCAAGACCCAGCCATGAGTTGAAAAAGAATTATTGTAATAACAAAGTTCAGTGCTCCAATGTGGTTTTACATCAAGATACACCTTACGTAACACACGGCCAAGCGAACGTATTCCAGTCCTCATATATGAAACACCTGAACAGAGAGGAGGTGATGATGTGAATGTCCAGAATGTATTTCCACACAGACAATCCTTTTCTTGAGGTATGTGAGATGAGACATGACTGTTAGAGAAAAAGCTGTCTCAATGATAAGAAAATTAGAGAGGAGAATCAGCAGGAAGAATGCACTGGCAGATCTGAAGAGGAGGAGGATTCGAAGAAGGGAATGTAGTCAACATGAAAGGTGGTGACCGAAACTAAAGTGGCATCGAAAAACTATCATTCCATGATTAACTGGAGGAATGAACTCAAGACTGAGCTCCTTACATTGCTTCGTCAATCCACAGGTTAATGACATTCTGAGACACCATTAGTGGTGCCCAGTACAAAACAGCACTGAGGCGGTCGCGAGAGGCATAAAGTGATGACTGCTTGCACTGAAGTGACGGATACGAACCGAGAGATGGATATATTAGGCAAAGATTATTGTCTAGAAAATGATGCCAAGGTTCTCCCACAAGAATCATGAACTTGTAATGATTTTCTACGTGTACCGTAAAATAACATGTGAATTAAATCGATGTCACCCATGAAAATTTATTATCCAAAACTAAATGACACCAATTTTGGTAGTAATTAAAAGTCGAAAAAAGTCGTTCCGATGGCAGGATAAGAATGAAATGGCATGAAATTTGCACAGTGTTTGTTACATACACAAACGATGCCGAAAAGTGCAGCCTGCAACTCAATAAAAGTGTTTTCTGCCCCTAATGTACACATGTACTGTATTGTACACTAGCAACAAAGTATCGGTGCATACTGGTGAACAATTTGAGACCAGTAACGATAGGTATTGGGAAAGGAGTTGTTCCAGCTATGTTGGCAGCCCAGATTGTCAGCCACATGGCAACACCTAGTGGAGGGGGTATGAGACATACTACCAAATTCTGACATATCAACGCGTATACGTATCGTCTGAACTCGTCGATCTCACCCTGCACGGATACTTTATGGTGCGGAGTGACATCTCGTGAAGGCCTTTAGGGCCCAACATAACACCATTCAGTCCTTGCGATTGTCTTTATAATGCATTGAAGCATTCATTCCTCTTGTTCACCTGCTTTTCTCCGTGACTGGATGTTGCGCTGCTGTTGCCAGGCACGGGTATCCTGATGTTGGATCAGTTGATCCAAGTGTTCTGCTGGTGCAGACGCTGGCATAATTGGTGATGGTGATGCCTTCCTGAAGACGAACTTTATCTCCACAACCTGCGTTCTGCTTCAACTTTGTGGGGATCAACCTGGTTTGTTTACATTTATCTTGGATATGCTCAACCCTCCTCGAGTTAGGCGTTCGGGTTACTAAATAGTAACCCGATGTTCGGACTGATATTTGAGTTGACGAATCCATTTGACTGGTTACAAACAGTAACACGACATTCGATTGTCTCGGGCTTGCTGCCCTGAGTGTTTAAAAAAAACGTTAGGCCTGTCCCACGATTGAGCAGTGCCAGGTTCATGCGCTAAAGCCCGTTATCTGCAAATAAGGGCAAACCAGCGAGTGCCTGCCCGTCGTTGAGCGAAATCATGGTCCACCTGCCTGTGGTTTGCTGCCGGATATGGAGCGACTGCCAGAAAAACGAAGTTGACTGGACTTGGCTATTAAGTTTCAGTCTTGCCACAACAGTCACCACTGTACAATGCCCTAGTCCTCCGCCCACCAAAGAACAACAAAGAACATTCATTGGTCTAGAGAAGAGACCATGCTGTTAATTGAACTCTTTCTCTGCACCTTGCCATGGAATGTCAGCGGACTTATACAGGATAGGAGGATGCCAGTAAGTACCCAATGCGATTCCGCTGCCAGAAGTAGCTTAGACACTTTCCTAGTCCCCGTCCTGTTCACCCAGCAGGCAGCAGGTACTCAAAGTCGAAAGTTGCGAATTGTATTCAGGGAAGTTGCTGGAACTTCCAATAACTTGCTTGGACATAAACCATTGACTTCGTACTTCTACGTCGACTCTTCGCGTTTACGCCTTAACTCCATGAGACATAAGGACTTGCATGCTTCCGCCATGCCATCAATGTGTCACCTGCACAAGGATGGCAACACAATAAAAAAAATACTGCTAACACTTGTAAAACCGAGTTATACTGCAAAGGACATTATATGTTCCCTGCTCGGCCCAGATGTCCAGCAGCAATGTACATATGGCGGGAGAATAAATGGAGATTGTTTATGTATTATGTAATGAGGACATTATGTGTGTTCTCCGTTCCCTGCCGCCCCTACCTAGTCCCATAGCCCTGCCTATGCATATCATAATTTAACATTATTCAATGAATTTTATGCACTAACCACCTCAAGTAATCTTCCTTATACTCTCACACATGGCTTGAAGTTGCAGGTATTATGAGAGACAAACTTATTTGATATCCTTTGATATAGCAATAACGCCAGCGTTTCGCCAACTGTTCGGCGATTATTCCGCGACACACCATGGTGATCGTACCGCACCCGCCACTGCCGACCACCTACCAGCTACCGGCGCTCAATGACTGCCGCCAACCACCCCGTGTGACTGCAACACACAGGGCTTTTGCCCGGTAAACGGCAAGCCCGCTGGGCACTACCTGATCGTGTGACGGGCCAAAAGCCAGCTAACGCCACAACCAGACAAAACAGCCAACAACACATGACAGATATTAGGATGCTGTCATCGTGAATCCAGACAACAAGCAACTCCTGCTTATACAACGCCTTCCAGTGCAAGAAAGGTCAGCCCCCCAGGTTGATCTCCACACGAAAGGTCAGCCCCAGGTTGATCGCCGCAAAAAGTTCCAGGTCCCAGGCTGACGCCACAAGCAAGGCCACCCAGGCTGATCCCAAAAGATATGACGTCATCTCCCAGAGTAGGACGTCAACGATTTGATGTCACTATCCGGCATCGAAATTGATGGACCTCGGTCAAGATCACACAATCATTATTTTGTTATATACAAACAGCGGGCGAATCTAAGAAATTTACACGCAGTCATTATAAATAAACCAGAGTGGCGTGCTAAAGGCCTAAATTTAGCAAAGCCAATAAACGTATTATAAGAGAGGACTTATAAAAGTATATATATTGCTATTTTAATACTTTTTAATAATTTAAATTTTTTCTCTGCTCTATAACTCATTATAAATATTTGGCCTTACTCCTTATGAGTGGCAATCAGTGAGCATGTTCTCATGAAGCTTGATAAATACTCATTTATGGACCCTCTCCAAATTTTAAATTTCTAAACAGGAAATTAGTGACTAGATGCATAGTCATATACAATTCACAGGAGCTAGGAAATTGAGTATGAAGAATTACAACAAATTAAAGCAAATAGAGTTATCATCTACTGACCTTAAAAGAAGGTGAAATTACATTCTCAGTTCGAGAACCATATATAGACAAATTGAAAGAGGTAACACCATCAATTGTTAATAACGCTTGCGTTTTTATCCAACACAACAAAATGTCAACAGATGGTCTTTACCACCATGACTTCCATCGGTCTGTCACACTGTAAAAACTTCCTGCCAAATAAAATTACAAGAATTTATGCAGAAGATGCAGATTATAATACCAAAATTTTTGCAACAAGGAAGATATACGCAAACAATAATGTTACTAACGATGGGAATAAAATTTGAGTCCAAGTCAACGTCAAAATTGGTGAAGTCAAAAGATAGAATGATGTATGCTTCAGCCTTTAGAAGGAGGAAACACTAATGTCAAAACATTTAGGGAAACATTTACATCCTTTTGGCCAGGAACAAAAGGATATGCGCCATTTGGATTTCACGATGTACAGAGTTTACATGTACCAGTGTGTCATCACGAGAGTTGCAGAAGCAGGCTTTTATTAGACACACAATGGATGGATCTCTAAACCCATATGTAATCCCCAAATTAGTTTGATGACGAAGGAAAATAACCATGAAGTTCTACAAGATTATTGAGTTCCTGTTATTTATCAGCAGCCACACCAAACTATATGCAAGGCCAGAAAGAAAGAATATAACTCATGGATTGCTTAGACCATGTGAGGAAATTTCTGATCTAGTGAAATTACCCTAATAATATTACAGTACCGGTATCCAGTTAGAAGGCACAATTCACACTTAGCCATCGGAACTAAACCCAAAGGCACTAAAAATCTGCAAACGTAAGAGACATGTTGATAATTGTTGTTTGGAGGACAAAAGGAGAAAACCCATCTAGCCTGGTGGAAGATCATAGAAAGGATCTCCCTGACTTTGCAACCCAGAGTATCCTAATAAACCAAAAAGTCTAAAAGGACACTATACATAAATAAATGCCTACAAAACATCTAAGGTATTCTAAGTAAAATGGTATGTACCACATGAGTAATTTGCACCACAACAGTGAGAATGTACAACTTGGCAGCACATGAAGCAAGAGCCAGCAAAACTGATGAGAGACAAGTAGACAGCCTCGATGGAAGATGCGTTCAAACACACCATCTGGCATATGTCAACGGCAAGCGAAACACTGGCTTCCATCACTGCCCATTAATCGCCCCACAATGCGGAGGTGTTGACTGTACCAGCGGGATAGGTATAAATCATTTGTCCCAGACAGAGATATAGGGCCTGCATGTAATGTTACGTCATTAGGGGCGTCGTTCATCAACCTGCGACCATCTCCAACATGTTTATAAGACCCATACAGACATTCCTAAAGTCGGCGCTTGGGGAATCCAATTAGACATAAAGGGAGTGATAACACTGCCAATTCGTTTTCAGGCCTGGTAGCTTAAGGATTTATACAATAAAGGCATACTTTTACAGCGAATGTAATCATCTTTTCACTAAAGGAAAGAATATTAACGTCTACCAAGAATCTACATCAGGTCATACAGCAAATATGCAATTGAAAAGA
>NW_024730668.1:14846531-14930847 GCF_018991925.1 Homarus americanus | reverse complement strand
GAGTTAATACCATTTCTCAGTTACTCAAATTGTTGAGTAACGGCATGTACAAGCTGGACAATTTTGTAATTAGAAGATTTGTAACCAGGTGAGAAGGCTGGGTCACCTGACCATCTGACCTGACCACCAACCGTTGTGTGCTATTTAAAGAGTAGTAGGGTCATTACCAATACCTGACCATTGTGACCTGGTCTCACCCTCCTCTGTATATATACACCTTGGTTTGTATTTCTCTCTCTAGTCTGTACTCACCCCTGAAGATGTGAATTACACTAAAGCGCTTTGGGAACTTCTGTGTTTTCTTTCTTCCTTTTTATATATTGTTATATATATATATATATATATATATATATATATATATATATATATATATATATATATATATATATATATTTATATATATTTATATATAAATATATATATATATATATATATATAACATATATATATATATATATATATATATTTATATATATATATATATATATATATACATATATACATATATATATATATATATATATATATATATATATATATATATATTTATATATAGATTTGAGGATTATTACAGTCTTGAAGGGGTTATTGTAGATTTGAGGTTATTGAAGTCTTGGAGGATAAATAGATATTTGGAGGTATATTGGGTGTTGGAGGAGGTTATTGTGGTGTTGGAGGAGGTCATTGTGTTAGAGGAGATTATTGCAGTGTAGATGATTCGTAGTCTTGGAGGAGGAAGTTAGTGTAGAGATGGAGGAGGTTATTGTGGTGCGGAGGAGGATATTGTAGTCTTGAGGAGGAGGTTTGAGTAGAGATGGAGGAGGTTATTGTGGTGCTGGAGGAGGTGATTGTAGTGTTGGAGGAGGTTATTGTGGTGTTGGAGGAGGTTATTGTAGTCTTGGAGGAGGAGGTTTGAGTAGAGATGGAGGAGGTTACTGTAGTGTTGGAGCAGGAGGTTGAGTAGAGATGGAGGAGGTTATTGTGGTGGAGGAGGTTATTGTAGTGTTGGAGGAGGTTACTGTAGTGTTGGAGGAGTAGGTTAGAATAGAGATGGAGGAGGAATGTGGTGTTGGAGGAGGTTATTGTAGTGTTGGAAGAGGTTATTGTGGTGTTGGGGATGTTATTGTGGTGTTGGAGGAGGTTATTGTAGATTTGGAGGAGGCTATTGTAGTCTTGCAGGAGGTTATTGTGGTGTTGTAGGAGGCTAGAGAGTGATGAGGAAGTTATTGTAGTATTGGAGGAGGTTAGAGTAGTGATGGAGGAGGTTATTGTAGTGTTGGAGGAGGTTATTGTAGTGTTGAGGAGGTTATTGTGGTTTTGAGAGGTTAGAGTAGTGATGGAGGAAGTTATTATAATGAGAAAAACTCACAAGAAGAGGATTACATATAGGTAGAATATTTATAGTAAGAGGAATGTAAAGAGAGGAAGTTTGGTAGCGTGGCCGGTTAGTGATTTACACTTATTTATCTTATACGTTCTTAGGACAACTTCAAACACCACTTCGATACAACTATTTATTAATTCACTCAATGACATAGACACATTAATATCAATATTATATCGAAGTTACTAGCACATTATTTTACGTTACTCGACACTGACTCTCGACACAAACATGAAATGAATACACTTCCCACAGTAGGTAACTCACCCTAGGGATCGCCCTGACAAGACTCAATTGGGAGGCCCAGTGGGTGCTGCTGGACTGTCTCGTATGGGAGACTCTACTTAGCTGATGACGCTGGGTTCGGTCGGACTCTGTGCGAGTGAACAGAATGACGACCCGAACGGGAGAGAGATGAGTCGGATGAGAATAATGCGAGTAACCAGCATCAGAATCAGCCCGTGGACGGGACTGCAGGGCCTTTATATGGGGAGAACAGCCGGTGATTGACCTCTGCCAATTAACACTAAACTGGTTAGATCTGGACAGCTGTTTGCCCAGGTGTGGTCATGTCACAGGTCAGTATGCTTTCTTTATTACCGCCTGGGAGCGTTTTGCCAGGTGTGGTTTCTTAACACGTTATATATATATATATATATATATATATATATATATATATATATATATATATATATATATATATATATATATATATATATTTATATATATATATATATATATATATATATATATATATATATATATATATATATATATATATATATATATATATATATACATATTTGTATATATATATGTAGTGTTGGAGGAGGTTATTGTGGTGTTGGAGGAGGTTATTGTAGATTTGGAGGAGGTTATTGTAGATTTGGAGGAGACATGTAGATTTGAGGAGGTTATTGTAGATTTGAGGAGGTATTACAGTCTTGAAGGGGTTATTGTAGATTTGGAGGAGGTTATTGAAGTCTTGGAGGAGGAGGTTAGAGTAGAGCGGAGGAGGTTATTGTGGTGCTGGAGGAGGTTATTGTGGTGTTGGAGGAGGTTATTGTTGTTGGAGGAGGTTATTGTAGTGTTGGAGGAGGTCATTGTAGTCTTGGAGGAGGAGGTTAGTGTAGAGATGGAGGAGGTTATTGTGGTGCTGGAGGAGGTTGTAGGTCTGAGGAGGAGGTTTGAGAGATGGAGGAGGTTATTGTGGTGCTGGAGGAGGTGATTGTAGTGTTGGAGGAGGTTATTGTGGTGTTGGAGGAGGTATAGTCTTGGAGGAGGAGGTTTGAGTAGAGATGGAGGAGGTTACTGTAGTGTTGGAGCAGGAGGTTTGAGTAGAGATGGAGGAGGTTATTGTGGTGCTGGAGGAGGTTATTGTAGTGTTGGAGGAGGTTACTGTAGTGTTGGAGGAGTAGGTTAGAATAGAGATGGAGGAGGTTAATGTGGTGTTGGAGGAGTTATTGTAGTGTTGGAAGAGGTTATTGTGGTGTTGGGGATGTTATTGTGGTGTTGGAGGAGGTTATTGTAGATTTGGAGGAGGCTATTGTAGTCTTGCAGGAGGTTATTGTGGTGTTGGAGGAGGTTAGAGTAGTGATGGAGGAAGTTATTGTAGTGTTGGAGGAGGTTAGAGTAGTGATGGAGGAGGTTATTGTAGTGTTGGAGGAGGTTATTGTAGTGTTGGAGGAGGTTATTGTGGTGTTGGAGGAGGTTAGAGTAGTGATGGAGGAAGTTATTATAATGAGACAAAACTCACAAGAAGAGGGATTACATATAGGTAGAATATTTATAGTAAGAGGAATGTAAAGAGGAAGTTTGGTAGCGTGGCCGGTTAGTGATTTACACTTATTTATCTTATACGTTCTTAAGGGACAATCTTTAAACACCACTTCGATACAACTATTTATTAATTCACTAATGACATAGACACATTAATATCAATATTATATCGAAGATTAGCACATTATTTTTACGTTACTCGACACTGACTCTGGACACAAACATGAAATGAATACACTTCCCACAGTAGGTAACTCACCCTAGGGATCGCCCTGACACCAATTGGGAGGCCCAGTGGTGCTGCTGGACTGTCTCGTATGGGAGACTCTACTTAGCTGATGACGCTGTCTGGTCGGACTCTGTGAGTGAACAGAATGACGACCCGAACGGGAGAGAGATGAGTCGGATGAGAATAATGCGAGTAACCAGCATCAGAATCAGCCCGTGGACGGACTGCAGGGCCTTTATATGGGGAGAAACAGCCGGTGATTGACCTCTGCCAATTAACACTAAACTGGTTAGATCTGGACAGCTGTTTGCCCAGGTGTGGTCATGTCCACAGGTCAGTAATGCTTTCTAATTATTACCGCCTGGGTGCGTCTTGGCCAGGTGTTGTTTCCTTAACACGGTTATATCTATATCGTAGAGTTACTCAAGACTTGTACTTAGCGGCCGGGGTCAGGTCCCTTGGGTCCTGACCCAGGGTGTGTCAACCTGATATGTTGGAGTACCACGAGGCCTGTACTGTACTTGCTGCTATATGTGTTGTAATTCTCGCAAGGTGTGGTCTGTTTAACAATCATTACACCTCCAGACCAAAGCTTCCATCACAGAGAACTGATGACACATATAGACAGGAATATCATGTGCAGTATCTAAGATAGCCCTGAGGCGATAATACAGTCTCATATTTACAAACAATAATCTCATAGATGTATGTTTTTCTACTGGCCTAGTTTGATCTGACAAAGCTCACTATACCTCCCGCCAAGATCAAAGCTTCTATGCCAGGAGAAAAAAAAACACAGCACAGTAAGCGAACATAGAATGAAAAGATCCTTCATATCTAGCATTGTATCCGAGACAAACTTGCAAATCACATTCTACAACAATAACAGGTGTTACATGGCCTTGCCAGCCCATGTCAAAATAATAATTCGTCCTAGTCAGTAATATGTCTACAACATTGCGTTTAGTAGTACAAAACATTGATCGATGAACTCATGGAAAAAGTGACTAATCTTTCTTAACTAAAAAAAACATTCTTTGTATTACATGTTAACAAATCAGAGAATGAAATACTTCAAAATACACAAAATGCGCTTACTTCACATGTTAGGGTGTTATATCTTTTATTATACATCAACAACATCAGTACATTAGTGTGGTCCAGCATGGCTCACGTCCTCCATCCAGCTGGTATCAGGGAGTGGCAACACAGCAGCGGTAGTCGGTTAGTCCTTCCGATGATCCACCTCTTCATCGTCGATTTTCTTCTGATGTCAGCACAGCACGTCTTCTGTCTTCTTTCTTTACATAGCACGTCTTTTTCTTCAATACCGCACCTTGTAGGTCGTGTCTCCACACTTCTGACTTTTTCACTTCCTCCTGGTTTCTATCATATTCCAGATGAGTTTTATGTACAGCAACATTTTCCAACATATTCCAGATGAGATTTTCTAGCCCCATCTGCGTTTTTCCTCTACGTTTAGAGCATCATTTTCATATTCCAGATGATTTTTCTGTTCCATCTGCACTTCCTCTACATGTAGAGCATCATTTTTCAACCTATTCCAGATGAGTTTTCTAGCCCCATCTGCGTTTTTCCTCTATGTTTAGAGCATCATTTTCAAATTCCAGATGATTTTTCTGTTCCATCTGCACTTCCTCTACGTGTAGAGCATCATTTTTCAACCTATTCCAGATGAGTTTTCTAGCCCCATCTGCGTTTTTCCTCTATGTTTAGAGCATCATTTTCAAATTCCAGATGATTTTTCTGTTCCATCTGCACTTCCTCTACGTGTAGAGCATCATTTTCAACCAATTCCAGATGATTTTTCTAGCCCCATCTGCGTTTTTCTCCTGTACAGCTTCATTTTCATATTCCAGATGATTTTTCTGTTCCATCTGCCTTCCGCCTTCCGGCCAGGATGAAAGCCAGTCCACTGCTTGGGTTATCGCCTTGGATGACGCAGAGGGCAGGTTCCATGGACAAGGTTCGCCCTCCGTGACGTGAGTGTCGGCGAGACCAAAGACCGTCCTGTCCCACACCCTCACAGTGGTTATTCCTCCCTGGCTGGGCTCACCAGGGTTCGTTTGTGTGGTATTCCACACTCCTTAACTTCCTAAAGTAGAAAGAAAATCTTCTTAATCCTAGACCAAAGGAGGACTTGGAAGAAGTGAAGTGGTGTGTGGTGGGTGGTGGGCTGGTGCTGCATTTATCACGCTGCATTCATCACGCTGCATTCATCACGCTGCATTCATCACTCTGCTTCCTCTGCTCGTATGAATTGTTGTTGAAGTCCGGCTGGCCATGGGGCGGTACTGTGTGTGACATTTGATAGAGAAACAATCCTAAAGGGATGATGGATTACTTAAGTGCATCCGTAAAAAAGTTTACTTTATACATTACGTCAATGTTTGGCAACTATGGTTTCGCCACAACAATGTTCTCATTAGGGCTGGGTCGAAGAAGCTCTGCTAACTACACTGAATATCATTTATCACTACGTATCAGAGAGTACATTACAAATCATACTAGCATAAAATACACTGAATGAAGCTCTGCATTTATCACAATATCAAGTTACATTACCCATCATTATCAACACATAGCTTACGGGACAAAAGACAGGGAATTAGTGAGGTCACACGGGCGAGGCGGGTCAGAAGGACGTGAGGTCACAGGATGGTGTGGGGCGGGTGAGGCGAGGCGGGTGAGGCGGGTAGGAGTTTCTAGCACATTATGGTTACGTACTCGACACTGACTCGGACACAAACATGAAGTGAATACACTTCCCACAGTAGGTAACTCACCCTAGGGATCGCCCTGACAAGACTCACGTGTAACCTGACGGAGGCCCAGTGGGTGCTGCTGGACTGTCTTGTAATGGGAGACTCTGCTTAGCTGTGACGCCGGGTCTGGCAGGAAGTCTCCTCCCACCTGGGGAGGACGAGCGTGACTCTGTGCAAGTGAACGGAATGACGACCAACGAGAGATGAGTCGGATGAGATAATGAGAGTAACCAGAATCAGGATCAGCCTGTAGACCAGACTGCAGGGCCTTTATATGGGGAGAAACAGCCGGTGATTGACCTCTGCCAATTAACACTAAACTGGTTAGATCTGGACAGCTGTTTGCCCAGGTGTGGTCATGTCACAGGTCAGTAATGCTTTCTAATTATTACCGCCTGGGTGCGTCTTGGCCAGGTGTTGAGGATATTGTGGTGTTGGAGGATATTGTGGTGTTGGAGTGTTATTGTAGTGTTGGGAGGTTATTGTGGTGTTGGAGGAGTATATTGTGGTGTTGGAGGAGGTTATTGTGGTGTTGGAGTAGGTTATTGTAGTGTTGGAGGAGGTTATTGTAGTGTTGGAGGAGGTTAGTTATTGGGAGGAGGTTATTGTGGTGTTGGAGGAGGTTATTGGTGTTGGAGTAGGATTGTAGTGTTGGAGATTAGATGTAGTGTTGAGGAGGCTATTGTAGTGTTGGAGGAGGTTATTGTGGTGTTGGAGTAGGTTATTGTAGTGTTGGAGGAGGTTATTGTAGTGTTGGAGGAGGTTATTGTAGTGTTGGAGGAGGTTATTGTGGTGTTGGAGGAGGTTATTATGGTGCTGGAGGAGGTTATTGTGGTACTGGAGGAGGTTATTGTGGTGTTGGAGGAGGTTATTGTGGTGCTGAAGGAGGTTATTGTGGTGTTGGAGTAGGTTATTGTAGTGTTGAGGTTATTGTGGTGTTGGGGAGGTTATTATGGTGCTGGAGGAGGTTATTGTGGTGCTGGAGGAGGTTAGAGTAGTGATGGAGGTGGTTATTGTGGTGTTGGAGGAGGTTATTGAGTGTTGGAGGAGGTTGTAGTGGGAGAGGTCATTGTGGTGTTGGAGGAGGTTATTGTAGATTTGGAGGAGGTTATTGTAGTTGGAGGAGGCTATTGTAGTGTTGGAGGAGGTTATTGTAGTGATGGAGGAGGTTATGCTATGTTGAAGTAAGTAAAGAGGAAAAGAAAAGAGAGAGAGAATACAATAGTTCAGCTCAATAGAAGAATCGGATTAGCCTGTCGGGCCTGGTGATACACACGCTACTTGTGTGTGTGTGTGTGTGTGTGTGTGTGTGTGTGTGTGTGTGTCTACCTAGTACCCAGCAGTAATTGGGAACCTGGATGTTTATCGATTTGCGGATCGTATTCTGGGGTATGGTTAGCCAGTGCAGTTGGCGAGTTGTCCATTCTTCTCAGTCTATTCCTTGACACTGCAGCTCGTTTTCTTAGGGTGTGGTTGTTGTGTTGCAGACAGCTTCTACACCTTAAACCAATTCACTCTTAGGTGGCCTTGGGCCGGCCATCCTCGATACGATGGCTTCCATTATAGTGTGATGTGTGTGTGTGTGTGTGTGTGTGTGTGTGTGTGTGTGTGTGTGTGTGTGTGTGTGTGTGTGCACACTATACAGAGTGGTGAAATGCGTCTAGTGTGGCATCATTATGTTAGTGTTAAGGTGCAAGCATTGTTTGATTCTTCTCACTAGCTGCCGCCGCTGGCTATCCCTTGTGGCGAACAGGAAAGCAGCGTGCATAAGTCTTCCCTGCCAGTACACAGCCTCCTCACCATCAAGACTCCTGCTGTGCCTCCTCGTGGCAACACGAGGTAACTGGGCACCTCGTTGGGCCCAGGCTAGATCAGCAGGATCTCGGAGGAGCAGTGGGCCCCAGAGTGATGGCATATAGGCTCACTGGCATATCGACACGTCCTGGCGCCTTTGGCAGGTATAAGGCTACTGGAGTAAACCTTGAACGAAAAATCTGCGTGGAGCCCGGCATCAGGCAGACATGCTTAAGAGCTCAATAAGACGGTTTGACTGCCCACCAAAATTCATCGCCTTTGTGAGGCAACTCCAAGATGAGATGAACAACACTTTCCTGCTCAACGGCACCCAGTTAGTGTTCTTCCCCATCCAAACAGGGGTTAAACAGGGTGTACTGACACCAACTCTCTTTTCCATTTACTTGGCTGCCTTCCTTACTCGTGCCAGTGACAATTTAGCCAGTGGGGTGAACATCGAGTACCGGGTGAAGTGGGGAATTTTCAATATATGGCAACTCCAGGTACAAAGGTGTCGGCCACTTCCATTACTGAACTTCAGTATGCAGACGACCTCACCCTTGTTGCTCACACTGAACATGACTTACAGGAGATCTTGAACACCTATGCAGACTCATGCACACCTCGGCCTGAGGTGAATGTACGTAAGACTCAGATTTCTTTCAACCTGTCCCTGGTTCAGACACACCTCAGCCATCCATCCAGCTAAACGGTACTACACTCTCTAATGTTGCCCACTTTCGGCTCGGCTCCCACCTGTCCACCACGGCAGACATCGATGTAGAGATTCAGCATCGGATCAGATGTGCATCTCAAGTCTTGGGCGGACTCCGAAATCGTGTCTTCAGCTGTAGGGCAGTGAAATTATCCACAAAGCTGCACGTATATCGAACAGTCGTCTTGCCCACCCTACTATATGGGTCACATGCAGGAGGCACCTCGGCACTTAAAAACTTTCACCAACGTGGTCTACGTTTCATCCTCCGAGTTCGCAGGGAAGACAAGAGAAGAAATGCCAGTATTCTTGCTGACACCAACTGTAGGAGCATCGAGGCTACCATTATCTATGAACAACTACGTTGGATCAGCACAGTATGGACGACAGTAGACTGCCAAAGCAGCTACTTTACAGTTACCTAACGAATAATAAACGTAATACTTTGGGCAATTGAAAAGGTATAAGTAGTCTTAAGACAAACCTGAAGAGGTGCCAATCGACTTCACCTGGAGTAGATTCCACATTGCTACGCTTGGAGGAGCACCACACGGAAGGTGGTGCACCACATTGAGTTAGCCCGACTGCAAACCGAGGCAAACAAGCGTCAACGTTGGAAAGACGCTGCCACCGCCCTCCCACAGTAGATGGAGTCCTCCACATGTGCAACGAATGGACGATGCTGGTCCCGTATCGGCCTCCTTTAGTCACCTCAATACTCACTAACCTAGGTGACATCCCTAATAACCCATATCATTTTATCATAGCTGGATGATCGTCATACTCGATTCCGAGTGACAGCAGAGTAGTAGTAGTAGTAGTAGTGGTGTGTGTGTGTGTGTGTGTGTGTGTGTGTGTGTGTGTGTGTGTGTGTGTGTGTGTGTGTGTGTGTGTGTGTGTGTGTGTGTGTGAGCTTCAGGTTCGTCATGAAGAGATCCTGTTTTTATGAGTTAATATCATTAGTGTTTGTTATATGTTTTTGTTGCGTTTTTCGTCAGCAGATTTGATTGGTACACACACACACACACACACACACACACTCGAGAGGCCGATACGACCTGCAGGGTCGTCCGCATTTGTGGTTATGGAGTCTGACAAGGCTTGAGATGCAAATATGATCCGATGTTGAATCTCTTAACTGATGTTCGTAGTGGCGGACAGGTGGGAGCCAAGGTACTGAACGTGGGTAACATAGAGAGGGTAGTACCATTAAGCTGGGTTGATGGTAGGGTTTGATTGAACCAGAGACAGGCTGAAGAATCTGTGTCTTATGTGCATTCATCTCAAGGCCCAAGTGTGCATACACATCTGCATAGGTTTTCAGGATCTCCTGTAGGTCGCGTTCAATGTGAGCGACGAGGGTGAGGTCGTTCATACTGAAGTTCAGTTATGGAAGTGGCCGATACCTTTGTTCCTGTCTGTAGTTGTCTTATGTTGAAAATTCCTTTCATCCGGTAATGGATGTCCAACCCCGCCGGTTAAATTGGAACTGCCACGAGTTAGGAATGCAGCCAAGAAATGAAACAAAACAAAACCTAATTGGTGCAAGTACACATCCTTTTTACCCCCGTTTGAATGGGGAAGAACTCAGAGTGCCAGTGACAGTACGTAGCACTGCCGTTCATGCTATCGTGGAATTGCCTTACACTGGCAATAAATTTTTGTGGCAACCAAACGACTGAGGGTCTGCCAGAGGGCTTCCTAAATTGACCGAGTCGAAGGCATTGGTAAGGTCAATGAAGACCATGCACAAGTCACGACGCTGTTTTCTGCACTTTTCCTGTATCTGGTGGGCACAAAGATCATGTGATTAGTGCAGGGTGATGGTCTAAACTTCTAAAGCCACATAGAGATTCTGGGAGGAAGTTTTCTGCCTCAGAAAGATGTCTATTTAGAGGACTCGGACGATACTCTTGCCAGCTATGAACAGCAGTGCGATTCCTGTGGCTTTGTTATTTTTCATCTGCTTGATGTTAGTAACTACCTTATCCAGGGATGGAAGATAGTTGAGGTGGGTCACCTGTGGGTGCTAAGGATGCTGCTGCGTAGTCAGGACATCACATCGGTGCTTCGGTTGAGCAGCGAATGGTAGTGCTCTTTCCAGTGCTGACGGATGCCTTTGTCGTCTTTAATTGGGGAGTTACTATCAGGTGGGGAGAGTACCACGCCATGAGTAGTTGGGCCATATATTGTTTTAACAAAATTGAAAATTCACGCATCTTATGTTGATCCGCAATTTTTTGCATGTCAATCGCTATATTTTTCCACCTATTATTCATTAGTTTGCGAAGTTCGCGCTGGACTGCCGCTTTTCTTCTCATGGAAGGTATCAGCTTTGGTGTAAGACTTAGGTTGTTCTGCCAGTTAGTGTCAGCAGCACGTTTACAATTGACGAGTACTTCTATTTCCGGGTCGTTTTCATCAAACTAATCCTGGTGTTTCTTTTTGACCTGGACGAGGGTCATAGTGCAGGGTTTGTAATGACAGCTTTGATGGGACCCCATTCGCTGTACTGGGATTTTGTTGTTTGTTGTTAGGTTGTTTATCAGCCCCTCGCCGAGCTACCGCTGGATCCTCCAGTCGCTTGATGCTAAAACCACTTCTGGAAGCGTGTTGCCTTCGCCGCTTTTGTGCGACGAAGGAGAATTTGGCTCTGACGAGCCGATGATCTGTATCACAGTGGTTTGAGCAGGGCGTCATTTGGGGGCTAGGCACTTCCATCCCCAAGGGCTGTCTTGTCTCTAAGGAAAATGTAATTATATTCCCTTCTCATATAGACATTTTGGATATGGTGAGAACATCTCAATGGTATTTTTACTATGCATAATTTAACAAAATGATAAGTATTCATCTATTTTCATCGTTCCCATTGCCTATCATTTATAAACTGAATAGCAGCAGGAAGTGAATCATACTGCTAGCAGCCACACGATGTGGATCTCATTACAGCCACGAAAGCAAACCTTGTTAAAATGAGGTCTGATAGTGAATATGATCAACGAATGAGGAAGAGAGAGTTTGCAACCAAACTCGGCATAGTTGTTCCAGAGGCAAATACACAACAGCATGAAGGATCATTTCGTAGCAGAGTGCAACGAATATCAAATACTTTGAAATATTATCTGTCAAACAGCACCCTTGGGAAGCGTTCAAAACATCTAGAGAATGTTAGAGAAGCAGCTAAGACCACTTGAAGTCAGAGTTGTACTTCTCAGCTGAATATGATCGGAGGTTTAGCAATAAAGGTTTAGCAATAACATTGATTTTCTGCAGTCCATCTCCTATTTTGATGTTCAATCTAAACAATTCCTTGATAAAGAAAAGCTTGCTTTGTTTTTCTAAACATTACAGTGCGCACATTGATTCAGTTATGTTATCTTCGCAACTGCATTCTCCGAAGGTATTCTTAAATCAGAAGAAGCCTGAGGACCTATTTGATGTGTACCAGGATCTAAATGCTACTGACTGCTTTTTCTGAAGTACTCAATTTGTTACGAATATTATTGGCCATTCGGTTACTACTGCTGGCAATGAAAGATTTTTTTCAGTGCTAAAACGCGTCAAAGATTACATGAGAACAACAACGGGTGATGACCGCTATTTCAGCCTACTTTTAACGGCTAATGAACAAAAATGGTAAAATCATTTGATACGAAGAACTGGTTGATAATTTTGCTCGACTGAAGCATCGCCGTTACCCTCTGATGTAGAGAGCAGTTAATAGCCACTAGATGTAGACTGAGTATGTCAAAGATGTATCCTATTATGGATATTCTGATTTGTTAACTGATGATTTTTTCACTATTTAGGTTTGTTAATATATTAGATGATACAATTATTTGGTCAATAATTCAAGAGTTTGTTTGGCTGGTGTCGTTATTGTTCTCTTAATAAAATTAAAAACAATAATTGATTTATTTATCACAGCCGGTTTACTGTACTCTATTTAATGACAATTTAGTTATTCATTATGCAGTCACCACGTCAAAGGTTTGCAAGGTCAATGTCAAATACTATGGAGCAGGATTTTGACCCCTACTTTTGCATGTAATGGTGTTGCCCTCCCCCTCACTTAAGCAATATCTGAAATGAAGCCCTGGTCTGAGCCACGTATGGATGATATAACATCTCGGCGATCTTTCTGACAATGATGTGGTCAATGAGATGCCTATATTTGAATCGTGGGTGTTGCCACGAACCCTTGAACTTGTCGGGTTGCCTAAACAAGGTGATAGTGAGGTTGTGTTCAGAACACTTGCCGAAGAGATGTAGGCCGTTGAGATTACACTTGCCTATTCCGCTTTTTTTATGGTTCCCTGCCATTTGTCAGCATCTCTGCAAATCTTGCATTGAAGTCACCTGGGAGCTCGACCTTGTCTTCTAAGGATAGAGTTAGCACTCTGTCAAGGTCGGCGTAAAAGGCCTCCTTGATGTGATCCACTGCATCCAGTGTTGAGGCATATGCACTGATGAAAACATATGACGTGAGTGATTCAGCGACTCGAGCGTCATGAGGAGCTTGTTGATCCTAACAGGCATTTCAGTTAGCCTATATAGGATGGATTACGAATGGCAAGGTTAACTACGTAAATGCCTTCCTCTCTGCAGCAGGCTTACCCTTCAAGAAGAAGGTATAGGTGGACCCCGTTCTGTAGAGTCCGACTTTCGTCTGGGAGCTGGGACTCGTTAGTGGCTGCTATGTCGATGTTATACCTTGACATTTCTTTCGTTACAAGGGTGATTCTTCTGTCAGGAGGTTCATTTGTGCCAGTAACCAGAAGGTCTTGACATTCCATGGAACGACCATAAGAGGTTGTATAGTTTGTTTATTTATTTGATCTGTGATTATGATTGTGTTTATCGTATCAAGTGGCCTACTGTGCGGTTGCCCAGTCATCTTTTTTTTTTTTTAGGCAAGTTACGTTTAGGGCACCTTTAGCCCCTCCCCATGTGGGGTGAGCAGAGTGGCTCGAAAGGGCTGCTCAGTCGCATAGACAGGACCGTGCACTGCTGCCTAGATCCCAGTGCATAAACGACCTCCTTATCTGTGCTGCTCATATGCAGAGTTGTGACTAGAGACCCCGGCAGTCATCTCTGCCTGTCCCCGTCGCCAATCGCCCATCGCCATAGTTTTGGGGGTATAGGTGTTTTGATGATGATGAGAGGTATTATGAGCTGGATGATGACCTCGCGAGTTGATTTATGTGATGAGGCAGAGCGCAGGCTGCATCTGCACATTTCGGCAATGGACTGCGATAGCCCAGTGTGTTGGATTTCGCCTTAGTAGCCTGTCCATCTTGCATTGCCTTCGTCCTCCGGTGTAATCGTTGGGTTCCCATGTTGGTCACCTCTTCCGCTCTACCACCGTTGGGGTCTTAATGGAGCTCTGTAAGCATGTTCGCCTGATGCAGGGCTCCGCCGCAAATTTTCGTTCGGGGCTTACTACCGTATGCTTGTACCTACCAAGGTTAATCTGCAAGGCAGCGGGGAGTGATTGGTAGGCGCCAGAACGTGTCCACATCCCGTCCCTTTGGGGCCCATTACTACTCCGAGATTCCTGGTGGTCTAGCCTGGGCCCACGAGGCACCCAGTTACCGTGTGTTGCCACGAGGAGGCACAGCAGGAGTCTTGATGGTGAAAAGGCTGTGTTCTGACAGGGAAGACTTATGCCAGAGGCGGTAGCTGAAAGCGAGAGGAAACATAATGCTGCCACACAAGACGCATTTCACCCCCTGTGTGCGAACAGACACACACAAACACACGTGCTAGCATATACATATACACACACACACACACACACACACACACACACACACATACAAGACTAATACAAAGAAGCATACAAGCATACAAATGAATATCGCAATGATAAACCAGGACACAAAAGAAGTCGGACTCAAACACGCACAGAAATACATAATCACACAAACAAGTATATGAAAACTTCCTCCACCACTCACTGTCTTGTCAGCTTTCTCGATTACATATACCGCCATCTCGAGAAACGAAAACGTCTGTAGCTGTCGCCTTCATTGATTTCTACTAAAGCATTCGACCTAGTCGACCACAATATAATCATCAACAAAGCTATTGACCTCGGGCTTCGAGAAGTCTTATACCATGGCTACAGACTTTCAGTGACCGACGCCAAGCTGTACGCTCCGAGGGGCTGTCTCCACCTTTCAGTCACTCACCTGTGGCGTCCCCAAGGCACCAAGATGGGACCACTCTGCTTCCTTATGCTCATCAATGATGCCCTAAGAGAAACCCTGCTCGCTGAAATATGTCGACGACTCCACCATTGGGAAGCGTCAACAATTCTGCTCCCGACTATACCGCCCTTCAGGATTTATTGAACAGTCTCAAAACTGGGCCACCAACAACCATGTCACCATCAACCATACCAAGACCATGGTTATGCACATCAACCTCTCCTCCGACATTGTCCCACCTCCTTCCATTACTTTAGATCCGAACACACTCCAGGTTGTAGATTCCACGAAGCTCCTCGGCGTCACCATAGACAACAAACTAAATTGGAAACCACACGTCAGAAGTTGTCAAATCCTCCAGTTTCCGTCTCCACCTCCTCCGCCGACTCAAGTCCCCGGAGTTCCTGCACCTGAGCCTCAGTGTTTACACAACATTCATACTTCCCAAGCTCACCTATGCCTCCCCTACCTGGTCTTTCTCCCTAAATGCCACACAACGTAAACACCTAGAAAAAGTGCAAAAGAGGGCATGCAAGATTATTCTCTCCTTCCTACTCCACATATCAAGAAGCGCTCAACACACTGACCCTGACTCTCACTGACCATCACCACGACCTCATCTGCAAATTTGGTAAGAAGCTTCTACACCATCCTCGACACCGGCTCCTACTACCACCTGAGATCCCTAGCCCGAGAATTGCTGTTCGACACCACAACCGCATCCAGCCCATACGTGCACGAACTGATCGCTATAAGAACAGCCCAGTCCCAACCATTGTAAAAATTATCAATAACTTGTAATAAACCAGTGTATTCCCCAGTAAATACTACTTCTTGCACTGTCACTATGTTGAAATGCACTGTAGTTTGAGCTTTTCCCCATCTAGTTATTATATATCTTATTTGTATCACTTATGTTACTTGTATATTATTTGTAATTCGTAACCCATTCCCCAAATATGTAACTGTATATTTTCAGCCTTCTTGCAAGCTCTTTCAATAAACCGTTAATTATTATTATTATATTATTACTCACAAATTCACCAGCTTGCACACCGTCACTTATGGTAAGTTGTAAAGTACTCCAACTGGGTAATGACCTGATATTTCAACAAATTAGTGTCTGGTCGAAATATGGACTCAATAGTTTCTGGTCTTGGAGTCCTAACCTAACCTAACCTAACCTAACCTAACCTAACCTAACCTAACCTAACCTAACCTAACTTAATCTAACGTAACGTAACCTATCCTATCCGAACCCTCCAATTGGTGTGTGTAATATTCCTGTGATCCGTAAAACATAGTATCTTCCAATTCGTGTGAGACAATGTAAGATTCATGATGTTCTCGCGTATTGTGAGAGCCACGCCAGCACCTTCAGGCAGGATGTAATATATTCAACGTTCAGAAACTCTCTTGGAGTCAAAAATTCAGCGGATGAGAGACGGCACACGGTTTAGCATCCAAAACACGACGGCAAACCAAGGAGGGAAACATTATTGTCATTTTAGATGCGCGCCGAATACCCCGTCGCTATTCTTTGTGAAAATAAGCGATCAGGTGGTGTTGAAACTTGGCGTTTTATCATCCAATATTACAGGATATGAAAGGGCATAATATTCCCATTGGTGGCGAGAAGCGATTGGTGTCTAAAGTTGGCGCCTTTTTCGTGAATTTTGCAATAAAAAGGAATGTTGTGTGTTTTACGGGATAATATTTTTGTGTGTTTCATTCAGAATTGAGAAGGCTGTTAGGTTTGACTAGAATATAGAAACTAACTGGGAATTTTGCTGTGAATATTGAGTAAATAACCCTTGAGTATGATGACAACCCCTTGAATATGATGACAATCCTTTGAGTATGATGACAACTTTTGAGTATGATGGCAACCCTTGAGTATGATGATAAACCCTTGAATATGATGACATCTTTTGAGTATGATGATAACCTCTTTGTGTACAAAAAGCAAGATGTCGTAATTCCTTGAAAGCGACACACACACACCTCCTTTCCTCAGACAAATTAGTAAACAACATATTCGATATTCTCCTCGACACCTAAAACATATCTTCATCCATTAGAGACAAGACAAGGCCAGTACTAGGAGTGCCACAGCCGCTCTGCTTATTGGTGGTGCCAGTGCCTTAAAGACACAACTGGATCTGCATAACCAGTTTGTCAGAGGAGGCAAGTAATCTTATTGAGAGAGTTGTGGAGGTGGTGGTGGTGGGTGGGGGTGGGGTGATGGTGCAGGTTGGTGATGGTGGTGGGTGTTGGTGGTGAGGGCTGTGACGGTTGGTGGTGGAGTTAGTGATGGTAGGGTGGAGTGGAGGTGGGGGTGGTGGTGGCGAGTTTGTTGGTGGGGTGATGATGGTGGAGAGTTGGTGATAGTGGTAGTGTTGGTAGTTGTGGTAGGGGTAGTGGTAGTTGTGGTTGGGATAGGTAATACTGGTGGTAGTAGTGGTATAAAGAAATTGCCCAGATTCACTGGACAAATTCATGCAAGGACAAATTTCACGTTACACCGGACAAACCCCCTACACTGGATAAACCTTCCTGCTACGACGGATAAATTCCACTATTACACCGGACAAATTTCTTCTTCACTGGACACCTTCTCCCCTACACTGGACAAATTTTCCTCACACTGGACTAATTCTCCCGTTACACTGGACACCCCCACTACACTGGACACATTCCCTACACCTTCATTGCTCCACCTCGGATTTGCAGAATTGGGTAATAGTCTAGGGGATATTTTTTTCTCCCGCCCAGGATATATATGATAGGGAAATCCCTGGTAGGTAATTGTCTATTAGGGGGAACAGAGGAGTCGTCTACCTGGTGCGGGAATAAAGAGAGATGGTTGACGTAGGTCTGTCTGGCGTGAAATAGATTAAAGTAAAAAAGAAGAGAGGTGGCCTATATGTGGAAGTTAGGGTGAAGATCTTACTGGAGGATGAGTGTGGTAACTGGAATAATTGTGGTAACTGGAATAATTGTGGTAACTGGAATAATTGTGGTAACTGGAATAATTGTGGTAACTGAGGTAATTGTGGTTGCTGGGAACAATTTAATCTTTCAATTTTGTAATTTACAGCGGCTAGTTTATTGTGCACCCCATATTCATCCTGTGGGCGGTAGCGCAAAAGGATTACAGAGAGTTCACAAACGGTCAGTATAACTAACCCCCGTGGTCAAGATATAATGGCAATGAATACAGAGTATTTCAAATAAATTCTTTGTTTAGTACTGTAAATACAGTACAGGAGTGTGAGGCAATATGTCTGGCCGCACACTTTGTTATCCACATTTGCGTGAGAGGCATTCACACATTGTGTGTTTGGTTTTATACATGGGAAATGATATATAGCTACTTAGTGCAAAAAAGTGGATACAATCTTAATATGTCAGCTACCATGCTATTAGAGATAAAGTGTTGTGCCATTTCATACACACGGCCTTTTTTAAACACTCGGGTTACTTATTAGTAACCCGAAAGCGCCCTCCGAGCCATAATCCATTTTTTTAAACCAAATTTTATCGGGTTACCATTTGGTAGTCCAACAATATTATTGAAAGTTCGAGATAAGTCCTCGGGTGTGGGTAGGCTCCCCGAAAGACTATCCCGAATGTTCAAACTAGTTATATATGAATAGAAAACGTCTCTGAAATATACTATATGTAAATTAAGATGAGATAATAAAGAAAACAAATATTTAAATGTCCAAATAACCGGTTCCAATGGAAATGTACATTTATTTAAAAGACCGCCGTGTACCCGGTGATGTTTTACTTTCAACTCCGAAGATTTTCATCTCCCATCGCCCTTCTCCAATTTTATCAAGCATTTCATTCCTACAATCATCCTCTTATAGCTTCAAGAATGTTAAAATACGCACTTTTGTGATAGATAAATGTAATGCCATTTCCAATTCGCCAATATATTATATAGGAAAGATATAAGATGAGCCAAATATGTTGTTAGGTTGTTAGGAATAGTTAACAACAAGTGTCATCTGTGACCCACGCTGATAATTACCATGGAAAAAATTTCTGCTATATTTCACTGTTTAGGTTGTTGTTGTTCCGGTTGTGTTTAAGTACTACCAATATTTGTAAGTTTAGATTAGGTTACCTAAAATATTTTTTAGATGAAATGTTCGAACTCAGGGTTAGAAAAAAGTGCCAAAATTGATTAATGATGCTTTCAATCGCTCGATTTAAATCGCGTCAGTCCTATCTTACATCACCGGAACAACAATAAACAAAAGTTAAATATACTATGGACAAATTTCTTGAAGAAATTCTCTGTAATAGCTATGCAACAAAATTGTTAACTATTATCAAAAGTAATTTATCTTATATACAATAGTTACCACATTATATAGATAATACTAGATATTAGATTTTGTTTTATTTTTCTCAGGCTGGCATTATAGTATTCTGGTATTGTTATTAGAGACCATCAAAATCCTTTGCTTATCTCTCTGAGGAGTTCATTAAAAGGTATAGGCTGTCCAAGAAATGTATCCATGAACTTCTTGAACGAGTTGAACCACATATGTCAAGAATTCAAGAAGGATGAGGAAGAAATTCTGGTGTTACTATAGTGTGCGGTCTACAAGATAATTGGGTTAATTTAGCTTAGGTTAGATTAGGTCAGGTTAGGTTAGGTCAGGTTAGGTAAAGTTAGGTTAAGATAGGTAAAGTTTGGTTAGGTTAGGTAAAGTTAGGTTAATATAGGTAGTTTGGTTAGGTTAGGTAAAGTTAGGTTAAGATAGGTAAGTTTGGTTAGGTTAGGTAAAGTTTAAGTTAGGGTTAGGTAAAGTTTGGTTAGGTTAGGTAAAGTTTGTTAGGTTAGGTTAGACTAAATATATCTTTTTAGACCGAAACGCTAACTCTTGATTTGGTCCTTGTTTAGAAGTGTATTGGGTATTTATTTAATGTTATGTAGTGATGCAAACAAGGGGGAGGATATCACCACTGTATAGTACCCAGCATCCACGAAAACCCTAAACCCACCTCCCACGTACAATAATACCACCAGGCCATACAAAATATGATTTCTTCTCCATTATGTTAAAATAACAGTAAACAGAGATAAAACAAAAATAATTATAATTCTCCAGTAAGTATGAGTGTACAATACACAGTATCACAGTATTGGATATTGTATCTGACATTACAGCACAAAATAAGTTGAAAGAATCTATTTGTTTTCACAAGAAAAGAAAACACATCATAAATGTTAGAGCATGAAAAATAAAATTCATATTCTCCATTAAAAAAAAACCCCCAGTAAATCAGGAGAGAAAGAAAAAAATCATAGTTTATACTCGCACATTATCAATTATGATACTGATGGTAAAGTCTTCATAATTTAACTAGATTGCCCAAGGACAGAGGTGGAATTATGGTTGCACTCTTGACATATGCCACCAGTCAACAACTCTAATGCTTGCTTAAAATATATTATGCACAGATTGAGCTGATAATGTACATGTACTGTATTGTACACTAGCAACAAAAAGTATCGGTGCATACAGTAGTGTGAACAATTTGAGACCAGTGACAATAGGTATTGGGAAAGGCGAGTTGTTCCAGCCGTATGTTGACAGCCCAGATTGTCAGCCACATGGCAACACCTAGTGGAGGGGGGTTATGAGGATACACTTACCAAACTTCCCGACATATCACGGTGTATACGTATCGTTTCGGAACTCGTCGATCTCACCCTGCACGGATACTTTATGGTGCGAGTGTACATACTCGTGAAGGCCTTTATGGCCTCCAACATAACACCATTCAGTCCTTGCGTACTGTCTTTTATAATGGCATTGAAGCATTCATTCCTCTTGTTCACCTGCTTTCTTTTCTTCTCCCTGTGACTGGATGTTGGTGCTGCTGTTGCTGGTGGGCACGGGTAATCCTGATGTTGGATCAGTTGATCCAAGTGTTCCTGCTGGTGCAGAAGCTGGCATAATTGGTGATGGTGATTGCCTTCTCTTGAAGACGAACTTTTATCTCCACAACTCATGTTTCTGCTTCAACTTTGGTGGGCAGATCAACCTGGTTTGTTTACATTTATCTTGGATAAGGCGTACCAACCCTCTCGAGTTGCGGCGTTCGGGTTACTAAATAGTAACCCGATGTTCGGGACTGATATTTGAGTTTGACGAATCCATTTGACTGGTTACTAAACAGTAACACGACATTCGGGATTGCTCTTTGGGCTTGCTGCCCCGAGTGTTTAAAAAAATGGTCGTTAGGGCCCGTCCACACGATTGAGCAGTGCCAGGCTGGCATGCGCTAAATGCCCGTTATCTGGCAAAATTGGCGGGCAAACCAGCGGAGTGCCCGTGCCCGTCGTTGAGCGAAATCATGGTCCACCTGCCTGGTGGTTTGCTGCCGGATATGGAGCGACGACTCTGCCAGACAAACGAAGTTGACCTTGGGACCCTGGCTGTCAGTTTCTCAGTCTTGCCACAACAGTCACCACTGTACCATGTCTAGTCCTCCGTCCACCAAAGAACAAAGAAACATTCATTGGTCTAGAGAAGAGACCATGCTGTTAATTGAACTCTATCTCTAGCACCCTTGCCTACGGAATGTCAAAGTGGACTTATACAGGGATAGGGACAAACGTACAGCGGCACTCAATGCGATTTCGGGCTGGCGGAAGTTGTTTGGACACTCTTCCTAGTCCCCTTCGTCCCTGTTCACCTAGCAGCAAAGTAGGTACCTGCTATAAGTCGAAAGTTGCGAATTCGTATTCAGGGACAAGTTGTTGGAACTTCCAATAACTTGCTTGGACATAAACCATTGACTCTTCAGGCTTCTACGCCCTCGACTCTTCACGCTTCTACGCCCTTAACTCATGAGACATAAGGCAAGCATGAACTTGGCATGCTTCCCTGTTGGGCGCTGTAAACGCTTCTGTGCGTCACCTTGCACAAGGATGTAGCGGGGTGCCCAATAAATAAAAAAAATACTGCTAACACTTTGTAAAACCTGAGTTAAGTACTGAAAAAGTGATACGTATATGTTCCCCGCTCGGTCCAGATGTCCAGTGTATAACCAAATAAGCTTATGCAATGTACATTATTGGCGTGAGAATAAACGGGAGATTGTTTATGTATTATGTAATGAGGACATTAGTGTGTGTTCTTCATTCCTGCCGCTCTCCTCATTCTAGTTCCATAGCTTCCTGTCTATGCATATCATAATTCTAACATTATTCAATGAATCTTTATGTACTACAAATCTCACCTGCAAGTAATCTTCCTTGAGTACTTCATACATGGCTTGACAAGTTGCAGGTATTATGCGAGGCAAGCTTTGTTTTGATATCCTTTGATATAGTACACAACGCTATGCTCTTCGCTTTAACTGTTCGGCGATTATTCCTGCGACACACCATGGTGATCGTACCGCACCCGTCACTGCCGACCACCTACTAGCTACCGGCGCCCGACTATGACTGCCGCCAACCACCCCCGTGTGTACAACAACACACAGGCTTTGCCCGGTAAACGGGCAAAGCCCGCTGGGCACTGCTCGATCGTGTGACGGGGCTTTAGTGTAGCAGCCAGCTAACGGCCAGCCAACCAGACAGCCAGCCAACGACAGCACTACAACACAGGAGTATTAGGAAGGTTGTCATCGTGGTTCCAGACAAACAAGCAACCTCTTGCTTAAATAATCAAGCCTCTCCAGTGCGCAAGAAAGGTCAGCCCCCCAGGTTGATCTCCACACGAAAGGTCAGCCCCAGGTTGATCGCCGCAAGAAAGTTCAGGCCCAGGTTGATCGCCACAAGCAAGGTCAGCCTCCCAGGTTGATCCCTGCAAGACATGTGACGTCATCCCTCCCAGAGTAGGACGTCATCGACTTCTGATGTCACTATCCGGCATCGAAATTCGATGGACTCTTCGGTCAGGTAGATCACAAACAATCATTATTTTACAGACTACACAAACACAAGTGAACTTAAGAAATCTTCACACGTAGTCAATATAAAATAAACTATATGCACAAAGGCCTAAATTTAGCAAAGCTAATTAAACGCATTTATAAAGTAAGAGAGGACTTATAAAAGTATATATACTTTCATACTTTTTAATACTTTTTTAATAATTTAAATTTTTTTCTCTTCGCTTCCATAACTCATTATAAATACTTTGGCATTACTCCTTGAGTGGGTAACTTAGTGAGTGTTATGCTCCAAGTGAAGTGATAAATATCCCTATTTATGGACCCTCTTCCAAAATTTTGGGGTTTCAAACAGGAAATTAGTGACTCAGACTCAGATGGCAGTCATATACAAATTCACAGGAGCTAGTGGCAACTGATAGTGAAGAATTACAACAAATTAGCCAAATAGAGTTAACACCTACTGACTCCTTAGCTAGCTGCGGAAATTCATAGATTCTCAGTTCGAGGACTTACACAGTAGACAACTTAGGTGAGGTACCCATTACCTTCACCTGTTAATAACGCTAGTGCTTTAACTAACACAACAAAATGTCAACAGATGGTTCTACTAACCCACAAACTTCATCGGTCTGTCACACTGTAAAAACTCTGCCAAATAAAATTAAGGTACAAGAATTTACAGCAGAAGATGCAGATTATAATACCTTAAAATTTTTTGCGTAAATGCGAAGATATAATGCAAAACAATAATGTTACTAACGATGGGAATAAAATCTCTTGAGTCCAAAACAACGTCAAAACTGGTAGTCGGGAAAGATAGAATGATGTATGCTTCAGCCTTTGATGGGGAAACACTTCACTGTCAAACATTTAGGAAACATTTCATATCCTTTTCGGGTCAGGAACAAAAGGAGGTGCGCTTACTTGGATTTTCAACATGGCAGAGCGTACATGTACCAGTGTGTTTGGTCACGAGACACAAGAAGCACAGGCTTTAGCCAGACACACAATGATGGATCTCAAACCTTACATGTAATCCTCAAATTAGTTTGATGACGAAGGGAAAATAACTAAGGAAAATTTCTACAAGATCATTGAGTTCCTACAGTTTATCATGGTGCCACACTAAACTACATGCAAGGCAGCCAGAAAGAAAGAATATAACCTACGGACTAAGCTTGTAGACTACGTGGAGGAAATTTCTGATCTAGTGGAAACTACTCCTAGGGTTTTGTCAGTAGCACCGGTATCCAGTTAGAAGGTACAACCACCAACTACCACCGGAACCAAACCCAAAAAGGCACCTTTTTGCAAAATCTGCAAACGTAAGAGACATGCCACAGATAATTGTTGGTTTGGAGGACAAAAGGAGAAAACCCATCTAGCCTGCGGAAAGATCAAGGGAAAGGATCCTCCCTGGACTTTACAAATCCAGAGTATCCTACTAAACCAAAAAAGTCTAAAAGGACACTATACAGCAAATAAAATGCCTACAAACACTCAAGGCATTCCAAGTAAATGGTGTGTACCACATGAGCACCCATACCACAATACAGGAGATTGCAATAACCTACAGCACATGAAGCAAGAGCTAGCAAACCGACGAGAGACAAGTAGACAGCCTTCGATGGAAGACGCGCGCGTTCAACAGCACTATCTGGTATAGCGTCAACGGTGCAAGGAAACAACGCTTCCATCACCGGCTCATTAATCGCCTCATTAAACAAAGTGGAGGTGTTGACTGTACCAGCGGGGATAGGTAGCAATCATTTGTCCCAGGACAGAGATACGGGGGCCTGTGACAATGTTATGTCATTAGCGTCGTTCAATGAACTCAAGCGACTATATCCTCCAAATAAGTGGCCTATAAGACCTACAGACATTCCTGTGCCCAGTATGTCAGGAATCCAATTAGACATAGCGGGAGTGACAACACTGCCAATTCGTTTTTCTAGGTCCAGTAAAGCTTTTCTGGCGGATTTATACACAGTAAAGGCATACTCTTTGCCAGTGAATGGGGTAATCGGTCTTTTCACACTAAAGCAGAACAACATTAACGTTCAGCCAAGAATTCACACTATAACACATAACTGTAAAACTTATTACGCAATGTAAACTTCGCATCCATTGCTTACCTCGGGTAATGACTGCCTCGACAGGCGAGGTGGGAGTATATCGCACAGAAGCAATTAGCTAAGGAGTCACTCCCTGAAACTCCACCGAGTAGCTCAAAGGACATTCGGGATGAAAGTGGCAAGCACTGGATTTTAACGCCTGCTGTGTCAACTGGTGTACAACGATTCCATAGCCAGGAACTAACTAGAATCACAGTACAATTGCCAAATGTGAGTGAAGGAACAGATGTGTGTCTGAATGAAAGTGTACGAGAGCAAGGCTTATCACTTGAATCTACCTTAAGCACAGTCAGATCAGGTAGTCTCACAGATGTCTTCATTCTCCATATAAGTGGGGCACTTATGACTTTAAGAAAGGGATGTTGTTTAGGTAATTTCCTTGTTTACGACAAAGCAGTCGTCGCGGAACCAATAGAGTAGAGTAACACAAGGGGAATCGACCGAAAAACCACGAATTGGAGATAAAGTAGAGTTAATGGCGCCACACGTGAAAGTAGTCGATCACCTTCAAGGCAAACTTGATCTTTTAGAATTATTAAACGAATTCAAGAAAATCATAGCATTACCTAGAAAACCCATAGGTAAAACAACGTTGACAAATCATCACATTCCACTCAAGCCGGACACTCATCCGATCTACATCCCAGCATATCGGCTACCCCACAGCCAAAGGGCTGTAGTCGAACAAATGGTACAAGAAATGGTGGAACACGAGGTAATCCAACCTTCCTCATCACCATGGAACTCTCCTCTATTTCTAGTTCCCAAGAAAGATGGAGGATGGAGACCAGTCATGGATTTTCGATGAGTCAACCAAGCAACTGTACCAGACAGGTTCCTAATACCTGTCCTAATTGATTTACTACAGTCTTTATGAAAAGACAACGCCGTCTTCAGTAACCTATATTTACTTAGTGGATACTGGCAAATTCCCTTACATGAGGAATCACGCGAGGTAACTGCTTTTAGTACACCAATGGGACATTTCTAATTTTTACGAATGCCATTTGGTTTGAAAAATGCGCCACTAACATTCCAAAGAATGATAAATACCTTGTTTGCTGGAATTGTAGGTAACATAGTCTATGTAAGGGCGGTAATGAGTGGGATGGTTGTCCGCCGCTCGTTTGCTTGTTCGCGGCCCCACTGGGGGGGAGGGGGGGGGGGTATACGGAGGTGAGAAGGTCACTGCTGCCTTGTCTCACACCAGACACTACCCAGCCGTCACCACAGCTGTACTCGCACCCCGCTGTTCGATTGAACTCTGGTTGTGAACTCATCTGAGGCTCCTGGGGCTCGTGGGCTGATTCCCCAGTCATTCACTATTCGGCTGTCAATCTCCGGACACCTACTCCAGCTACTACCGCGGCTACCACGTCATCGCCACTTCTTGCACTCCCTATCCACCGTCCGTGCCCTGGCGTCTCTCCTGTGTGGCAAGACATTGCCCACCAACGCCAGCGCCAAGTGAGGAAGCTGCCCTGGACCATCCCCCTGAGAGCATACCACCGCGTTAACAGAACATTCCACCGGGCTGCAGCCGTAGGAAATATCTGTACTTTGTTTGACTCCCTTAATTGTTTATTTAATATTTGTGAGTGGTGACAGTTGAACTTTGTGATTATTTTCCTAGTAAAGAGATGTCAATCTCTAACGGTTGTTTGTTACCCCTTGCAACTTCATGGTTCTTGACTTTCCTTTTATAAGATCCAGTTTAGGCTGGCAAGGGATTTATACCCAAAGTCCAGGCATTTACAAGTGGTGACGTTACCAGGATTGTTTCTAACTTTGGTTTCTGAGGGTTAACATTCGTTAGCGGTGGCCCTGGGTCTGACAGGTGCAGAGGTTGGTTGGTATGTGATCACCCAACAGACTGGCGAGAGAGAGAGAGGAGCGCAACAAATAGAGAGAGGAACGCAACAGCAAGAGAGAGAAACGCAACAGAGAAAGAGAGTTCGAATTAGCTAAGTTGCAGGCAGAAAAAGACCTAGAACTAGCTAGGATTAATGCTCCAAGTAGACCAGAATCCTCTGGCCCTATGCAAGATAATGTTGTAAAACCTTGTTTGCCTGTTTATCGTGAAGGAGAAGACATCGCCTCCTACCTTGTTAGGTTTGAAGGGTAGCTGAGCTACTTGGTGTGGACAAAGATAGCTATGCTGTAAGATTAGGTAACCTACTGAGTAGGAAACCGGTACAGATTTATACGTCCCTGTCTGCCGACATCACTAGAGACTACTCTTTGTTGAAGCAAGCTCTCTTGCGAGAGTTTAACAAGACTTCTGATGGTTATCGTGTTGATTTCCGCAGAACAAAGATTAGGGAAGGGGAAACATACCATCAATTTTCAATCCACCTGGTTCGTTTGTTTCAACAATGGCTTAAGGCGTCAGAGGTTGAGGAAACCTTAGAGTACTCACTAATTTTATGATATTGGATCAGTTTCTGCCTTCTCTACAGCCAGACCTGAGAATATTCATCAAGGAACTCAACTCAGGCCAGCGACGCTGTAGAACTTGCTGACAACTGGGCGTCCGCTCGCAACGCTTAACCCAAGTCTCTCACTCCCCCAGTGAAGAGCACGAAGCCTCCGTCCTCCAAGGAACCATTCCCAGGAGTAGAGAAGAGTAGTTCACCGGCCGTGCGGTGCCACAACTGCAGAGAAGAAGGGCACATTCGTTCTCGCTGTCCCAGGAATCCCCGCGCCTTCAAATCTACCGACATTCACCAGCCCAGCTACAAGGTCGGATTCTGTTTGGAAGACAGGAGCTGTCCCCGTTATCGTGTCAGCGGAACGATAAATGGGTCTTGGGCATCTATCATCAGGGACACTGGTTACTCGTGTATTATTGTCTCTGAGGAAGCCCTGCCTGGCGCTGACGTCTCCAGCTGCTCGAAGGGTAGTCTCGCCGATTACTTAGGTCGTGTTGACCAGTTCCCTGTTGTTTGGTGGTACCTGCGTTGCCCCTATTTCACTGGTTGGTCTAATGTGGTAAGAGCTCCCATTAAATTCGCTAGTGTTCTCATTGGTAATGTTCCCGGAGTTCGTGACCCTAACGACCCGGAACCCTTAAAACTCTCCTCGCCACCAGCACCAGTCTCCTCGCCACCTAACCACGCCACCTCGCCACCTGCCGACGTCGCCTCGCCACCCCCATACGCCACCTCACTTCCAGCAAAGGTCCAAGCTGTGGATACACGGTCGGCGAAGGTGTAACGACTGCATCCCTTTGTTCTGCCGAAATTGCAGCCACTGACTGTGACGCCGAAGGAGTTCGCCAAGCTTCAAGCCTCGTGTACCACTCTGACGCAGGTGAGGGAGAAGGTGACTTCTGGGGAGGAGGACCAGGCTAGAGATGGGTCTGTTTATAAGTTTGTTTGTATTGATGGTCTGTTACATAGGTGTTGTGTGTTATCCAAGCAACCAGCCAAAGTACGTCAGTTTTTACTGGTTGTCCCTGCTGATTGTCGTAGCAACATTCTTACTGTAGCTCACGAGAGCCCCCTAGCAGGACACTGTTCTCGTAGGACGACTTATATGAAGGTTGCTGATCAATTTTACTGGCCAGGTATGGGAGCGGATATCAGAGGCTTTTGTAGGAGTTGTGATCGGTGCCAGCGTATGTCCGCCAAGGGTAGAGTCCGTCCTGTTCCTCTTAAACCTTTACCCATCATTATAGAGCCATTTTCTCGGGTAGCCATAGATTTTGTTGGATCACTCTCACCCCCTTCCTCTAAGAAGCTTAAAATATAAAGCTAATTTGCTAAAGAAATATCATTGCATGGCCCACATTAGCTTTGCTCGTGTCCTTGACGACGTTCCCAAGCTGGAGTCAGTCGAGGCCCTACCCTGCAAGAGTTCGTGTGAAGTTCAGGCTCCAGACCAGGATGATCTCGGTTGTCAGTTACCGATGACTCCGGATGGTATAGAAGAATCCTCTACGACTGGCAATGGGCCCAAACTTAAACGTGGGCTGAAGTGGGTCCCACGTTCACTTCCTTGATACGGCCTTACGATATTTGAATATCAAGTTACCACTTATTTTTTTTAATTTGACCACTCTCTATTCTTTATTTTGCTCTGTATATTTAACCATTTGTTGTATGATTGTTATATGTTTTGTTGTACTAATCTTAAGTTTTAATCTACATTACAGTAGATTTTTGTTGGGGGAGCTGTGCAAGGGCGGTAACGAGCGGGATGGTTGTCCGCCGCTCGTTTGCTTGTTGCGCGCCCCGACTAGGGGGGGTAGATGGAGGTGAGAAGGTCGCTGCTGCCTCGTCGCACACCAGACACTACCCAGCCGGCACCACAGCTGTACTCGCACCCTGCTGTTCGATCCACTCTGGTTGTGTACTCATCTGAGGCTCGTGGGCTGATTCTCCAGTCATTCACTATTCGGCTGTCAATCTCTGGATACCTGCTCCAGCTACTACCGCGGCTGCCACGTCATCGCCACTTCCTCCACACCCTATCCACCGTCCGAGCCCTGGCGTCTCTCCTGTGTGGCAAGACATCGACCACCAACGCCGGCGCCAAGTGAGGAAGCTACCCTGGACCTTCTTCCTGAGAGCGGACCACCCTGTTAAAAGAATATTTCATTTGGCTGCAGCCGTAGGAAATATCTGTTCCTTGTTTGACTCCCGTAATTGTTTATTTAATATTTGTGAGTGGTGACATTTGAACTGTGTGATTATTTTCGTAGTAAAGAGATGTCAATCTCTAACGGTTGTTTGTTATCCCTTGGAAACCCACGGTTCTTGACTTTCCTTTTATAAGATCCTGATTAGGCTGACAAGGGATTTAATCCCAAAGTCCAGGCATTTACAGTCTATGCCTATCTAGATTATCTTATAAGTAAGCGCAGATTTATAAAGCCATTAAAAGAAACTTAATGAAGTTTTCAGAAAGCTACAAATAGCTGGATTGAAAGGGAAAATTTCCAAATGTGAATTTCTAAAATCAAGAATCCAATTTTTGGACACGTAGTGGATGGCAATGGTGTACAAACAATAGATTGTAAGGTAAAGGAGGTAAAACGGTTTCATTGTCCCAAGAATGCAGATCAACTTAGTACTTTCCTGTGATTATCAGGATACTATCGTTCTTTCATTGAAGGTTATGCTAAGCTAGCTTCACCAATCGCTAAGCTCCTCAAAACGGACGTAGAGAATTAGTGGAACAAAGAACAAGAGGACAGTTTTAATGCTCTTAAGAGCGCCTCAACGAACACTCCGGTGTTAGCCTTTCTGGACTACACAAACCATTTACCATGTGCACCGATGCCTCCGGCATCTGACGAGGGGCTGTGCTCATGCAAACTGATCATCGAGGGAAGTGGCGTGTAATAGCATAAGCCAGAAACGATGCAACAGCACGTTATTCAGCTACTCACTTAGAAGCATTAGCTGTAGTGTGGGCTTTCAAGCATTTTCGTGATCTATTTTTGGATATCCGATCACAGTCCACACAGATCATTTAGCCGTGACAGAACTATTTCATGGGAAGAACTTATTAGGGTGTCTTGCGCACTGGTATCTGACCATACAGGAGTTCGCACCCGACTTCAAGTATTTGCCAAGTCGTGCGAATGTGGTAGCTGATTCGCTATCCAGTCACATAACTCCTGTCACGCCACTACCCACGTTCACCCTGTCACAGTTAAGGGCGAACAACTACAGGATCCACTGAGGTCCAAGGTTATATATGCCTTATAATTGGGAGGTGAGGTAACTTTGCCCAAATTACCTCTACCACTCTCACAGTTTGAGCTGTGGCAAAACATACTGTATCGCTCAGTAAAAACACAACAAGAGTCATTCTCTCAAACATCCCCACCCTCTTCCATGATGCACCCCTAGCTGGGCATCCGGGCGTGACAGATGTCTAAAAGAAATTAGACGAAAATATTATTGGAATACTATTAGGACCAACATCGAGCATCACATTGCTAAGTGTTTATCGTACACAAAACACAAGGGAACAGCGATGTATCCCGCTCCAATCTTAGAATACCGGACGCCTGAACGTCCATGGGACACAGTTGCGATCGAATTTATTGCAACTACCAAAAAGTCATCAAGGCTCTAATTACAAAATTGTGTGCATTGACCATTTCTCCAGATTTGTGGTACTAGCACCACTGCAGAATAAGTCTGCCGAATCAGTGGCTCATGCGTTAGTCACTCATCTTATCTGTCTTTTTTCTACACCTAGAGTGATAATCTCAGATAATGGGGCAGAATTTAAGAATCAACTCTTAACAGCAATATGTCAACAATACGACATCACACAAACCTTCACAACCGCCTACCATCCATCCTCAAATGGGTCGGTCGAGCGTACAAATCATATAATTCTTGAAATTATCCGACACCTGGTGAATCCGATGCACAGTTCCTGGGAGGACTGGCTTCCACAAGTAGGAACATCCATCAATGGATCTATCAATAGCTATACAAGCAAATCGCCATACTACATAATTTATGGTACCGATAAACGCTTGCCCTATGATCAACTAGCATAGGGGTTTTTAACCGGGGTGTGAGACCGGTTTCTTAGGGGTGCGAGGATGCTGTGATCAAACGTGACTCATCTTAGGGGAGTGGCGTAAAAAAACTGAATAAAATTGCTGTTTTATGTTATGAATTTGTCATTATGTTACTAATTTTAAATGTACTAAATTGTATTTATATTGCTCAGTGTTGGTATTAATGTATAGATAATGACGCAAGTTACTGGAACAGTTCAGTCCTAAGAAATTCGTTACAATTCTCTTTCATCATTACATTACCTTTTTGTTGCCAATTTTTCTTGCCTTTTGTAAAATTATTGTGAATTATGAGAGAGAGAGAGAGAGAGAGAGAGAGAGATTCAGTTTTAAATTTACTGCCAAACTTCCTAATGTGCATTCTAATTATTTGAAAAGCGAGAAGAAGGCAGCTGTCAGACGTTTCAGTTTAGAGTCGGCCTCAGACCGGCCACATACCCACACACTTTCCATTTGTCTAAGGCAGCTGAGGTTAGGTGTGTGAGCATTATTACTATTTTATGGTGATGTCTATACTTATTTGATGTTGTATATAACGACGTGACGCCACTGATTATGACTATGTAATCATAATGTGTTTTCTTGATTATCAGACTTAATTAGTCCAGTACACGACAAAGGCCTCTCCCAACCTTCTCCATGACCATGACCATGACCATGTTTTTGACCATGTATTTTTCTGTTTTTATGACCATTTTGATGCAGTTGACTGCATAAATATTATGTACTGAGACAAAGGTTGATGTAATAGAGTGGGTATATTGCGTTTTGTGGCGAGCAGAGGCGAGCGAGAGCCAGCAGGCGCCTGCAGGCGAGTACAAGTGTGTGTCTGTCTCCACTAGGGGTGGAGTTACCGCGGTGGTGTTGTCTCAGGATGATGACAGATTTAACATAAGAACATAAGAACATATGAATGGAGGAAACTGCAGAGGGCCTATTGGCCCATACTGGGCAGTCCCGTTTACACCCAACCCCTATTGCTCATATAAGCATCCAACCTATGTTTGAAGCTATTCAGCGTATTCGAGTTAATGATGATATTTGGTAACGTGTTCCATTCATCCACTACTCTGTTTCCAAACCAGTGTTTACCTATTTCACGCCTAAATCTAAATTTGTCTAATATAAAACCATTGTTACGAGTTCGCTCCTGGTTGGATAGTTTGAGTACCTTTGTAATGTCCCCTTTGTTTAGCCCTGACTTCCACTTATACACCTCTATCAGGTCGCCCCTCGCTCTACGTCTCTCGAGTGAGTGCAAATTAAGATGCTTTAACTGTCTCTATACTCAAAGGTTCCTAATGCCCGATTAGTCTTGTCATTCTCCTCTGAATGCTTTCCAATGATTCTATATCCATTCTGTAATACGGTGACCAGAACTGAACTGGCGTAATCCAGGTGTGGTCTCACAAGCATAAGATACAGTTTTAGGATGACCTCGCTAGTCTTGTAACTAACACTCTTTTGCAGAACCCAAGTACTTTATTAGCCTTGTTACGAGCAAAAACACATTGTTTACTTGGCTTGGGTTCCTACTTATCATTACTCCTAAATCTCTCTCGAGTCGGATTTCTATGGCATCGTTGTTCATCTGGTATCTGGTTTCCTGTTTACATCTCCTATACTGAGTACTTTACATTTGTCCACGTTGAATTTCATCTGCCATTTTTCAGACCATTCAAAAAATTTGTTTAGATCTTCCTGTAGTTTTGCGGAGTCCTCGTCAGATTTAATAACACGTCCTATTTTAGTGTCATCAGCAAATTTACTTATGTTGCTGTCTATGCCGATATCTATGTCGTTTATGTATATAATAAATAATAATGGTCCAAGTACTGAGCCTTGGGGAACTCCACTTGTGACACTGCTCCAATGGGACTTAGTGCCGTTAATGCTCACTCGCTGTTTCCTGTCCTGTAACCACGCCCTAATCCATTTAAGGATGTTACCTTTGATACCATGTGCTTCTACCTTTCTAATTAGTCTTTCATGGGGGACTCTGTCGAAGGCTTTGCTAAAGTCGAGATATACCACATCATAATTGTGCCCCTCGTCCACCGATTCGAAAACTGATGAAAAGAATGTTAATAGATTAGTTAGACACGAACGTCCGCTTGTGAAGCCATGCTGGGAATCATTGATCAATCTGTGCTTCTCCAGGTGATTTCGAATAGAGTTTGAAATGATTACTTCCAGTAATTTGCCTACTATTGATGTTAGACTGATTGGGCGGTAGTTAGAGGATAGTGATCTATCCCCCTTCTTGAAAATCGGTATTACATTCGCTATTCTCCAGGATTCTGGTACTACACCTGTTTTTAAGGAGATGTTAAACAACTTTGTTAAGGGCATACTAAGCTCTTCCTTACATTCCTTTAATACTCTGGCAAATATCTCATCGGGACCAGGTGACTTATTAGGCTTTAGTTTGTCTATTTGCTTACTAACATCGTTACTAGTCACTACTATCTCGCTTAATTTGTTTTCTTCACTATCTCTGAATAGAGTCGGTGCCTTGGGTATCATGTTTAAATTTTCGGTGGTGAAAACTGTTGAAAAATATTTATTCAAATTATTGCTCATTTCTCCGTCGTTATCAGTTAGCTCGCCGGTATCTGACCGTATTGGTCCAATCTTTTCTCGTGTTTTTGGTTTGATACATTTGGTAGAATCCTTTGGGGTTTGTCTTCGCCTCCCTTGCTATCCTTACCTCATTATTCCTCTTTGCTTTCCTTATCTCGGTTTTAACCCTACTCGCCAATATCTTGTAATAATCGTGGAGGTAAATTTCGCCACGCTTTATCCTTCTACCAATAGCCTTTGGCCAATGATGTTCTTTGAATAATTAATTATGTATTTAGGGTCATTGTTGTCTGATCTGAGTTTTTTGTATGGTATGTTCTTCCTTTGTGCATTAAGTAACTCATTCATTAAATTGTCGTGGAACTCGGCAATCTCAGATCTCGTTATCAGGTCGGAGTTATCTGTCAGGTTCACGGCCAAGCGCGACACCCCCTCTCTCAGCTGCCTCTTTAAACTGTCAAAGTTTGCCCTTCTGAAATCTGGTACTTTAGTGGAATTTTCCTTACATCTGCCCTGAAAATCTAACTGGAATCTAATTTCTTTGTGATCGCTGTTTGCAAGTTCGTTCCCTACCTCGACATTGCTAATGAGGTTTTCTCCGTTCGACAGAACTAAATCGAGTATATTATTACCCCGTGTTGTTCGGTTATATGTTGACTTAGGAAACAGTCCTGGATCGTCTCGAGAAAATCCTCTGATTCTGAGTTACCTGTAAGGTCAGTCCAATCTATTTGGCCAAGGTTAAAGTCCCCTACTATACAGACTTTGTTGTGTATGGAAGCCCTGCGCATTTCATCCCAGATAAGTCGTTCATTGACTCTATGAAGATTGGGAGGTCTATATATTACTCCTGTGATTAATTTTTCCCTACCGTCGATTAATTCTATCCAGATTGTTTCTGTATTCCGCTCAGTTTTTATTTCCTTATTTATTTCACACTTCAGATTATCCCTAACATAGATTGCTACTCCGGCCCCTTTCCTGGTCTGCCTATCGGTATGGAACAATTTGTAACCCGCAATTTGGTATTCGACCGGCAACTCACGTGAGTCTAGGTTGATCCATGTTTCAGTGAATGCTATTATATCGATTTTTTCGGTACATACCAAGGCCCTAATATCATCCATTTTGTTTCTCATACATCTACTGTTCGCGTAGTAGACATTTAAGTTAGTCGTGTTCTGAGTCCTCCCTTTACCGCATTTAGTTTTAGTTTTAAACTCCCTGTTTAATTTAGTTTTGTCATCATTCCTAACACTATTTCCCTGTAATCTTTTACTTTGTTTACCTGCTCCCACTGCAGTTTCCCCCACCCCCTTGTCCATATTCCCCTAGCAGTTTAAAGACTTCGATATCCTTTGAACTGCCTCCTCCAGAAACCCAGCCAGGTTTGCCACCCCATCCCGAGACAGGTGCACCCCATCCCTAGCATAAAGGTCCCTTCTGCAGTAGAAGTTGTCCCAGTTGTCAATGAATGGGACCGATATTGACTTGCAATATCTGTCAAGACGGTCGTTGACACCAACCGCCCTTGACAACCATTCACTGCCAACTCTCCTTCTAGGCAGGACACCGCATATGATAGGGATCCCTCCCTTAGACCTAATACGATCTATAGCTCCTACACCGGCCAATATCATTGCCTCCTGCACTGAGGCAGATAATGGGTTTGTTTCCATTACCAGACAAGATATTGTCCATCCTGTCAATTATATCCCCCACCCCAGTTCCTGGCAAACACACCCTCATCCTATTTTTGTTTTTACCATAAAAGGCTCTGTCCAAGTACCTTACCTGTGAGTCACCAACAATTAAAGTTTTTATACCTTCCTTGTCGTCCCTGTCCCTGACTGTTGGACACTGAACACGACATGCGAGTAGCTCTCAGCACCAAGACGCCAAGGTTCGATACCATCATGGAGGACAAACAACAGCAACGAAGTCATTGAATTTGGTGCGCAAGCTTAATCAGTCAGCTTCATTCGCAACATACCATGCAAAGTACTAGTAATTGTAAAGTAATTTTTGCACATTTGTAGTTTTCTGAATTTGTACAATGTATTAATTAGTTGTCAATTGTGTATTTCTTGCACTCTGGTAATTCATTGCATTTTCACTATTTATTTTTGAGTTGTCAATATAGATAACAAACCACGATGGATCTGATATTAATTCCCATGACAATATGTTCTTTCATCAATTCGAGGGAAGAGGTGCGAGAACGGCTTGGCGGTTTGGAAGGGGTGCGAACAGGGAAAAAGGTTAAGAATCACTGAACTAGCAAGAAGCCCACGACCTGTGTACAACGTGGATGACTATGATAGAAGCAAATCAATGTTTTCACGAGCATCCATGGAAAAGTACGAAAACATTTGGCAGCCTCACGTGCTGAAATGATCTAAGCAACATAAAAACGCTAAGCCTGTAACTCTAGAAATAGGAGACGCAGTAATGATAAAAGCGCCGGAACGCATATCAAAACTTTCGCCTAAATTCACCTGATTAAAGCGAAAGATACATGGAAACAAATTCCATGTATTTGAACCAACGACAAACGTCACAGACATAGTACATGTAGATATAATAAAAAAGTCAGCAGAGACTTAGTAGGGACCTTAATGTCAGTCTATTACATCCTACTTATACTACAACAGTTGCTCAACACGAAACAACACTAGACAATACGTATCGTCAAAAACTGCGATCAGCAAACAAAAAAACATTAGTTATCCTCACCCCTTTTAGGCATGACTTGGATATCGCTACTCCTGTTGGCAAGGAGTGCGGTAGCAGCACCCTCATCCCCAGAAGACATCATCAAACCCGGAGCCTTAGTTGCCCCACTGGACAAAGTAATTGCGGTGGAAGACGTCGTCACTGTCAAGTACGAGCTCCATGGTTTAGTGTGCATGCCAGTGCACGTGAGGTCAATAGCTGTCCACATTGAAACAGCTATGCACACCCTGCAAGATCTCGAACAACAGTCTACCATTTCTACAACCTTTCGACAAACCATCTCACTTCAGAACGCCCTTGTGAAGAGTCTACTCAAGCGCTAAAGGCACTTTGAGTTACATCTCCTGAAGACATCGGGAAGAATGTACATTCTCATTGGCGTAAAAAAACGTGGTCTATTTCATTTTGTTGGTTTAATAAATAACACCCTGTTTGGTAGAGCAACCGCAGTTGATGTAGCTAAACTAAGGAAACGAATGAACGAGGTTTCAGAAGCGGTCATGAAACAGAATAAAGCCATTACACAGTCCTACAAGACAGTAAAAATTCTGAACTCTCAGATGAATGCTTTTGTTGATGAAACTAATCAACTAACACGGATTCACACGGATTCACACGGTCAGCGCCTACACTAAAGTGGCTACTATGCTTTACAGAATATATGCATGCATCTGAAGCCTCTGTGCAAGCTTTCATAGTTACCAATGATACTGTAGGCTCATAGCTGATTTAGTGAATGCAGGTTTATGTCGTGTAGATGCACAGTTGTTGCCGGTTGGTCAACTTATTGCAGCTTTACATATAGCTGAAACTGACTATCATCTAACTCCGATCTTTCAGGAGCAGGACGTGGAATATTATTACCCCTTATTGGAGGGATTGTTAACGCATGGGGAAATACTAATACACATCCCACTAAAATCACAAAAGAAGTTTAATACAAGGCATTTGGAACCATTTCCATTGAAGGCGAATGACGATCTTTTGGTTCTTAACAGAAAAACTGAACTAATAGTGGTTTCAGAAGATTTTTCGTTAGTTACTTTGACTAATCAAGAAGTTTGGTTTCACCTGGGCTACCGAAGCTACTTGTGAACTAGCTATAGTACAAACTAATGCTTCTACAGCTCTGCAGCAATGTGAATACACTCCAATACCTCATAGCTAAGTGTTTCACGTGCATGTCAATAATGAGCAATATTTTTCTTTTCCAAAGCAAACCAGTGTAAGACTCATATGTCAGGGTGTAGGTAAACAATTCGTAGTAGAAGGTTATCATATAGCACCAGACTATTGTGAGCTCAGCAGTAATCACAACCTTGCCCACTCGCCATCATCTTGCATTTGTATCAAACAATACTTCTGAACTGGTACCCATACCAGTTTTACTGAATATTAAATCAGCAGCCTTCACATTGTCTCTGATAAGCTTAAACTTCTATCTTACATTAATGAAACACAGTTTCCTGCTTTACAGGATTCTCTTCGTTTGTATTTATCTTCCGGAGTAATCTAACCTTGTTTCATCACACCTGCTATTATATTTTTCATTTCCATGACTGTTATGATAATTTGTTACAGGAAAATGTCCTCTAGGTACACAATAGTTTCCATGAAAACTCTCCAATAGGCATTGAAAAAGTATGTGCAAGATGCAATAGTTGAGCTGAGGCACACTTTATTGTAACATGGTTAGGTATACCTAGGATTTAAACTGCAAAGACTCAGTTAGAGGAGGCCTAGCGGTGTAACAGCTCATTCGCTTTATATGAATATTCACCCAAATGAATACCACCAAGTTATTCGCCAAGTTATTCAATAAGTGAGTCAACTTGTTGTTGGCGACAAACACTTGGCTTGCAGCAATCTCAAGGGTTGAGTGCTGGTCAGCTGATTAATCAAAACAGCTGGCTCACTCCCATGCCTCTCAAACAGAAAGAGACCAGTAGATTCTTACCACTTGGAGAGGGAATTCAGACACGTAACTCAAGTGTTATCTCAAGGTGTATTCACAACACTTCCCTGGAGAGAATTCATAATTTATTTTCTCAGTTTATATCTGTATGTATATTAAGTATGTTGTATGCATACCATGTATGCATATGCTTAGATAAATGTGCCTGGCGACATCTGGAAGCTGCTAATGTACCACTTACCACATGTCGCCTGAGAGGTCAGTGAGAGGTCAGTTGACCCATATAGGAGTGTAAGGACTACCTGTGCTTGTAAGTGCACCCTTGTATATTTCCGTTGAATAGAATCTACAGAACTCTACAGGTGTTTATGTTCGCTCCTGTAGTTAGAACCAAGTACCCCGAACATCTCCATGGCGCAGTGAGTATCAAGTGATCGATTAAGTGGAAATAAGTGCGTTCGTGTAAAATCAAGACCTGTAGACCCCGCTCCGTCAACTCACTCCATCACCCGTCGCTCTCCTAATCTCGCATTGTCTCCCACAAAAATTCGTTTGAATGACCAACGACTTTTGAGCAGTGTGCAGTGACCGCAAGTTCCTGTGAAGTGTCTTAAGTGCCCCTCGTGTGTGTAGTGCTAAAGTGTGTGTCCTTGTTTTAAGGGATTCCCTAAAGTGCAAGGCTGATATAGGGCATTTGTGAGGAGTGGTGCGTCAGCGCGTCCGTCCCCGGCTGCCTCGAGGGTAACTGATCCTCCTAATGCTCAACCCCCACCGCCTCCCACCGCCTTCCTCCGCGCTCCCCCCGCCTCCCGCGCTTACACACACCAACCCACGCACGAACACACTGACTGCAGTCATTTCTTCATATATATATTATATATATATATATATATATATATATATATATATATATATATATATATATATATATATATATATATATATATATATATATATCATGTAAATCCACAATGAAAACGTGGATAAGATAAATCTTGATAAAATCACACGGGAAAATGGAAACAACGGAGTACCTTAGCTTTCGTCTTTATTCAAGACATCTTCAGAGGCAACTAGATTACATGGACAGAGAGAGGCTTAAATATACAGGGTGACCTAAAAACATGAGGTCAGGTCATAATGATGACATCCACTAATCCCCACACCAACACAACCGTAGAGGAGCTTAAGAGAAGGGTGGTGACGTGACTAGACAGGTCAGGTCAGAAAAAAGGGACCCACAAAATAACTGTCATACATCAAGATCAAAGGTTTTCAAAGCAGTTTTAACCTTGGGCCACTGACAAATAAATTTATGTAACATATTATCAGTTTTGAACTGACCATCACTAAGGTTTATTGATTTTAATTCCTTAATCAAACTAGCTTCAACCAGAAGTCTTTCTGTGACACAAGATGATTTGAATACTTCTAAGCTTTTTTCCCAAGCAATGGGGTGATTATTATTCCTAACATGAACGAACAAGGCACTGCTTTCAGATGCAGTTCTGATATTATACTTATGTTGTTTGATTCTGAGCTGCAGTGTTTTTCCTGTCTGACCTACATAATTACAATTACATTGGCTACATGGAATACAATAAACACTTCCATTTACATTCAAACTTGGGCTATTCCTTATTAACATATTGGTAATGGTTGAGTCATACTTGAAAACAACATTAATATTTAGAAGCTTGAGGGACCGAACTAAAGGGACAAATTCATCACGATAGGGCAGAGTCAAAATATTCTTAAGTGTAGGAACTTGTCTGGTTACAGAGGAATGAAAGGATTTTTTAGCCCTTTTAAAGCAACGATCAACAAACACAGAAGGGTACCCAAGTTTCTGTGCAATAGAACGAATGTGTTTAAATTCGTCGTCAATAAATTCAGAGTCACAAATACGCAGACATCGTAGGAACATAGCAGAAAAAACTGACATTTTGGTAGACTCAAGGTGATTGGATAAAAAGTGAATGAAACTGTCTACCTGTGTGGGCTTTCTATATACCTTAAATTTATAGTTTTGGCCATTTCTCATGATAAGCATATCAAGAAATGGAAGGGATTCACTTATTTCTCTTTCAATTTTGAATGTGATACTAGGGACAATATTATTAAGCTTGTCTAAAAATTCCAAAGGGTCACTGTTTTTAGGCCAAAGACAAAGAACATCATCTACATATCTATACCAAGGAGGAATACAGTCCACTACATTGGGGAGTAATCTAGACTCAAAGAACTCCATATAAATACAGGCTAGAGGAGCAGAAAGACAATTACCCATGCTCATGCCAAATACTTGCTTGTAGAACTTCCCATTTGCACTAAACACATTGTCAGTTACGCATAACTCTATCAATTTCAGGAAAGTATCATGTTCAATAGTTAAATCTAGCAGTTGTAATTTATCTTTAAGAAATGAAAGTAAGTCTTTCACAGGTACTCTAGTGAACAGTGAATTTACATCAAAACTTATTAATTCGCAAGGTTCGTTGTGTTTCTTGAGTTTATCAATTAAATCACTGCTATTGCGTATATGTGAATTAGATATTTGGCCTGTAAGAGGGGATATCATCTTTACCAGCCACTTGGATAATTTGTAAGTAACAGAACCCACAGAACTCACGATAGGACGTAATGGATTATTAAGCTTGTGTGTTTTGATCAATCCATACATATAAGGTAAAGTGGGATTGATTTGAGAGAGCTGTTTAGTGAGATCGGGGTTCTTTTTCAATAACATCTTCATTTTGGAATTAGATAACTTATTAATATTTTCCAGGGGATCTTTCGTAAGCTCACAATACGTGCTTTCATCACTAAGTAATGAATTCATCTTATCATGTAGTCACTTTTATCCAAGATAACAATAGCATTAGACTTATCAGCCTTGGTAATATGGATATTCTTATTTCTTTTCAAGTTTATCAAGGCTGTTTCAAATCTTTTTGGAATGTTTGAAGCAAATTTCTTATTTAAAACACTATGTATACAACCTTTAGCTATGGAAATATCTTCATTTGTAACATCAGACGACTTCATTCTTTTCCAGGTTGATTAAACCTTTAGCAATAGTAAGCGGATTAACGCACCGTTGAGTGATAGAAAACTTCCTACCAAAACCAAGAACAAGTTTCTCATTTGTCTGTAGATCATAAGATGATAAGTTTATGAACAAATTTGGATCACTCAATATGGTCCAGTAACTCTCGTCAAACAGAGCATTTAATTTGGCATTTAACCTTCTTTTTTGGGCTTTGTCAGTTTCACTAAGAAGTTGATATACAAAATCACGAATGGTGTGCCACTTATCAACACAAACACTGTTTTGCATAAGTATTTTACACTGAGCACTGTGCTTGAAGGCTAATTTCACACTATCACTTGAACTCTTGATAAGGGAATCTAGCAACACCTTATCCAACTCAGAGAATGCTTGATTGTCCAGATTTCTTAGTCTACTTGGAAGACAGGACTTGGGAACAATTTTATCATCTCTGCAATCTTTCAAAAACTTCAACTTGTTTTTGAGACTATGAGCCTTCAGCAAACTCTTCTTGTAGTTGCGGTAGATGGGGCGAAGATGAGGATGTTGTTGACAGATTAAGGACACAGCGTAAGAGAGACGTGTAAGTTCCATATTTCATGTAAATCCACAATGAAAACGTGGATAAGATAAATCTTGATAAAATCACACGGGAAAATGGAAACAACGGAGTACCTTAGCTTTCGTCTTTATTCAAGACATCTTCAGAGGCAACTAGATTACATGGACAGAGAGAGGCTTAAATATACAGGGTGACCTAAAAACATGAGGTCAGGTCATAATGATGACATCCACTAATCCCCACACCAACACAACCGTAGAGGAGCTTAAGAGAAGGGTGGTGACGTGACTAGACAGGTCAGGTCAGAAAAAAGGGACCCACAAAATAACTGTCATACATCAAGATCAAAGGTTTTCAAAGCAGTTTTAACCTTGGGCCACTGACAAATAAATTTATGTAACATATTATCAGTTTTGAACTGACCATCACTAAGGTTTATTGATTTTAATTCCTTAATCAAACTAGCTTCAACCAGAAGTCTTTCTGTGACACAAGATGATTTGAATACTTCTAAGCTTTTTTCCCAAGCAATGGGGTGATTATTATTCCTAACATGAACGAACAAGGCACTGCTTTCAGATGCAGTTCTGATATTATACTTATGTTGTTTGATTCTGAGCTGCAGTGTTTTTCCTGTCTGACCTACATAATTACAATTACATTGGCTACATGGAATACAATAAACACTTCCATTTACATTCAAACTTGGGCTATTCCTTATTAACATATTGGTAATGGTTGAGTCATACTTGAAAACAACATTAATATTTAGAAGCTTGAGGGACCGAACTAAAGGGACAAATTCATCACGATAGGGCAGAGTCAAAATATTCTTAAGTGTAGGAACTTGTCTGGTTTGAGAGGAATGAAAGGATTTTTTAGCCCTTTTAAAGCAACGATCAACAAACACAGAAGGGTACCCAAGTTTCTGTGCAATAGAACGAATGTGTTTAAATTCGTCGTCAATAAATTCAGAGTCACAAATACGCAGACATCGTAGGAACATAGCAGAAAAAACTGACATTTTGGTAGACTCAAGGTGATTGGATAAAAAGTGAATGAAACTGTCTACCTGTGTGGGCTTTCTATATACCTTAAATTTATAGTTTTGGCCATTTCTCATGATAAGCATATCAAGAAATGGAAGGGATTCACTTATTTCTCTTTCAATTTTGAATGTGATACTAGGGACAATATTATTAAGCTTGTCTAAAAATTCCAAAGGGTCACTGTTTTTAGGCCAAAGACAAAGAACATCATCTACATATCTATACCAAGGAGGAATACAGTCCACTACATTGGGGAGTAATCTAGACTCAAAGAACTCCATATAAATACAGGCTAGAGGAGCAGAAAGACAATTACCCATGCTCATGCCAAATACTTGCTTGTAGAACTTCCCATTTGCACTAAACACATTGTCAGTTACGCATAACTCTATCAATTTCAGGAAAGTATCATGTTCAATAGTTAAATCTAGCAGTTGTAATTTATCTTTAAGAAATGAAAGTAAGTCTTTCACAGGTACTCTAGTGAACAGTGAATTTACATCAAAACTTATTAATTCGCAAGGTTCGTTGTGTTTCTTGAGTTTATCAATTAAATCACTGCTATTGCGTATATGTGAATTAGATATTTGGCCTGTAAGAGGGGATATCATCTTTACCAGCCACTTGGATAATTTGTAAGTAACAGAACCCACAGAACTCACGATAGGACGTAATGGATTATTAAGCTTGTGTGTTTTGATCAATCCATACATATAAGGTAAAGTGGGATTGATTTGAGAGAGCTGTTTAGTGAGATCGGGGTTCTTTTTCAATAACATCTTCATTTTGGAATTAGATAACTTATTAATATTTTCCAGGGGATCTTTCGTAAGCTCACAATACGTGCTTTCATCACTAAGTAATGAATTCATCTTATCATTGTAGTCACTTTTATCCAAGATAACAATAGCATTAGACTTATCAGCCTTGGTAATATGGATATTCTTATTTCTTTTCAAGTTTATCAAGGCTGTTTCAAATCTTTTTGGAATGTTTGAAGCAAATTTCTTATTTAAAACACTATGTATACAACCTTTAGCTATGGAAATATCTTCATTTGTAACATCAGACGACTTCTTCTTTTCCAGGTTGATTAAACCTTTAGCAATAGTAAGCGGATTAACGCACCGTTGAGTGATAGAAAACTTCCTACCAAAACCAAGAACAAGTTTCTCATTTGTCTGTAGATCATAAGATGATAAGTTTATGAACAAATTTGGATCACTCAATATGGTCCAGTAACTCTCGTCAAACAGAGCATTTAATTTGGCATTTAACCTTCTTTTTTGGGCTTTATCAGTTTCACTAAGAAGTTGATATACAAAATCACGAATGGTGTGCCACTTATCAACACAAACACTGTTTTGCATAAGTATTTTACACTGAGCACTGTGCTTGAAGGCTAATTTCACACTATCACTTGAACTCTTGATAAGGGAATCTAGCAACACCTTATCCAACTCAGAGAATGCTTGATTGTCCAGATTTCTTAGTCTACTTGGAAGACAGGACTTGGGAACAATTTTATCATCTCTGCAATCTTTCAAAAACTTCAACTTGTTTTTGAGACTATGAGCCTTCAGCAAACTCTTCTTGTAGTTGCGGTAGATGGGGCGAAGATGAGGATGTTGTTGACAGATTAAGGACACAGCGTAAGAGAGACGTGTAAGTTCCATATTTCATGTAAATCCACAATGAAAACGTGGATAAGATAAATCTTGATAAAATCACACGGGAAAATGGAAACAACGGAGTACCTTAGCTTTCGTCTTTATTCAAGACATCTTCAGAGGCAACTAGATTACATGGACAGAGAGAGGCTTAAATATACAGGGTGACCTAAAAACATGAGGTCAGGTCATAATGATGACATCCACTAATCCCCACACCAACACAACCGTAGAGGAGCTTAAGAGAAGGGTGGTGACGTGACTAGACAGGTCAGGTCAGAAAAAAGGGACCCACAAAATAACTGTCATACATCAAGATCAAAGGTTTTCAAAGCAGTTTTAACCTTGGGCCACTGACAAATAAATTTATGTAACATATTATCAGTTTTGAACTGACCATCACTAAGGTTTATTGATTTTAATTCCTTAATCAAACTAGCTTCAACCAGAAGTCTTTCTGTGACACAAGATGATTTGAATACTTCTAAGCTTTTTTCCCAAGCAATGGGGTGATTATTATTCCTAACATGAACGAACAAGGCACTGCTTTCAGATGCAGTTCTGATATTATACTTATGTTGTTTGATTCTGAGCTGCAGTGTTTTTCCTGTCTGACCTACATAATTACAATTACATTTGCTACATGGAATACAATAAACACTTCCATTTACATTCAAACTTGGGCTATTCCTTATTAACATATTGGTAATGGTTGAGTCATACTTGAAAACAACATTAATATTTAGAAGCTTGAGGGACCGAACTAAAGGGACAAATTCATCACGATAGGGCAGAGTCAAAATATTCTTAAGTGTAGGAACTTGTCTGGTTACAGAGGAATGAAAGGATTTTTTAGCCCTTTTAAAGCAACGATCAACAAACACAGAAGGGTACCCAAGTTTCTGTGCAATAGAACGAATGTGTTTAAATTCGTCGTCAATAAATTCAGAGTCACAAATACGCAGACATCGTAGGAACATAGCAGAAAAAACTGACATTTTGGTAGACTCAAGGTGATTGGATAAAAAGTGAATGAAACTGTCTACCTGTGTGGGCTTTCTATATACCTTAAATTTATAGTTTTGGCCATTTCTCATGATAAGCATATCAAGAAATGGAAGGGATTCACTTATTTCTCTTTCAATTTTGAATGTGATACTAGGGACAATATTATTAAGCTTGTCTAAAAATTCCAAAGGGTCACTGTTTTTAGGCCAAAGACAAAGAACATCATCTACATATCTATACCATGGAGGAATAAAGTCCACTATATTGGGTAGTAATCTAGACTCAAAAAACTCCATATAAATACAGGCTAGAGGAGCAGAAAGACAATTACCCATGCTCATGCCAAATATTTGCTTGTAGAACTTCCCATTTGCTCTAAACACATTGTCAGTTACGCATAACTCTATCAATTTGAGGAAAGTATCATGTTCAATAGTTAAATCTAACAGTTGTAATTTATCTTTAAGAAATGAAAGTAGGTCTTTCACAGGTACTCTAGTGAACAGTGAATTTACATCAAAACTTATTAATTCGCAAGGTTCATTGTGTTTTTTGAGTTTATCAATTAAATCACTGCTATTGTGTATATGTGAATTAGATATTTGGCCTGTAAGAGGGGATAGCATCTTTACCAGCCACTTGGATAGTTTGTAAGTAACAGAACTCACGATAGGACGTAATGGATTATTAAGCTTGTGTGTTTTGATCAATCCATACATGTAAGGTGAAGTGGGGTTTATTTGAGAGAGCTGTTTGATGAGATCGGGGTTCTTTTTCAATAACATCTTCATTCTGGAATTAGATAACTTATTAATATTTTCCAGGGGATCTTTCGTAAGCCCACAATACGTGCTTTCATCACTAAGTAATGAATTCATCTTATCATTGTAGTCACTTTTATCCAAAATTACAATAGCATTAGACTTATCAGCCTTGGTAATATGGATATTCTTATTTCTTTTCAAGTTTATCAAGGCTGTTTTCAAATCTTTAGTGGATGTCATCGTATGACCTGACCTCCATGTTTTTGGGTCACCCTGTATATTTAAGCCTCTCTCTGTCCATGTAATCCTGGTTGCCTCTGAAGATGTCTTGAATAAAGACGAAAGCTAAGAATACTCCGTTGTTCCATTTTCCGTGTGATTTTATCAAGATATATATATATATATATATATATACTGTATATATATATATATATATATATATATATATATATATATATATATATATATATATATATACATATATATATATATATATATATATATATATATATATATATATATATATATATATATATATATATATATATATGTAACCGGTCGGAATTACTGGACCTTTAATTTCTCACTTGACTTGGGGTTTATTTGGGGTTTATTAAAGATTATTAGATGGTAATTGCAGTGGAAGCGCCCTTTTGAGAAAAATCCCGAACCAGCACAAGAACACTTAAATTTACTAAATAAAATTAATTGTCCGTGACCCGTGGAAGGATAGCGTCTGTGACTGTGATGAATGAGACACACTGTAAAAGTTAGACACTTTTATTCCCTCCAACACTACAGACACAATCAAATAATGGTACACCAATATGCGCACCTCTTAACTTGAACATAAAATACTACTCTGGGGAATAAAAGTTATACATGATTGAAATTATTAGAAACTCAGACAATGCCTCATTAGACAACAATAAATTCAAAGTATTAAGAATTGTTGCTTGCACACATGAAACAGGCCTTAAGGGCCTTCAACAAATTAATATCAACCACTGAGAAAATGGTATTAAAAAAACAAGAACTTATTAACTCCACCCAGAATAGGCCTTCAGGGCACTCAACAAAATTATATTACCCCAACAGATGCATCCTTCCTAACCTAATTTAAACACTACTCTGGGGAACAAAGGTTATACCTGAGATCGGAATTATAAGAAAATAAAATGCATTAAAGAAACTAAATCACAGTATCACTCTGGTTTCAATTAGTGGCACAAACAGTTAAAAACAATACTATCAAAATTATTTAAGACATATTAAATTACACATATCACGATAATGTCAGTAACTGAAAAAAATGGTATAAACTACACACAAAAATATTATCACTATTATGGAGATGTTACTGGGTCCACCAATACCCGTGAACCAACTCAACATACACCTGTAATAAGGGAGATAAAATGTTTCTCTAGGTATCTCCTAGACTCCTGGTCTCAGGGTGTGACCATTAATTTACTCAGATAGCCTCAGTGTACTCCCAGTGCATCCATGGGCAGGAAGAGAGAACGCCAGCAGGTGACTATGGCCAGTAGGTAATACTTCTAGCTGACCGAGGACACGTGGTGTTGTGCACCCGCGTGGTAAGAACTGATCACCCAATGCTGATGCTGGTCCCGTGTCGTTTTAGTTGTCGGGAGCACTCATTCACTCAAGAGATCCTTTGCTACCCGGCTAACCAGTGACAAGCCTGCACTGATTGTTCCAACGGCGATAATCGCTAATCATCAATCATCAATGGCGGTCTCAAACGGCAGTCAATCTCTCTCAGTCAATCTCTAGCAGTCAATCTCTAGCAGTCGATCTCTAGCAGTCGATCTCTAGCAGTCGAGTGGGTTCTGACGGAAACCCTGAAATTAACTCACTGTTAGCTCTTAATAACTTTATCACTGCCCTATCTAACCCCTATCTGAGATCGAATGAGACTTACTTATTATAGTGCAGTAGCGCAACACAGGTGACTAGACCACGTGACTGTTTCGTCCTCTCTGACGCACAGTATGTCTTCTCTGTTCGACCGCTGTCGTCTGACTGAGAGCGAGCCAGCCTTGTGTCTACCCAAGGCGTTAGCTTAGGCCTACGTGACATGTCTTCCGCCTACTAATAACTTTCTTGGGACACCTGTAACATTATTCAGACTGGTAAACGATCTATAATAATTTCAAATTCAATAATAGTCCCTTAACTTCATGTATCGCATCATTATTAAATCGGTAAACTACATTTACTATCGTATAGGCCTAGTTCCAAAACCTCTCACTACATGCAGGAGCGCTCTCTTCCCTCAGACGACCTTGAAAACTCAGTATCGCCAATGGCGCGGCGCTTGAAATTACACAGAAGTTTCTGAATATTACATATATATATATATATATATATATATATATATATATATATATATATATATATATATATATATATATAAATATATATATATATATATATATATATATATATATATATATATATATATATATATATATATATATATATATATATATATATATATGTTGTATATATATATATATATATATATATATATATATATATATATATACATATATATGTATATATATATATACATATATATATATATATATATATATATATATATATATATATATATATATATATATATATATATATATATATATATATATATATATATATATATATATATATATATATGTGTTACTTATTCAGAATTCAATTAATTTTATTCTAGATCTGGTTGATACGACGGGCTGACCGTTCAACACTGATTTGAGATACAATATACAGATAAAGTAATTATGCCCCTAGCGCCTGGATGAGTCAGACGGGTGACAGCTCTACAGAGACGGATGACCAGTCAGTGCGCGATGCTCCACTCTCCCCAGCCACATCCCGTAGCCCTCCACCTCGACCCTCAACCTTGTCTTCAGAGATAATTGCTCTGATGAAGCTTATGAGGGAGGAAAGGCGTGAGGACGAAGCGAGAAGACGTGCTGAGGATGAAGAGAGGAGAGAAGTCAAGATAAACAGATACCACCAAAGGAGATTGGAAGATAGCGAACGGTTTGCAGCCTTGATATCTAGCCTCACTGCTAATCAAGCCCTTGCCCCTTCCACTGCTCAAGTATCGACTGGCTCAGATACCTCGTCAATGCCTTCTGCCAAAGCGGTTGTCCAACCCCCAGCCACCTTGAAGCCTGATGAGACTCTCCAGACTTTTCGTGAGTGGCGGCGACGGTGGACTGATTATGCTACAATGGTGGATCTCCAGAGCTTGCCACAGCCTAAACAACTCATTCAGCTACGTATGTGCCTTCTCTTTGGGAATGCAGCATGTGTTGGAACATATGATGCAAGTGCCCTCGACGTCTTTGTTGTCTGCAGAGGAGGTACTGGATGTGCTAGAACGGCACATCAAAGGTCAGCGGAATGAAGCTCTCCGCAGGAGGGAAGTGTTTAGCCTCGGAAGAGATAGACATATGTCCCGGTAATCACCAGCAGTGCGAGGAGACCCAGTTGAAGCAGGTGATCATAATGGGTGTTAAGGACGAGGAGCTTGTCCAACGCCTCACCTCCCTCGACTCTTCCTCCTCTCTTAAGGATGTATTGACAGTATGTCGCTCCTATGAGGCTGCCAGGTGTCCTACCTCTGCCATCTGAGCTCCCCCTACAGCTGTACGGGCTATGTCCCAATACAAGAAAGACAAGAAGTCTGCCCCAACGCCTACGCCCACCACGCCTACGCCCGGCTCCCTTTGCAACAGCTGTGGTAGGCAGCACGGAACACAGGTGTGTCCAGCCGCCGAGTCTACCTGCGACAGTTGTGACTGCAAGGGCCACTGGTCACTTACAATACGGTGCCCAGCCAAACGCATCAAATGCAATGTGTGTGGCCGTCTGGGTCAGTACGACAAGTGTTGCCCGACAAATATACCCAAGGGACAGCGTCGGCGGAAGCAGCAGCGCCCTTCCACCAGTGAGGGCCGCCCACAGTCGCCAAATCAGAGGCACAACGACCCTGGACAAAGCCCGACCCATATTAGAAGGGTGTACTCCTCCTCGCGACCCAGGACCAAAGTCCCCCAGCACGTCAGCGTCATCGTGACCTACGGCAGTGTGTCATCCTGTCTCGAGATGCTGCCCGACACCGGTGCTGAGGCTACGGTCATCGGTCCCCAGCATTTGCAATGCTTGGGGCTCTCTCCAAGTGATCTAGGACCGCCTCCCAAGGACCTCCGCGTCACGGCAGACGGTTCACAGATGGCCTCAGCCCTAGGTTTACTCTATGCATATGTCACCTTTGGCAACAGGTCGTGTCAAGCCTGGATTGACGTGCATAATGGTGTCCCGACTCCTTTGCTGTCCTACAGACATTGCCAAGAGTTGGCCATCATCTCCCAGGACTTCCTAACACCGATTCTCGAGGTAAATACGCCAACAGGGTGCACGAAGGGAGCAGCAACTACCCTGCTGCCGCCCTACCCCTACCTCTGGCCAGTGACACCTCTCCTTCGGTAGTTGTATCTGTTGCTTCACGTACCCACGCCTTGGCTTGCCTCCACGACAGTCACCGCGGAGCCGAGGCCACCAAACGGCGTGCAAGACAGACTGCGTTCCGGCCTGGCATTGACTCCGACATCTCCAATGCTGTCCATGTGTGTAAGCCCTGCCAAGTACTACAACCCAGCCAGCAGCAGGAACCCTTCATGAGTGACAACAACCCCACCCGCCCCTTTGAGTCTGTGTCGGCCGACTTTTTCTGTGTGTCAGGAGAGTCCTTCCTGGTCATCGTCGACCGTCTCTCTGGTTGGCCGGTTGTCATCAAATGCAGTAATGATACGAAGTCTGGCGCCACCATCAGCAAGTTCCGCCACTACTTCCGTTATGTGGGCGTTCCCGCGCGCCTGCGAACCAACGGAGGGCCCCAGGTTACAAGCCGGGACTTTGCTGCGTTCCTCGACCGATGGGGAGTCCGGCATGTGTTGTCACCGCCCCAATTCCCGCAGTCCAACGGCCACGCTGAGGCTGCTGTCAAATCCCTGAAGCACTTCATCCTCAAAGTGGCCTCTTTTGGGAATATTGACTGTGAGGCCTTCGACCTGGGTCTCCTTGAGATCTGCAACATACCCAATTACACCGGACACTCCCCTGCCCAGGTCTTGTATGGACGCCCCCTCCGTTCTTGTGTCCCTGCTCACCCTCAATCCTTCTCCAAGGAGTGGCAGGCCAAGACAGAAGATTGTGATCGCCGAGCCGCCGAACGTATTCAAGACGTCGTCGCCCGCTACAACGACCACGCCCGTCCTCTCCCCAGGTTGAGTGTCAGCACCCAAGTCCGTGTTGAGGACCCGACCTCCCTACGTTGGGACAAAGTGGGCGTAGTCATGGGTCTCGGTAGGTCACGGGACTACCAGGTGCGGTTACCCAGCAGTCGGGTGTGGTGGAGGAACCGCCGTTTCCTCCGCCCTGTAACGCTTCCCGCTGACCCCATCACCAGTGTTGAGTCCCATATCCCCCCCCGTGATTAAGCCCCTCGACGCTCAGAACGGATCCACAGGAAAAGGTCTGCTCAAGACTTTGCTATGAGCGAATAGGGGGGGAGGGAGGTGTATGTATATTATGTATGTTGTATGTATACCATGTATTTTTTTTTTTTTTTACGGGGATTAACCCACCCGGGCACAGGTCACTGACCGACATCAGGGCCTGGGGGGCGAAAATGTAATAATAATAATAATATTACAGTAAAAGTAAAGAACCATAAAGAAATACAAAAATGAAAAAATAGATCAAAAGTGAGAAACAATACTGTATATGTATGTTGTGTTGTTAATAGTAAGTGAAACAATTGAGACCCTGCAATTGTGTGTAATTGAGGCAGAAAGTCAGATGAGCAACCTGAGACTTGGTCACAATATTTGTGATGCCATACAGCAGCAGGGTCTACCATAAACAGCACATTATGCTTCCAATATCTTCCCAGGCGGTAGTACCTCCCTGTTTGGTAGCTGCCTAATACCTACTACCAATGTACTCTATATATATATATACATTACTTCTCTAGTCAATAGCGTGTGGCAATGCCCCTGTTTCATGTCACCACACGCTTAGATAAATGTGCCTGGCGACATCTGGAAGCTGCTAATGTACCACTTACCACATGTCGCCTGAGAGGTCAGAGAGAGGTCAGTTGACCCATATAGGAGTGTAAGGACTACCTGTGCTTGTAAGCGCACCCTTGTATATTTTCGTTGAATAGAACCTACAGAACTCTACAGGTGTGTGTGTTCGCTCCTGTAGTTAGAACCAAGTACCCCGAACATCTCCAATATCTGTGTTTATAGCTGCTTTTACAATAAACCCAAGAAAACATCAAACCAAGCCACTTAAGAGTTCCAGAACTTAATTAAAACAATTAATGTGATACTAAAATAGCTATCACACTACAGCCACACTACAGAGCCGCTCTACAGTCAGTAACACTACAGGCACACTAAAGCACACCAAAACCTCACTAAGTCACACTACAATCACACAACAGCTTCACTGCATTCACACTGCAGTCACACTACAACCTTACTAAGTCACACTACAGTCACACTACAGTTACACTACAGTCACACCACAGTCAATCTGCGGTCACACTACAACCTCACTAAGTCATATTACAGTCAAACTAGAGTGACACTACAGTAACACCACAGTCACACTACAGCTTCACTACAATCACACTCCAGTCACACTGAAGTCACACCACAGTCACACTACAGTCACACTGCAGCCTCACCGCAGTCACACTACAGTCACATTGCAGCCTCACTGCATTCACACTACAGTCACACTGCAGTCACACTATAAACACATTACAGCTTCACTGCAGTCACACTGCAGTCTCACTACAGCCTCACTACAGTCACACTGCTGCCTCACTGCAGTCACACTACAGTCACACTGCAGTCATACCGCAGCCTCACTGCAGTCACACTACAGTCACACTGCAGTTACACTACAGTCACACTACAGTCTTACTGCAATCACACTACAGTCACACTGCAGTCACACTATAAACACACTACAGCTTCACTGTAGTCACACTGTAAACACACTACAGCTTCACTACAGTCACACTGCTGCCTCACTGCAGTCACACTACAGTCACACTACAGTCAACCCGCAGTCACACTGTGTGTCACACCGCAGCCTCACTGCAGCCGGGCCACTACAGTCACACTGCAGTCACACCGCAGCCTCACTGCAGTCACACTACAGTCATACTGCAGTCACACTATAAACACACTACAGTCACGCTGCAGTCACACCGCAGCCTCACTGCAGTCACACTGCAGTCACACTGCAGTCACACTATAAACATACTACAGTCACACTGCAGTCACACTACAGTCACACTGCAGTCACACTATAAACACACTACAGCTTCACTGTAGTCACACTACAGTCACACTGCAATCACACTATAAACACACTACAGTCACACTGCAGTCACACTATAAACACACTACAGCTTCACTGTAGTCACACTACAGTCACACTGCAGTCACACTATAATCACACGACAGTCACACTGCAGTCACACTATAAACACACTACAGCTTCACTGTAGTCACACTACAGTCACACTGCAGTCACACTATAATCACACTACAGTCACACTGCAGTCACACTATAAACACACTACAGCTTCACTGTAGTCACACCTTTTCACAGTCACACTGCAGTCACACTATAAACACACTACAGCTTCACTGTAGTCACACTACAGTCACACTGCAGTCACACTATAATCACACTACAGTCACACTGCAGTCACACTATAAACACACTACAGCTTCACTGTAGTCACACTACAGTCACACTAAAGTTACAATAGACCGAGAAAGTGTCAGGTTACCTCACGGCTTCAATCAATATTTCCCAGCTTGTATAATTCAGTGTGTGTGTGTGTGTGTGTGTGTGTGTGTAATAATAAAAATAATAATAATTAACGATTTATTGAAAGAGCTTGGCAGCCAGAAGGCTGAAAATATACAGTTACATATTTGGGGAATGGGTTACGAATTACAAATAATATACAAGTCACATAAGTGATACAAATAAGATATATAATAACTAGATGGGGAAAAGCACAAACTACAGTGCATTTCAACATAGTGACAGTGCAAGAAGTAGTATTTACTGGGAGTGAATACACTGGTTTATTACAAGTTATTGATAATTTTTACAATGGTTGGGACTGGGCTGTTCTTATAGCGATCAGTTCGTGCAAGTATGGGCAGGATGCGGTTGTGGTGTCGAACAGCAATTCTCGGGCTAGGGATCTCAGGTGGTAGTAGGAGCCGGTTATCGAGGATGGTGTAGAAGCTTCTTACCAAATTTGCAGATGAGGTCGTGGTGATGGTCAGTGAGAGTCGAAAGGGTCAGCGTGTTGAGCGCTTCTTGATATGTGGAGTAGGAAGGGGAGAGAATAATCTGCATGCCCTCTTTGCATCTCTTTTTTTCTAGGTGTTTACGTTGTGGCATTTAGGAGGAAGACCAGGTAGGGGAGGCATAGGTGAGCTTGGAAGTATGAATGTTGTGTAAACACGGAGGAGCTCGGTGCAGGGAACTCCGAGGACTTGAGTCGGCGGAGGAGGTGAGACGAACTGGAGGATTTGACAACTTCACCTGACGTGTGTGTGTGTGTGTGTGTGTGTGTGTGTGTGTGGAATAATTAATGAGAGAGAAGAGAAACACAGTGAGAGATAGAACAGAGAGAGAGAGAAATGATAGTCAGTGATAGATAAAAAAGACAGGAAAAAAGACAAGTATGGAAGAAGGAGAAAAGAGATGATGATGACAGATGATGATGATGATGATGATGATGATGATGGATGATGTTGACAATGATGATGATGATGATGATGATGATGATGATGGATGACGATGATGATGATGATGATGATGGTGATGTTGACGATGATGATGATGATGATGATGATGATGATGATGATGTTGACGATGATGATGATGATGATGATGATGATGATGATGATGATGATGATGATGTTGACTATGATGATGATGATGATGATGATGATGATGTTGACGATGATGATGATGATGATGATGATGATGTTGACGATGATGATGATGATGATGGTGATGTTGACGATGATGATGATGTTGACGATGATGATGATGATGATGATGATGGTGATGATGATGATGATGATGATGATGATGATGATGATGATGATGATGATGATGATGATGCTGATGACGATGATGATGATGATGATGATGATGATGATGATGATGATGATGATGATGACTATGATGATGATGATGTTGACAAGAACAAACTACTGTATATAACCTCGTATGGTCGCTGGATACTGGCAAAAGAGCTGGCTCGGTATAACATAGACATATTACCCATAAGTGAGTCCCAGCTCCCAGACGAGGGTCAACTCACAGAACGGGGGTCTGGCTATACCTTCTTTTGGAGGGTAAGCCTGCTGCGGAGAGAAACGACATTTATGGAGTTTGCTTTGCCATTAGTCAACGCATCTTACACATGCAAACTGAAATGCCTGTTGGGATCAACCAGCTCCTCACGACGCTCAGAGTCCCACTGAATCACTCACGTCATATGTTTTTCATTAGTGCATCCGCCCCAACAACACTGGTTGCACTGGATGACATCAAGGAGGCCATTTACGCCGACAGCAACAGAGTGCTAACCTCTATCCACAGAGAAGATAAGTTTGCGCTCCTTGGTGACCTCAATGCCAGAGTTGGCAGAGATGCTGACATTTGACAGGAAACCATAGGGAGGAATGGACTAGGCAAGTGTAATCCCAACGGCCTACTCTTCCTCAGCAAATGTGCTGCACACAACCTCACTATCACCAATACCTTGTTTAGGCAGGCCGACAAGTTCAAGCGTTCGTGGCAACACCCACGTTCCAAACACTGGCATCTCATTGACAACTGTAGTGCGCACATCATTGTCCATCATTGTCATTCCTAAAAACCCCCTTTATTTCATATTACGCTACATAACATTCAAACCCACCTCGCTTGTAGAATCTCAGAAAACGGGAAACATTGATAAAGGATAACTCACGTACTCAATGTTACTGAATCATTTGTTGAATTGTACCCAGGTACGGTTATATAATATTAATTGTATGTATTCATAGCATTAAGGAGAACTCAAGGTATCTATAGGATGGTTGTGAGAGTCCAATTGATCCTGACTAAGTGTAGATCGTGGTTTGAAGGTCATACTGTTTACGTCTGTGAATGTTTAGTGAACATAACTTCTGCAGATATCAGATGAAAAGACATGAGAACAATGATTTGGAAAAAGAATAAAGGTATCAGAACTATGTGAAGTGTTGGAAGTGATCCAGAAAATATCTGATATACCCACGCTATGAACATTCGGCTTTTGTTTCAGGGTAGCGTCCTTTATACCCGGACTGCAGGTTTGAGTTAATGATATCGCCCAATTAATTTCCCCAGGAACTGTCAAACCTGGGCCGTCCCTTAGTATGTAAGTTAGGATTAGAATATGAATTTATAAGACACAAGGTCACAATAAACGGGAAAGTATGTATGTGAGAACCATAAGTAATCAAAGTAAAATTAAAGATTGGAAACTGTAGGCCTGGTCGGTGAGAGGCGCAGGACCTCGCCCTCAGTGGCACCTACTCTCTCATCAACACAGGTTAGTGAACTTCATCGGGCTGTATTCAGCCCTAAAAAGAGACTTATATCGCAGTTATTACAGCTTAAAACTTTGCCTGATGTATGAAGTGAAATAGTAATGTGTAGGGGTGGGTGATAACGGCCCATCAGGCATTATTTCTCAGTGGCACCTACTCTCTCATCAACACCGGTTCCCAACCATGTGAGATGACTACTCACAGCTATGCTACTCGGCGGTGAACCTGTGGATTCCCGGCATACCACCACCCATGAGTAGGAATACATAATGGAATGCTTGAGAAACTCCGAGGTCGTCACTTGGAGCGACCTATAATACCAGGCGTAGAAACAGTACTGGTATGTCTCTTGGTGAAGCCCTCGTCTCTACCCACCGAGGGCGGTGTGCGAACGAGGTGCCTGATATGTGTAACTAGAAATTACAAGGAGTCCCATACTTGCAGGTGCGGAGTGTAACAGGTGTGGAGTGTAACAGGTGTGGTGAGATGGTGCTGCAGGGAGGTGAGATGGTGCTACTATGTATGATAACCTAAGGTGCTATATTCCATACAGGTGGAGCAGTCTGATGTGTTGAGTGTTATTGTAAGAAGGGATGACCGAGGTACGGAGGTCACTGATTGTTATGCAAATAAGTATGTGGATGACACGCAATTAATGTAAGACGTCTGTTGTTGAGCAGGGTAACCAAAATTATCGATGTTCTTCCTAGGAAGGCCAACTCACTTGTATTTTAACGGAATGTAATTTGTTTTATAAGGAATAAATTAGTTAAGACATGTTACTGTTTCACCCTTCTTTCCCTTATAGGTCTGGTCAATGAAAAACCCAACCCAATGCCTAGTCCACTCTGCCCGCGACCTAACGAGCTACTGCCCTGAGGGGGTCTGGTGGCAGCGACCCTTAGAAATTAAGAATAGAGTTAAGTTATCCCCTTAGACTTAGTGACCCCAGAATCTGGCAGTATACTACATCACTGTCAGAGAAAGAGATCGCCGAGATGTCCTCATCATCCAAGACATGCGTGGCTCAGACCACTGCGACACTGATCATCGGCTTATCAGAGTGAAGCTCTCACTTCACTTTGCCCCAAAATAGCGAAGGCAACAAGCCTCCAAAGGAGGTTTTAACACTAAGCGTCTGCAGGATCCAGAGGTAGCATATGCTTTAAGAGAGCAGTTCGAACATGGGCTGATAAACAACCCGACAACAAACCACCAAAATTACAGTGCCGAATGGGATGTTCATGAGACTGCCATGACAAAGACCTGCAGAGGGACCCTCAGTCAGATCGAAAGAATACACCAGGACTGGTTTGATGAAAATGTCCCGAAAACCAATGTACTCGTCGATAATAAACGTGCTGCTTTAACTGACTAGCAGAACAACCCTCAGTCTCGGACGAAAGCTGATACCTTTAGCAAGAAGAAAGCGGTGGCCCAGCACGAACTTCGCCAACTAAAGAACGACAGGTATAAAAATAAAGCATATGAAATGCAAAAACTTGCAGATCAACCCAAGATGTGTGAATTTTTTAATTCCACTAAAACATTAAATGGACCAATCACTCATGGTGCAGACCCCCTCTTCTCACCCGACAGTAACTCCCGTAACTAAAGATGAAGAAGGCACCCTTCAGCCCTGGAAAGAGCACTACCATTCAATGCTCAACCTAAACACCGATGTGGATGTCCTGACGACCCAGCAGGTTCCTCAGCATCCAGAGCTGACCCACCTCAGCTATCCTCCGTCCCTAGATGAGGTAGCTACTGCCATCATACAGACAGAAAATAACAAAGCCTCAGGGCCTGATGGAATCCCAGCAGAGGTGCATAAAACAGGAGGATCTCTGCTTACCAGCCATCTCCACTCTCTCCTGGAGAATATATGGGAAAAGGAGGAAATCCCCCAAGGTCTTAAAGACGCCTTCATCGTCAATATATATAAGAACAAGGAAGACCGGACAGACTGTCTCAACTACCGTGGGAGTTCGCTGCTGTCCTTAGCTAGCAAGATTATTGCCCGAGTTCTCCTAAACAGACTTCTTCCTCAGGCGGAAATCTTCCTCCCAGAATCGTAATGTGGCTTCAAACCATCACCAGGCACCACTGACATGATCTTTGCTGCCCGTAAGATGCAGGAAATATACAGAAAACAGCGTCATGACCTGCACATGGCCTTCATCGACAACCATGGCCTTCAAGTTGGTCAACAGGAAAGCCCTCTGGCAGACCCTCTGCTGTTTTGGCTGCCCACGAAAATTCATCGCCAATGTGAGGCAACTCCACGATGGCATGAATGGCAGTGTCCTGCACAACGGCACCCAGGCAGAGTTCTTCCCCATCCAAACAGGGGTAAAACAAGGATGTGTACTGGCACCAACTCTCTTTTCCACTTTCTTGGCTACCTTCCTTACTCGTGACAGTGTCAATTTAACCGGCGGGGTGGACATCAAGTTCCGAATGAAAGGTATTTTCAACATAAGACGACTCCAGGTAGGAAAAAAAGGTGTCATTAGCTTCCATTACTGAACTTCAGTATGCAGACGACCTCACTTTTGTCGCTCACACTGAACGCGACCTACAGGAGTTCTTGACCACTTATCCAGATGTGTATGCACACTCGGCCTTGAGGTGAATGTACGTAAGACTCAGATTCTCTTTCAGCCTGCCCCTAATTCAGCCACACCTCCACCAAGCATCCAGCTTAACGGTACTACCCTTTCTAATGTTACCCACTTTCGGTATCTCGGCTCCCACGTGTTCACCACTGCGGACATCGCTGAAAAGTTTCAACATCAGATAAGATGTGCATCTCAAGCCTTTGGAAGAATCCAAAACCGTGTCTTCAGCTGTAGGAGCATGTATATCGAACAGTGGTCCTCCCCACCCTGCTATATGGCCTTATGGCAGCGAGACATGGGTCACATACAGAAGGTACCTCAAAGCACTTGAAAACTTTCACCAACGTAGTCTACATTGCATCCTTCGAGTTCGCTGGGAAGAGAAGAGAATAAATGCTCGTATTCTTGCTGACACCAACTGTATGAGCATCGAGGTAACCATTATCCATGAATAACTACGTTGGATCGTCCATGTTACCCGCATGGACGACAGTAGACTGCCAAAGTAGTTACTTTACAGTCGCTTAACGAATAGTAAATGTAATGCTGGCGGGTACCTGAAATGGTATAAGACAAACCTGAAAAAGTGCCAAATCGACTCCTCACATAGGAGACGATTACTCTACACCGTAACACTTGGAGGAGCACCACACAAGAAGGTGTCAATACTTTCGAGTTAGCCCGACTGCATACCGAGGCAGACAAGCGCCAACGCCGGAAATACGCTGCCGTTGTCCCTCCCGCACTAGATGTAGGCTTCCATATGTGCAACATTTGTGAACTGCATTGCCGGTCCTGTATTAGCATCTGTACTCCCCTCAGAACTTTTATCATTGTATCATAGTTGGATGATCGTCAAACTCGATTCCGAGTGACAGTAAAGTAGTAGTAGTCGTAGTGTGTGTAATAATAATAATAATAATAATAATAATAATAATAGTAATAATAATAATAATAATAATAATAATAATAATAATAATAATAATAATAATAATAATAATAATAATAATAATAATAATAATAATAATAATAATAATAATAATAATAATAATAATAAACAATATTAATTAACGGTTTATTGAAAGAGCATAACAGCCGGAAGGTTGAAAATATACAGTTGCGTAATTGGGGAATGAGTCTCTTGATTGATAAATAATATACAAGTACGATATGTGATACGAATATGATATATATTAACTAGGTGGGTAGAAAGTCACACTATAGGGCATTTTAATCTAGTGATAGTGCATAAAGGTAAGATTGACTTGGAGTGAATACACTCGTTGATTACGAGTTTTTTTTATAATTTTTACAATGGTTGGGACAGGGCTGTTCTTATAGCGATCATTACGTGCTCGTGTGGGTTGAGTGCGGTTGTGGTGTCAAACAGCAATTCGCGGATGAGGGCAATCGGGTGGAAGTCGGAGCCTGTGTCGAGGATGGTGCAGAAGTTTCTCACCAAATTTGCAGATGGGGTCGTGGTGATGGTCAGAGAGAGCCGAGAGGGTCAGTGTGTTGAGCTCTTCTTGATATGTGGAGTAGGAAGAGGGAAAAATAATCTTGCGTGCTCTCTTTTGCACTTTTTCTAGGTGTTTACGTTGTGTGGCACTTAGGTGAGCTAGGGAAGTATGAATGTTGAGTAAACACTGAAGAGCTCAGGCGCAGGAACTCCGAGGAACTTGAGTTAGCGGAGGAGGCGGAGGCGAAAACTGGAGGATTTGACAACTTTACTGACATATGTTTTCCAATTTAGTTTATTGTCTATAGTGACACCGAGGAGCTCAGTGGAGTCCTCAACCTGGAGTGTGATGGGACCCAAAGTAGTAGAGGGTGATGGTTACAAGTGTTCCCCAAAGAATGCAGTGATGGGTAGGGAAACACCGGGTAACACTGAAGTCCGTTTATTATGGATGAGAGAAATACAAGTGGTGACTCGCGTGTGCCATGCACGGCTCACACAGTCAGACTGAGGCTGTCTTGCCATATGGCAGCCTCGGGGCAATGTTGCCACATAACACGTGCAGTGTTGCCACGTAATTATATATATAAATGCTACTCGGCACAGTAGCTTATTTACAAGGTTGCTACTTGGCACAGTAGCATAGATACATAACCTACATCTCCCTGCCCCCCTCACGCTCATAGTCTTTGTCTTGAGCGGACTTCTTAGTCCTAATTCGCTCCGAGCGTCGAGGTGCACTGTGGGGCGGATCCTCGTGAGGTGTAGGTGACTCGTCCTCGGTCAGGGGGCCAGCAGCAGGGGGTGGGACTGGCCGGAGGAAGCGGCGGTTCCTCCACCAGACACGGCCACTCGGCATCCTGACCTTGTAGTCCCGCGACCGGCCGACGCCCATCACTATGCCCACCTTGTCCCAACGTGTCGTCGTCGGGTCCTGGACGCGGACAAGGGCACCAATCTCCAGTGGCTGAAGAGGGCGGGCACGGTCGTCATACCGAGCCTTGGCGTCCTGGGCACGTGAAGCGGCGCGGCGGTCGCAGCTCTCGGCTCTGGTCTGCCACTCCTTCGCAAAGGCCTTGGCGTGTGCAGGAACGCAAGAGCGGAGAGGGTGACCATACAGGATCTGGGCAGGGGAGCGTCCTGTGTGGGTGGGAGTATTACGTAACTCCAGGAGTCCTTTGTCAAACGCCTCACAGTCTATGTTGCCTGAAGGGGCCACCTTGAGGATGAGGTGCTTGACTGTCTTGACCGCAGCCTCAGCATGGCCGTTTGACTGTGGGTAGTGGGGTGTTGACACGATGTGGCGGACTCCCCAACGCTCCAGGAATCCTGTGAAGTCCCGGCTGGTGAACTGTGGCCCACCGTCCGTCCGCAGACGTACGGGGACGCCCAGGTCACGAAAGAGGTGCCGGAAGTGGCGAATGGTGGCCGTGGACGTCGTGTCCGAGCCACAGATTACCACCACAGGCCAGCCAGAGAGTCGGTCGGCGACAACTAGGAAATGTTTCCCAGCTGTGCTGAAGAAATCAGCCGACACGGACTCGAAGGGCCTGGTGGGTTCGTTGTCGCACAAGAGGGGCTCCTGCTGTTGACTGGGCTGCATGATCTGGCACGGCTCACAGGCACGGACCGTATTGACGATATCCGCGTCAATGCCGGGCCAGTACACAGCCTGCCTTGCGCGGCGCTTGGTGGCCTCTGCTCCACGATGGCTGTCGTGTAAGCGGGCCAGAACGCGACGACGGAGAGCTGCAGGGACGACCACACGGGCACCGTACAGGACGAGGTCCCCATCTGCGTAGAGGTCCTCACGTATCTTCCAATACGGGCGTAGGGCGTTGTGGAGGTCAAAACGGTCGCGAGGGAACCCAGTCCTCACACTCTCCAAGAGCTGAGTGTAGGAGGGGTCGTCGCGTGCCGCGGTCCGTAGTTCCTCAAGGGCCAGATTGCTGTCGGGTGGCGACACTGAGGCCTGGGTGCTGGCGAGGGACTGTACGGCCTGCAAGGTGACTGTAGGTTATGCATCTAAGCTACTGTGCCGAGTAGCAACCCTGTAAATAAGCTACTGTGCCGAGTAGCATTTATATATATATAATTACGTGGCAACACTGCACGTGTTATGTGGCAACATTGCCCTGAGGCTGCCATATGGCAAGGCAGCCTCAGTCTGACTGTGTGAGCCGTGCATGGCACACGCTAGTCACCACTTGTATTTCTCCTATCCCTTAATAAACGGACTTCAGTGTTACACGGTGTTTCCCTACCCATCACTGCATTCTTCAGGGAACACTTGTAACCATCATGGCGCAGTGACTAGGATCTGTGAACTTACAAAGTGTGTGAACAGCGCCGACGGTTGCATCTGCCGGCGATGTGCGCGTCGACTCTTAGTGTGTTGTGTTGTGTTTCGCCGCGATGTGCAGTGTTGGGCCATCACAGTACTTTTTTGTGACGGTGGCAGTGTTAGTGTCAGTGTATTAGTGTGTGTCTAGAGCTGAGAGTTGAGCATTGGCCTGTTTTTTTGTGGTACCCACGGAGCACGCAGGCATACACCCTTCTCGTGTGACATCCCGGGAGACACTGACGGCCTCACTCCCGCTGCGTCTCTAGCCACCGGCATTACGGCCACCACGAAGTGCTCTCTCAGACACACACACACGCACGCACGCACGCACTCACTCACTGACAGAACAGTGGAGACTCTGCGTTATTTCTACGCTGTTTATGTCATATATATGTGGTTCGAGCTGTTGAGGCGCCACTTTATATACTAAACAGTGCAGTCCACGCACACACTAAGATGGGCGGTAAGAAGGGACAACGTCAAGATGGGAGACACGACTCCCCACCACCTTCTCCTCCACCGGGCGCAGACTCTCATCCTCCACCTCCAGTGACGGACATTGCCACAATTCTGAGGTGGATGGACGACCGGGACGAGTGACGTAGAGAGATGGAACTTCAGAGGGAGGAGACACGAAGAGAGGAGGAAAAGTCGCGTTTTGATGCACTATTGGCGACCCTGGCGCTAACCCACCCTCCCTCACTCCCTCCTCCACCACACCAGCGTCCTCCAGGTACTCTTGCCTCCAAACAAACAGCTCCCAAGGCATCTGTCCAACCCCCACCCGCCCTCTCACCAGACGTCACGTTTCAGCTTTTTCGTGAGTGGAGGCGGCGTTGGACAGATTACTCCACGATGGTGGACCTTGACAGCATGCCTCCAAACAAACAGCTCATCCAACTGTGGATGTGTTTGTCGCTGGAGACCCAGAGAGTTTTGGAGCACGCGTTGCAAGTGCCTCCCGATTCTACCTCTTCAGTGACGGATGTGCTCGACCTTTTACAGGCGCATGTTAAGGGTCGGAATAACGAGGCTTTGTATCGCCGCGCCTTCACCAGCTGCAAGCAGGCAGAGAACGAATCCTTTGACGACTTTTTTGCACGCTTGAAGAGTTTGTCAGAGGAGATCGACGTCTGCAAGGCGCACAGCCGGGAATGTGAGGAAGCCTGGATCAAGCACGGGATCTTGGCAGGTGTCAGGCAGGAAGAGTTGGTGCAGCGACTAATCCCCCTGGACGCTTCCTCCACACTCCAGGCGGTAGTGACTGAATGTCGGTCGTACGAGGCCACCAAGTCCGCCACCTCTGCCTTACGGGCCCCACCTGCTGTGAGAGCTATCTCACAATACAAGAAGGGTAAGAAGGCGGCCAACAACGTGAAGGCTGCCGCACGTTCTTCCACGCCTCCGCCTAGTGCTTCCTGTGGCAGCTGTGGAAAGCAGCATGGCCACAAGACATGCCCGGCCGCCGACGCACTGTGTCGTGGATGTGACCGTAAGGGCCACTGGTCTAACACAGACAGGTGCCCTGCACGAGGCCACAAGTGTTTGTAGAATGTGATTTGCAAGTTTGCTTCGGACACTATGCTAGATATGAAGGATCTTTAGATCACTCTATGTTCACTTACTGTGTATGTATTTTATTTATTTTTCTCCTGTCATAGAAGCTTTAATCTTGGCGGGAGGTATAGTAAGCTTTGTTAGATAAAACTATGCCAGTTGAAAAACATACATCTCTAGTGTTATAATTTGTAAAATGTAAGGATGCATTATCGCCTCAGGGACTATATTAGATACTGCACATGTGTCATCAGTTCTCTGAGCATGAAAGCTTTGGTCTTGGCGGGAGGTGTAGTGATGGGTTGTCAGACCACAGCTTACATCTCAGAAACAGTCCAGACTTGACCCGACATTAGGGGGGTCAAATGTAAGGGTACCCCTCGCAACCACTCAAGGAGTTACAAATCAACTGGCTCCCCTCCCATGTCACACGGCCCCAACAAACATGTAAGAAGGCACCGGCCGACTCTCTCCCAATATACACAATAACCTACACCGCAGAAGAAGTCCAGACCTGACCTCACATTAGTCAGGTTAAATGTAACCCTCGAGCCATGTCACACGGCCCCATCTGAAGATTTCTCCAGAATATACAACTTATAGTCTCTGAAAAAGTCCAGACCTGACCCTACATTAGCGAGGGCAAATGTAAGGAGACCCTTCGCCGCCCCCCCCGATCAGCTCAACCTGATGGCTGGTCTCCCAATATATAGGACGTCCTAGTCCTCCCTTTGCCCAGAGAGAGACAGAGAGAGAGTGTGTTTTGTAACCAAGAAGAGCCAGCTACGACGTCCCCAGTCCTGCTCGAGAGAAGTCAGGGGCCGGAGGCAAGCTGCCTCCGGTCGCCTCCGGTCGGGAGCGAGTTGCCCTCGACACACCGGTGCCCAGCTAAGCAGTCTCCCATAGAGACAACCCAGGACCACCTGCTAGGCCTCCCCTAGGTCACGTGAGTTTTTGTCAGAGCTTTGCATGGGATGAGTTACTTACGTGGGAGGTGTATTCAATTCATGTTCGTGTCCGAGAATCAGAGTGTCTAGTACCGTAATATGATGTCCTAGTAACGTAAATATAATGTCCTAGTAACTTCAATAGAAGGTGTTATTAATGTGTCCATGTCATGTTCATAATTAATAAAGAGTTGTAATGAAGCGGTGTTTGAGAAGTCGCCCTTAAGACGTAATAGATGTGTATTGACATATGAGAGAAGATAAGTGAAAGTCTAGTTCAAATAACTATCACGGCCACGCTACCAAAATCTTCCTCTCTTTTATACTCTTATACTATCAATATTCTACCTATATGTAATCTTCTTCTTGTGAGATTTGTCTCATTATATTCGTTCTCCGCCTGCTTGCAGCCAGTGAAGGCGCGGCGACGCAAAGCCTCGTTATTCCGACCTTTAACGTGCTCCTGTAAAAGGTAGAGCACATCCGTCACTGAAGATGTAGAATCAGGAGGCACTTGCAACATGTGCTCCAAAACTCTCTGGGTCTCCAGCGACAAACACATTTGCAGTTGGATGAGCTGTTTGTTTGGAGGCATGCTGTCAAGGTCCACCATCGTGGAGTAATCTGTCCAACGCCGCCTCCACTCACGAAAAAGCTGTAACGTGACGTCTGGTGAGAGGGCGGGTGGGGGTTGAACAGATGCCTTGGGAGCTGCTGGGGTAGCAAGAGTGCCTGCAGGACGCTGGTGTGGTGGAGGAGGGAGGGTACTGGCGCCTTGATGCGCGCTACGTGCGAGTGAGGGAGGGTGGGTTAGTGCCAGGGTCGCCAATAGTGCCTCAAAACGCAACTTTTCCTCCTCTCTTCATGTCTCCTCCCTCTGAAATTCCATCTCTCTACGTCGCTCGTCCCGGTCATCCATCCACCTCAGAATTGTGGCAATGTCCGTCACTGGAGGTGGAGGATGAGAGTCTACGCCCGGTGGAGGGGAAGGTGGTGGGGAGTCGTGTCTCCCATCTTGACGTTGTCCCTTCTTACCGCCCATCTTTGTGTGTGCATGGACTGCACTGTTTAATATATAAAGTGGCGCCTCAACAGCTCGAACCACATGTATATGACATAAACAGCGCAGAAATAACGCATAGAGTCCACTGTTCTGTCCGTGAGTGAGTGCGTGCGTGTGTGTGTGTGTGTGTCTGAGAGAGCACTTCGTGGTGGCCTTAATCCCAGTGGCTAGAGCCGCCGCGGGGGAGAGACCGTCAGTGTTTCCCCGGATGTCACACGAGAAGGGTGTATGCCTGCGTGCTCCGTGGGTACCACAAAAAACAGGCTAATGCTCAACTCTCAGCTCTAGACACACTAATACACTGACACTAACACTGCCACCGTCACTAAAAAGCACTGTGACGGCCCAACGCTGCACATCGCGGCGAAACACAGGGCAACACAACACAACACACTATGAGTCGACGCGCATATCGCCGGCAGATGTAACCGTCGGCATTGTTCACACACTTGTAAAGTCCACAGATCCTAGTCACTGCGCCATGATGGTTACAAGTGTTCCCCAAAGAATGCAGTGATGGGTAGGGAAACACCGGGTAACACTGAAGTCCGTTTATTATGGATGAGAGAAATAAAAGTGGTGACTAGCGTGTGCCATGCACGGCTCACACAGTCAGACTGAGGCTGCCTTGCCATATGGCAGCCTCTGGGCAATGTTGCCACATAACACGTGCAGTGTTGCCACGTAATTATATATATAAATGCTACTCGGCACAGTAGCTTATTTACAAGGTTGCTACTTGGCACAGTAGCATAGATACATAACCTACAGAGGGAGGTAGGACAACGTTTGAGGAGAGGTTGATGTGCTTAACAATGGTCTTGGTGTGGTTGATGGTGACGTGGTTGTTGGTGACCTAATTTTGTAGACTGTTCAATAGATCATGAAGGGCGGTGTATTCGGGAGCCTAGTTGTTGACACTGGTCCCAATTTTGGAATAATCGACATATTTCCAGCGAGCAGAGGTTTCTCTTAGGGCATCATTGATAAGAGTAAGAAACAGAGCGGTCCCATCTTGGTGCCTTGGGGAACGCCACAGGTGAGTGACTGAAAAGTGGAGACAGACCCTCGGAAGCATCCTGCTTGGCGTCGGTCACTAAGGAAGTCTGTAAGCCATAGTATAAGACCTTCGGAACCCGAGGTCGATAGCTTTGTTGATGATTAATTTGTGGTCGACACGGTCAATGGTTTCAGTGAAGTTAATGAAGGCGACAGCCACAGATATCTTTCGTTTTCCCATATTGCGGTATATGTAGTCGAAAAAGCTAACGAGACAGTGAGTGGTGGAGGAAGTTTTCTCTTTACCAAATTGCTGAGGATCTATGGCGACTGCATTATCAGCATAAGACTAGTCAAACACGAAACTTTCATAGAATAAGCCGGCTATTGGGGTGATGGCAATGGGTTGTAGCTCATTTAAGGATTGTGGGCTGGTTGACTTGGGTACTGGTGACACATGTGAGGTCTTCCAGTCAGCTGGGCATTTTGCTTGGCTGAGGGAAGCTTTGATGATGGAGCAGAGGGGTTTAGCTATTACCGGGGAGAACTCCTTGTAGAGTTTCATTGATATGTCAATGGGGGTGGTGGAGCGCTTTAAATTCAGATTGTCCAGACGTTTTGCGAATTAAAATTCTTCCACTAAGTCTGTGGGAAAGGTAAGCAGGGAGACTGGTTATGTCAAGCCATGGGAGCGTCTAGCATAGTGTTACGAAATGGTTGTTTGATTGTTCAGCTACGTCAAAATTAGTGAGTTGGCTAAGGAAGGGGAGGGGGTGTGTCTTATTGTTTAGTCAACGGATTTTTTAAGCTTACCATACCACTGACTGATGTTGGTCTGCTTCAGATGTTGCAACTTGGTTTGGTAGTGGGACTTCTTTGCAGTGCACATTTCACGGTTGACTCGGTTACGATGGGACCGGTAGTGTTTGTGGTTCATTGAGATAAAATGTGCTGTCTCTCTATCGCATAAATCTTTTGATTCGAGGTGTGATCCAGGGCAAGTCAGCTGGGTGTGATCTGACGGACTTCTCGGGGAAAAAGTGGTGGTGAGCTTCCGTGGCGGTGTTGGTATAATTTATTCATTTGGTGTCCACATCATCCATACTAAGTACTTTAGTCCAGGGATGGTGAACTATCCACTGCCCGAAGAGACGCACTGCAGAGTCAGTAATCGTCCTGTAGGTCTTGATGTAGGGTCTCTGCACTTGACTGGTAGTGGGAGATGGAGACCAGAACACTGATAGGTGTGTGCTACACCCGATAGGAGGCATTGGTTGAGGTGGTTGGTACTGGTCCGCTAAGTTAGTTAAGATAAGGTCAAGGGTATTTTGAATGTGTGTTGGGAAGTTCACAACATGTAATAGTAGTAGATCGTCATGGGTATTATTGGAGTCAATTTCGGTATAATCCCCACATAATACTAGCTTGGCACATAGGTACTTAACTGTGAGGTGGTCTGAGGTAGTAATGAGGTGATTGATAAGAGTATCTCTTGTGGGTGAGGGAGGTGGATGGTATGACACACACTATTTTTTTTTTTTAGGTTAAGGTGGGGAATGAATGGAAGGCATGCTGGGGCTCAAGGCACAGCCAGACATGAGGGATAGAGAAGTCACAACATATAATCGTGAGGGGAAAGTTGGAAAAGAAGTTTCATGAGTTAAACAGAGGGGGACGACACCCCTTGTTTTACATATTACAGAGTTTGTTGGCTAACTAAGCTAACCTAGGATTTAGGATGAGGTTGCACAATGGTTATTTTAGTAGACAATGACTAGATTGATTTTACAATTACATGTTTATTAAAATCTTATACTGTATTACGTTTTGGACTCACTAGATTGTGACTTGTTACATGTGAATTTATATCATCTAAGTTTTAATCTAAAGGGGATCACTGTGGCGGACATAGATGGGTCACGGGTTGGGTTGTTGTAGTGAGGGCAGACTCCGGGGCCACCAGGCGTGGGGTCGCCCTCCGTTGATGTCTTCCCCGCGTAGGTGGTCTGGGCTTTGAGGGTCGTCCAGGAGCTTGTCCCAAAGCTTCTTCCCTAGGCGATGCAACCTGAAGTTGAGGGCCTCTGCTTTATTTCTTAGGTTTCCACTGTCTCCTGGTAGGGTGGCGCTTGGCCACTGGCTGATCTCAAACACTTGTTTTGGAAGGTCTGTAGTTGTTGTAGTCTAGTCTTCCCGAGTGTGACGAGTGGTATAGATGGGTACTTCAACACAGGCCTCACCAGCGCCTTGTACAGGTGAACTTGTATCTTCTCAGGCATCAGTTTAAAACGTTTTACTTTGGCTGCGGCGACTTTGGCTTTATTTAGTCTGTCCTTCACGTGGGGAATGATGCCCTCCGAGAGATGATGAGGCCGAGCAACCTGTCTTGTTTAGAGTACTCAATCTCTTCGTCGTCGATCATCAATGGCGCCGGCTTGAATTTGGCTATGGGTATGACCTAGAATTTCGTTGTGTTTGTTTTCATTTTCCATTTATTTTCATACTCCGAGATCTCCTCTATTGCCCGAGCAGTGAGTCGAGCCATCCTTGCTGTGAATCTTCCTGGCAGGTGACGATCTGTGTTACATCGTCGGCATACATGACATACTCGCTGCCGACGATTGGGGGTGGCAGGTCAGCCGTGTAGAGTGTGTTAAGGGTTGGTGAGAGACAAGAACCCTGAGGCACGCCGCTCGATAGTGAGAATTCTTCTCCAAAATGTTCTTGCATTTTGATTTTGGCTCTGCCTTCCATAATGAAGTTGCACAGCAGATGCGTCAGATTTTCGGGTAGCCCCAGTTGTATGATCTTATACTGCAGCCCTGCGTGCCAAACTATATGATAGAAGCCGTGTGGCGCTGGTGGGCAGGTGGCACAACAAGTACCCATAATGCCTCCCCTACTACTACTACTTTGCTGTCGCTCGGAATCGAGTATGACGACCATCCAGCTATGATACAATGATATAAGTTATGAGGGATGTCACCTAGGTTAGTGAGTTTTGAGGTGACTAAAGAGGACGATAATGGACCGGCAGATTCGTTCACATTCTCTACACATGTGGATGGCTGCATCTAGTGCGGGAGGGGTGGTGGAAGCGTCTTTCCGGCGTTGGCGCTTGTCTGCCTCGTTTTGCAATCGGGCTAACTCAAAAGTATTGAAACCTTCTCGTGTGGTGCTCTTCCAACCGTTGCGATGTGGGGTAATCAACTCCCACGTTAAGGGGTCGATTTGGCACTTTTTCAGGTTTGTCTTAAGGCTATTCTTATACCTTTTCAATTTCCCGCCGGCGTTACGTTTACTATTCGATAGGCGACTGTAAATTAGTTGCTTTGGCAGTCTACTGTCATCCCTCCGGGTAACATGGCCAGCACAGCGTAGTTGTTCACGGATAATGGTAGCCTCGATTCTCCAACAGTTGGTGTCAGCAAGAATACTGGCAATTGTTCTCTTGTCTTCCCAGCGAACACGGAGGAAAGAACGTAAACTATGTTGGTGAAAGTTTTCAAGTGCCGTGAGCTGCCGGCTGTATATGACCCATATCTCACTGCCATTTAGCAGGGTGGGGAGGATCACTGCTCGATATACGTGTAACTTTGTAGATAATTTCAGCTCCTTACAGCTGGAGACACGATTTCGGACTCTGCCAAAGGCTTGAGATGCACATCTGATCCGATACTGAATCTCTTCATGGATGTCTGCAGTGGTGGACAGGTGGGTGCCGAGATTCCGAAAGTGGTTAACAAACAATAGAGAGGGTAGTACCGTTAAGCTGGATGGATAGTGGAGGTGTTTCTGAACCAGGGGCAGGCTGAAAGAAAAAATGAGTCTTACGTACATTCACCTCAAGGCCGAATTGAGCATACGCATCTGCGTAGGTGTTCAGGATCTCCAGTAGGTCGTGTTCAGTTTGAGCAACAAGGGTGAGGTAGTCTGCATACTGAAGTTCAGTAATGGAAGTTGCCGACACCTTTGTTCTTGCCTGGAGTTGTCTTATGTTGAAAAGACCCTAACCCCGCCGGGTAAATTAGCACTAGCAGGAGAAAGGAAGGCAGCCAAGCAAATGGAAAAGAGAGTTGGTGTCATCACACACCTGTGTTTAACCCCTGTTTGGATGGGGAAGAACTCTGACTGGGTGCCGTTGTGCAGGTCACTGCAGTTCATGTCATCGTGGAGTTGCCTCACAATGGCGATGAATTTTGGTGGGCAGCCAAAACGGCTGAGTGTCCACCAGAAGGTTTCCCAGTTGACCGAGTTGAAGGCCTTGGTTAGGTCGATGAAAGCCTTGTACAGGTCACGTCGTTGTATCTGACGGACAGCAAAGATCATGTCAGGAGGACTCAGGCAATAATCTTGCCAGCTATGGACAGCAGCGAGATCCACGGTAGTTGCTACAGTCTGACTCCTTGTTCTTATAAATATTGATAATATAGCGTGTTTGAGAGCTTGGGGGATTTCCTCCTTTTCCTATATATTCTCCAGGAGAGTGGAGTCGGCTGATAAGCAGAGGTCCTTCTTCTTTATACAACTCGACTGTGATTCCATCGAGCCCTGAGGCCTTGTTATTTTTCATTTGTTTGATGACAGTAGGTACCTCATCCAGGGATGGAGGATAGCTGAAGTGGGTCAGTTCTAGATGCTGGGGAGCCTTCTGGGTAGTCAGGACATCAACATCGGTTTTTCGGTTGAACAGTGAATGAAAGTGCTCTTTCCAGCGCTGAAGGAGGCCTTCGTTGGCTCTAATTATAAAGATACCGTCGGATGAGCGGAGGAAGGGCTGCGCCACGAGTGATTCACCCATAGAATGTTTTAGTGGAATTGAAAAAAATTGTACATCTTGCGCTTATCTGCAAATTTTTATGTTTCACATGCCTTATTTTTAAACGAGTCGTTCTTTAGATTACGAAGTTCCCGCTGGGCCGCCGCTTTCTGCCAGTCAGTAAGGGCAGCACGTTTATCATCGATGTTTACACTGATTGCCGAGTCATTGTCATCAAACCAGTCCTGGTGTATTCTTACGATCTGACCCAGGGTCTCTCTGCAGGTTTTTGTCATGACAGTGTTGAAAATATCCTATTCGTCACTGGGATTTGCGATGTGTGCTGTTGGGTTGTATATCAGCTAATGTTCGAGCTGCTCTTTGAAAGCGTGTTCAGCCGCTGGATCCTCCAGACGCTTAGTATTAAAACCTCTTCTAGAGGTTTTGTGGCGACGTGAAGTGAGAGCTTGGCTCTGACAAGTCGATGATCAGTGTCACATTAGTCTCTGCCATTCATGGCACGGCAGATGAGGACATCTCGGCGAGTTATTTCTCTTACAATGATGTAGTCAATGAGATGCCAGTGTTTGCAAGTGTGGCAAGGCCTGTTACGGCTGGCACTTTTTTATATATTTTTTTATTTTTTTTTTTTTTTGAGGCTAAGGTGGGGAATGGATGGAAGGCATGCTGGGGCTCAAGGCACAGCCAGACATGAGGGATAGAGAAGTCACAACATACAGTCGTGGGGGGAAAGGTTGGAAAAGAAGTTTAATGAGTTAAACACAGGGGGACGACACCCCTTGTTTTACATATTACAGAGTTTTTTGGCTAACTAAGCTAACCTAGGATTTAGGATGAGGTTGTACGATGGATACTTTGGTAGACAATGGCTAGATTGATTTTACAATTACAAGTTTATTAAAATCTTATACTGTATTACGTTCTGGACTCACTAGATTGTGACTTGTTAAATGTGAATTTATATCATCTAAGTTTTAATCTAAGGTGGATCACTGTGGCGAACATAGATGGGTCGCGGGTTGGGTTGTTGTAGTGCGGGCAGACTCCGGGGCCACCAGGTGTGGGGTCGCCCTCCGTTGATGTCTTCCCCGCGTAGGTGGTCTGGGCTTTGAGGGTCGTCAAGGAGCTTGTCCCAAAGCTTCTTCCCTAGGCGATGGAACCTGAAGTTGAGGGCCTCTGTTTTATTTCTTAAGTGGATAGTTTCCACTGTCTCCTGGTAGGGTGGCGCTTGGCCACTGGCTGACCTGAAACACTTGTTTTGGAAGCTCTGTAGTTGTTGTAGTCTAGTCTTCCCGAGTGTGACGAGTGGTATATGTGGGTACTCCAACACAGGCCTCACCAGCGCCTTGTACAGGTCAAATTGTATCTTCTTAGGCATGAGTTTAAAACGTTTTAATTTGGCTGCGGCGACTTTGGCTTTATTTAGTCTGTCCTTCACGTGGGAAATGATGCCCTTCCGAGAGATGGTGAGGCCGAGCAGCCTGCCTTGTTTAGAGTACTCAATCTCTTCGTCGTCGATCATCAATGGCGCCGGCTTGAATTTGGCTATGGGTATGACCTTGAATTTCGTTTTGTTTGTTTTTATCTTCCATTTATTTTCATACTCCGAGATCTCCTCTATTGCCCGAGCAGTGAGTCGCGCTATCCTTGCCGTGGACTTTCCTGGGCAGGTGACGATCTGTGTTACATCGTCGGCATACATAACGTACTCGCTGCCGACGATTGGGGGTGGCAGGTCAGCCGTGTAGAGCGTGTAAAGGGTTGGTGAGAGACAAGAGCCCTGAGGCATGCTGCTCGAGAGTGAGAATTCTTCTCCAAAATGTTCTTGCATCTTGATTTTGGCTCTGCGGTCCGTAATGAAGTTGCTCAGCAGGCGCGTCAGATTTTCGGGTAGCCCCAGTTGTATGATCTTATACTGCAGCCCCGCGTGCCAAACTTTTTCAAACGCCTTGCTGACGTCCCTCAGTACTATGTTGCACTGCAGGCGGCCAGAATAATCCCGGGCATTAGGAACCTTGAGTATAGAGACAGGTTAAAGCATCTTAATTTGCACTCCCTTGAGAGACGTAGAGTGAGGGGCGACATGATCGAGGTGTATAAATGGAAGTCAGGGCTGAACAATGTGGACATTACAAAGGTACTCAAACTATCTAACCATTAGCGAACTCGTAACAATGGTTTTAAATTAGACAAATTTAGATTTAGGCGCGAAATAGGTAAACATTGGTTTGGAAATAGAGTAGTGGACGACTGGAACAATTTAACAAATATCATCATTAACTCGAATACGCTGGATAGCTTCAAACATAGGTTGGATGAATATATGAGCAATTGGGGCTGGGTGTAAATGAGACTGCCCAGTATGGGCCAGTAGGCCCGATGCAGTTTCCTCCATTCTTATGTTCTTATGTTCTTATTGGCGATCTGCTCATAGGCCTGGGCTATGGTGGTGGATGTGCCTCGGTACTGACGGGATTATGCACGTCTTAGTCCTCCAGATACACCCGCAACCGCTTGTTTACTATTTTTTCGAAGATTTTGGCTGGTACCTCTAGCAGCGATATTGGTCGAAAGTTTTCGACTTTATTTGGAGGCTTCCCTGCTTTTGGTGTGAGACGAATAACGGCGATTTTGTACATCTTAGGGAAGTATCCAGAGGCGAGGCAGGCGTTGCATATATGAGCAAACCTCTCTATCATGTAGTCAGGGAGTTGAGCCAGGATCTTCTTGTTAATGTGGCTTTGCCCAGGTGATTCGTTTTTAAACCCTTTTATGATGGCTGACACATCTGCAGGAACTATGCGCTCCGTCAGGTAGCTTCCGTCCACCAGTCTAGTGAAGTCAATCCGTGGGAGCGGCTGGAGCAGGTGCTGATGGTCCTGCAACTGACCTAAAATGTCCTCCTCAAACTCCCTGTCGAAGCCCTAGTTCTCCTGTTCACTTATGGCAAATATCTTCCGTAAATATCGCCGATATAGTTGTTCTTGGTTTTCCTCCTCGAATATTTTCACGTTGTTTTGGTCGAGCAGGTAAGGGACCGTGCTAGAGGTGGAACCCATCAGTCGCTTAATCCCTTTCCAGAATGCAGCAGAATCGCGGTAATTGTTGGCTGCCTCCCACACCAAGGAGGCCCACTTTTGTTCATGTAGACGTTTGCTCTTGTGCTGGATGTCCGTCTGTAGCTCCTGTAGCTCTTGGTACCAGTCTCTCAGCTCTTGCGTCCACCCGCGGATACTGGCTAGCTGTCTTCCGTCATCGTACTGGACACTGAGCTGCCTCAGCTGGTGACTAGTGTGAGGTTGGGGAATGGTCCTGTCACTGGTGGTCGGGATGTTGCTGTCCATCTCCGTCTTCACATCCGTGTACCATTATTCGACCGCGTCGTCGATGTCATTGGGGCTGGCTTCTTCCAGGTTTCTTCCCTGCTTGAGACTGAGAGACTCCTTGAAGGAATCCCAGTCAGCCCGTTTGAGGTTTGACCTGATGTTAGCGGGGATCATAATAGGATTGGATGAGAGCGTCACGACGACTGGCAGGTGACCGCTGGTACTGATGAGTCCAGCAGTAACGTGCCTGTTCAGGACGGCCTCGTTGTTAGAGAGGATTATGTCGGGTGTTGTGGCACTGGCACTACTGATCAGTGTCGGGAAATCTGGCCCGAGGTGTTACAGTTTTCCCCTTCTTATGTTGTCATACAACGCCACACCGACGTTGTTCTCATTACCGTGTCCAAGTATAGCGTGGCGCGCATTTAAGTCCCCTATGATATATGTTGGTTTTCTGTGGCGTAGCAACTGGTTGAGGTCTTGTGCGGATAAGTAAGGACGTCTGGGAGGTAGGTACATTGTGCATATGATAACAGGTCCCCTAATTGTCTCCACCTGTACTCCCAGAACTGAATCCTCGAAGACTGGCAACACTCTGTGACTCAGCCGTGACCTGATGGCCACAGCGACACCATCGTTCAGCTCACCCGTCATGTTCCTCTGGTATACAGTGTAGCCAAAAATTTCGGCTTCCTTTCGTCCTTTATGCCAGTACTATTTGACAGAATGATGTCTGGATCTAATTGAAAGTATAAGTTAGACAGTTCGTTACGTCTATTAAGGGACCAGTATTGGACATTATGTTGGACAATTTTCATCCTGCTAACGACTGCCATTTCGGGGACTGGAGTTTGGGGCGTCACTTGAAGTGCTTGCTTGGCTTCTGCCCTTTCCAGGGGGACGGAACTTCTTAGCAGAACCTTCGGACATCTGCTTGTCAGTTAATGGCGGGCCCTCGAACTTCTCGTCACCCGTGTACAGGAAGGTGTTCAGGTCCTGGGCCTGCATGTCGAAGTAATCAACTGATGCTGCAGCTCAAGGGTCTTTTTCGTCTGTGGAGTAAATCGCCATCATCTGGTCGCAACCATTGACTGTGGTTGCAGTCCGATGGTCACTGTCGTCGTTGGGAGTACATGTATTTGGGTCACGGACATTTATGGAGTCGTTGGAGCTGTGATCCCAGGGGGCCTGACTGGCCACGTCGGAGCTACGGTTATACTGACTTTTGCCTAAGTCAGGGCGGTCATGGTCTATTTCTTGCGTGGGTTGAGGTCGTCGATAAGTCGTTGAGTGGGTTACTGCCATCAGGATTTCTTTTGAAGGGACTTTGTCGCTTATTTCAATGGATGCAATGTTGTTCCTGGTTAATGTCTCGATGAGGTGTTTCGAGAATGAACCTGGATGAACCATGGTCATGTGATGGGCATGCAGGTAAGACAAGTATATAGTGTGTACATACTCACTGCGCCATGTACATGTTCTGGGTACTGAGTTCTAACTACAGGAGCGAACACAAACACCTGTAGAGTTTTTATAGGTTCTATTTGCTGGATATACAGAGGTCCGAGCAAAGACGACAGTTCCCTACACTCTCTATGGGCCAGCTGACCTCTCAGGCGACATGTGGCAAGTGATACATTAGCAGCTTCCAGGTGTCGCCAGGCACATTATCTAAGCGTGTGGTGACATGGTAAAAGGCATTGCCACACACTGCTGGCTAAATAAGTAATGTACATAAATGGAGTACATTCATAATAATCATACAACATACATAATATACATACATCTCCCCCCACCCCATACGCTCATAGGAAAGTCTTGAGAGGACATTTTCTTTTGGATCCGTTCTGAGCGTCGAGGGACTTAATCACTGGGGAGGATATGAGACTCAACACTGGTGACAGGGTCAGCAGAAGGCATTGTTACAGGCGGATAAAATAGAGGTTCCTCCACCACACACGACCACTGGGTAACCGCACCTGGTAGTCCCGTGACCTACCGAGACCCATGACTACGCCCACTTTGTCCCAACGTAGGGAGGTCGGGTCCTGAACACGGACTTGGGTGCCGACACTCAACTTGGGGAGAGAATGGGCGTGGTCGTTAAAGCGGGCGGCGACATCATGAGTACATTCGGCGGCTCGGCGATCACAATCCTCTGTCTTAGCCTGCCACTCCTTGGAGAAGGACTGAGGGTGAGCAGGGACGCAAGAACGGAGGGGGAGTCCATACAAGACCTGGGCAGGGGAGCGTCTGGTGTAATTGGGTGTGTTGCGGAGTTCATGGAGACCCCGGTCGAAGGCCTCACAGTCAATATTCCCAGAAGGGGCCATTATGAGGATGAGGTGCTTCAGGGATTTGACAGTAGCCTCAGCGTGGCCGTTGGACTGCAGGTAATGGGGCGATGACAACATATGCCGGACTCCCCATCGGTCAAGGAACACAGCAAAGTCCCGGCTTGTGAACTGGGACCCTCCGTCGGTTCGCAGGCATACAGGAACGCCCACGTCACGGAAGTAGTGGCGAAACTTGCTGATGGTGGCAGCAGCAGACGTCGTATCATTACTGCATTTGATGACAACAGGCTAACCAGAGAGACGGTCGAAGATAACAAGGAAGGACTTTCCTGACACACAGAAAAAGTCGGCCGACACGGACTCAAAGGGGCGGGTGGGGTTGTCGTCACTCATGAAGAATTTCCTGCTGCTGGCTGGGTTGTAGTACTTGGCAGGGCTCACACGCATGGACAGCATTGGAGATGTCGGAGTCGATGCAGGACCAGAACACAGTCTGTCTTGCACGCCGTTTGGTGGCCTCAGCTCCACGGTGACTGTCGCGAAGACGAGCCAAGACGTGGGCACGTGAGGCAGCAGGGACAACTACCGAAGGAGAGGTGTCACTGGCAAGAGGTAGGGGTAGGGCGACAGCAGGGTGGTTGCTGCTCCCTTCGTGCACCCTGTTGGCGTGATTTTCCTCGATAATAGGTTTTGGGAATTCCTGGGAGATGATGGCTAACTCTTGGCAATGTCTGTAGGACAGCCGAGGAGTCGGGACACCATTATGCACATCAATCCAGGCTTGACACGACCTGTTGCCAAAGGTGACATGTGCTTGGAGTAAACCTAGGGCTGGGTCCATCTGTGAACCATTTGCCATGAAGTGGAGATCCTTGGGAGGCGGTCCTAGATCACTTGGAGAGAGCCCCAAACATTGCAAATGCTGGGGACCGATGACTGCAGCATTAGCACTGGTGTCAGGCAGCATCTCGAGACGGGATGACACATTGCCGTAGGTCACGATGACGCTGATGTGCTGGGGAACTTTTGTCCTGGGACGCGAGTGGGAGTACCCTCCTAATATGGCTCGAGCGTTGTCCAGGTTCGTCATGCTTCTGATTGGACGACTGTGGGCGGCCCTCACTGGTGGAAGGGTGCTGGTGCTTTCACTGACGCTGTCCCTTGGGTTTGTTGGTAGGGCAACACTTGTCGTAGTGGCCCAGACGACCACACACATTGCACTGGACGCGTTTGGCTAGGCACCATACTGTGAGTGACCAGTGGCCCTTACGGTCACAACTGTTGCAGGTAGGCTCAGCATCTGGACACACCTGTGTTTCGTGCTGCTTACCACAGTTGTTGCAAAAGGAGCCGGGCGTGGGCGTGGTGGGCGAAGGTGTTGGGGTGGACTTCTTGTCCTTCTTGTACTGGGACATAGCCCGTACAGCTGTAGGGGGAGCTCGGATGGCAGAGGTGGCACACCTGGCAGCCTCATAGGAGAGACATTTTGTCAACACATCGTTAAGAGAAGAGGAAGAGTCGAGGGAGGTGAGGCGTTGGACAAGCTCCTCGTCCTTAACACCCATCAGGATTACCTGCTTCAACTGGGTCTTCTTGCACTGCTGGTGGTTACCTGGGCATGTGTCTACCTTTTCCGAAGCTCTCTTGAGTCGTACGTAAAAAGCGTCAAAAGTCTCGCCCTCTATCTGTCTACAGCTAAACAATTCCCTCCTGCGTAGAGCTTCATTCCACTGACCTTTCATGTGCCGTTGAAGAACATCCAGTACCTCCTCTACAGGCACCGAAGAAGTCGGGGGCACCTGCAATGTATGGTCCAAGACATGCTGCGTTTCCAAAGACAGGCACATACGTAGCTAAATGAGTCGTTTAGGCTGTGACAAGCTCTGGAGATCCACCATTGTAGCATAATCAGTCCACAGTCGCCGCCATTCACGAAAAGTCTGGAAAGTCACATCAGGCTTCAAGGTGGATGGGGATTGGGCAGCCGCTTTGGGTGGGGCTGGAGGGTGTGAAGAAGGCGTTGACGAGGTACCTGAACCAGCCGGTACCGAAGCAGTGGAAGAGCTTGGTTAGCAGTGAGGCGAGATATCAAAGTTTCAAACTGTGCACTATCTTACAATCACCTTTTTTCGTCCTCAACACGTCTTCTAGCTTCGTCCTCACGCCTTTCCTCCCTCATAAACTTCAGCAATGCTGAAGATCGAGGTGGAGGGCTTCAAGGTGTGGTGGGAGAAGCTGGAGCGTCTCGGTCTGCCTGGTCATCCCTCTCTGTAGAGCTGTCACTGTTATCTGTCTGACGCATGGCAGCACCGCTGCGTAAGGCACGAGACATAATTACTTAATCTGTGTACTATATCTCAAATCAGTGTTGACCGGTCAGCCCGTCGTATCAACAAGATCTGAGACAAAAAAATTAATTGAATACGCAGATAAGTAGATTATATATAAAATATATATAAACAATTGACTGCGGTCTGTGTGCTCGTGTGTGTGTGTGTGTGTGAGTTGGTGTGTTGGGCTAGTGGGGTGTGGAGGTGGGGGAGGCGGGGGGGTGTGGAGGGGGCCGGCGGGCTCACTGAATCAGTTACCCTCGAGACACGGAGCGAGGAGGGTGCGCTGAACGTTGCTCCTTAAAAATGTCCTGTACAAGCCTTCCACCTTGGGGAATCCTTTAGAAAAGGGTCCTCACATTAAGCACTGCACACACAAGGCACTTATATCACTTCACAGAAACTTGCTGTCACTGCAACACTTCTCAAACTCGCTGTTAATTTAAAACAAGTTTTTGGGGGAGACTTGGCGGTTGGTGGAGAGGCGGTTGGCGAGAGCGTGGGGGTCCATGAGCCGGTCTTGCCACAGACTTTACACAAAGGCACTTGCACTAATCCAGTCAATTAACTCACTGCGCCATGTACATACTCACTCCTCCATGTACATGTTATGGGTACTCAGTTCTAACTACAGGAGCGAACACAAACACCTGTAGAGTTTTTGTAAGTTCTATTTGCTGGATGCTGGGGTTGAATGAAAAGCGTTTCACTCTCTATGGGTCAGCTGGCTCTCGGATGCATGTGGAAATACATTAGTAGCTTGCGGATGTCGCCATTTTATCTAAGCGTGTGGTGACATGATAAAGGTATTTATACGCTGCTGGCTAAATAGTAATGTATATGTTGGAGTACATAATATACATACAGGAGATGCTCTTGGTGCTCTCGCCTGCGTCCTCATTGTTCCATTGACTAGTAATGCCTGTTTTGTTGGTCTTGATGGTTCTTATCTCTGATTGCAGGACTTCCGTGGTCTCTTTGGCATTGTTGGTTTTTGGGGATTCTGCTATTCTTTCTGAGCGTTTTTAGGGTTTGGCTGTGTCATGATAGTCTGACTGGTATGTTCCTTTCTATTGTGTGTAATTTCCTGTTTTTTTTGTTATTTCGTCGTTTTTTTTCTCTGTTTGGGTTGCTTGTTTCTGATTGGCAGGTGGTTGAGATATTAGCCACCTCGCAGATGACACACTTTTTGTGATTTCGCAGTCTTTGTGAAGTGCTAGTTTGATGAACACTCATATGACTCTTGTATGGGGTGTTCTTGTCATGTTTCATTGTATTTATAGCACTTCATACATTGTGGATAGGTATACGTTTGATATTCTATTTGGTGTGATGTGAGATGAGTGCTATACTTGACCCTTCTCCTTCATTTTTGCATTTTAATGTTCGCAGGAACTGATTATATTATTGGCATACATAGGGTAATCACAATCTTGATATTGTTTTGCTTTTCTATTTGTCTCTTTTTCTTCTGGTATTTGTTTTCCTACATCTTTTTCCTAACTTCTTACGATACAGGGTGAGCTTGGCCTTGTATATATCAGGACAATGACTTATTAACCGTTAGTTTTCATTTTGTCATGGCAGTAGACTTGGTGGTTTATCATCTTGTCACTGTTTGCTGTGAGGATGATGAACCATCTCTCAGATTCAAAGTATTTATTTCATTTTGGGTGCTTATTAGCTGCTTTCAGACCCTGGGTGGGTTCGGGATCTTAATTCCTTTGTGGGTCTGTAGCATGCTGAAAATCCTACTTATTCTGTCCACCTCAGTTAAACTCCATGGATGCCACCTTCTGTCCGATTGCTGGGCGAGTAAAGAAGGGTCTACGGTAGGTGAACAGACAATCCCTGAAGGGCCCAGCTGCCCTAACACCTAATAGTGGACACATTATGAAGCACTGCCACCCTTCTATCAGAAAATAAGTTGCCACCCCTTACTGTCTCTGGACTCAGCAGCCTCTGAGGGCCCCCCAGGCTTCACCACAGGGTTCACATCGTTACCAAACAGCAGAGACCCCTAGGCGAAAGGATAGGATATGGGGAAGAAGCGCAGTACAAGAATAATAATATCCATGTACAACTACAAGATAAAGCAGTCAGAGCTAACCCAACGTGAAAAAAACAAGACACAGTCATCAAGTAAAGGTCAGCACTTGAACTGAGAGGGAGCGACGCGCAACACGTCCGCTACATGAAGGTTGGGTGCACCCCTACTGGCACCCTATACCCAGTCCCTGATACCAGAGGGAGACCCTGTGGAAATGTTACGCACAGCCAACCTTCATCATGGTCAGTTACAAAAGGATAGGAGAGTGAAGTTTCTGTCCTGGTTATTCACTGTCCCCAGAAGACCTCGAACAGGGAGATATTGGTGGTGGATCTGATGCCAACTGTTTTATCGTTGCATCATTTTCGCTGAAATTGCGTTTGGTAGCCCAGGTCTGGCCTAAGATCTCAACTAGGAGCCTGGCTTATCTTCCTCTCGACCTGAAGATGCCTACGGCACGTCCTAAACCACAGGAGGTCTAGGAAGTTTGGCCTTCCAGGAGGGGGACGTGTTTCAATTGACCGCCCTTCAGTCTTTTACTCATAGGACGAGAGTCTTCACCAGAATCGTAAGGGGTTTTGGCCAGGGAGCTTCCTGCAAGGTAGATTCTCATGGACCTGGACGATTATTAACTCGACCTCGTCCAAGGAAGCAAGAAGAATCAAGCACAAGAGGGCAGAGGCATAACAGAACCATATCCGAAGTCTTCCCTTTCACCATCACAACAACTGGTGTGGCTGTATTTAAGTAACACCTACTGGGCTTTCCTCCGCCTCCTCAGACTACGCACGACGAATACTATGCCCTCTTTGCCTCCCTGTCGTCCAGCTTACTTTGCCGCCAGTGGGAGACTCCTCCCAGGCCCTCAACTATGCGGTAGAGGGGGGTACCCTGTCGTCTGTTTTTCAACCGCTTGACCAGGAGGTAAACGCGGCCATCCAGGTCGAAC